>NC_061116.1:119910099-120271871 GCF_002878395.1 Capsicum annuum
ACTTTCTTCTTAACCTCTTCATTCCACCACCAATCCCTCCGATGATGCCCAGGCCGACTTCTAGAAACACCCAACACCTCACTAGCATTCTCCCTAATGCACCTAGCCACCCTATCCCACATACTATCCACGTCCTCCCTACACTCCCACACCCCCATTCCTGCCAACTTCTCCCCTATCTCCCACGCATTCACTAGCATCAAGCCACCCGACTTAATTCTAGGTCTACACTCCTCACCCCTTCTCTTCTTATCCTTCTTTATACCCAAATCCATAACCAAGAGCCTATACTGGGTCGAAAGATTCTTACTCGGGATGACCTTACAGTCCCTACACAACACCCTATCCTTTTTTCTAAGAAACAAAAAGTTAATCTGGGTCTTGGCTATTGCGCTTCGAAAGGTGATCAGGTGATCATCCTTCTTCGGAAAGCCCGAGTTCACCACCACCAGCCCAAAGGACCTCGCAAAATCCAATAGAGTAGCCCCCTCTTCATTTCTTTCCACAAAACCAAAACCACCATGCACATCACCAAAGCCTCCCGGTAACGTCCCGATATGCCCATTGAAATCCTGCTACAACAATCTTCTTCGAGCTAGGCACACCTCTCACTACCTCATCCAAAGCCTCCTAAAACTGCATTTTCTCCTCCCCATCCAAGCCTACTTGCGGTGCATAAGCACTAAACACATTCAGGGTAAACCCCCTAATGACCAACTTAATAGTCATCAACCTATTGCTGATCCTCTTTACCTCTACTACGTGACCTCTAAGCTCTTCATCTACTAAGATGCCAACTCCATTCCTACGCCTCTCGCTCCCAAAGTACCAAAGCTTGTAACCATCCACATCCCTAGCCTTAGACCCTACCTACTTGGTCTCTTGAACACACACAATATTAATCCTCCTCTTTCTAAGAATTTTCACAAGCTCTATGGACTTACCCTGAAGAGTCCCTATATTCCAAGACCCAACCCTCAGCCTACCAACTCTATCAACACGTCTTTCTCTACTGCCCCTGAGGCCAAACCTTGGCCTCCCTCCTACCCTCGCCCTTTTCTCTTTCCTCGCCCCCACAATAGCCCTTCACCCCAACCCCTTCGGATATGACCCTATCCAACCATCAACGCCCACAGCCACTACTACAAGAAAATATAAGAAAATATAAACAATGGTAGTAACAAAGCAACAGCAGGAAATACAAGGCTCCCACAAATTAGAAGAAATAATCAAGAAACAAAACTAAACTCAAATAGGGAGAAAAAACAAAACCAAGGTAAGGACAAAACTAACAGTAAGAAAAATAGAGCACACTAATGGCCTGGCACCAAGGACAACCAAATAAATAATAAGGAGCAGCGCAAGTCACGAATATACTACAACAGACACGCAAGTCAAGATATAGGAGATAGTATGATAAATAATATGAAGCAAAATAAGAGGTTCAAAAATAGCAAGACAATAAAGACAACCTCAAAGCACACACTATATCCAAATTTTAAGAACAACAACTACTAGAAATCCAAATAACAGATAGGAAATCCCATGCAAATTATAGGCAACAAAAATATTGAAAAATTGCACAATAAAATAAAGTTCAAGGGTTAGAAGTCACCAAAATATATATATCATGTAATCTGCTCTTGCTTGTTGTGCTGGAACCCGACAAATTGGGTTGCCGGAATCACTTCACCGAAAAGTCACCGACTCAAATCTGGACAGTAGTTGCAATATCTGGTAGCGACCCCCACCTGTATTTTTTGGCTCTGCCACCTTCACCACCGACATCCGTCGAACTAGTCAAACCAGTTCGCCAAATCCAATTGCAGACCAGTAACTAGTAAGTTGCTACCTTCACAAATCTACTGATAGTGAAGAGGAGAGAGAGAAAGTGAGAGGGAAAGGGAGAGAGAGAGACCAAGAAAAAGAGGGAGAGAGAAGTGTTCCTACTTATCGCCGGTGTTATTTCGCCACTGACGTCTACTTCACAGAGACTGACCAGTCACATCAAAGAGAATGCAGGGGAAGGGAGAGACCAAGAGAGAGATAGAGCAATGTACTTACCTGTCGCCAGCGTCTGCTTCAATGGCGACATCACAGTCAATTTAAAGAAGGCATTGAAAGATACGTTAGTTAGAGAGAAAGAGAGAAAGAGAGAGAAAAACAAGAGAGAGAATCATCCTAACCCTTAACCCTTGGACCCAAAATTTTCCAGTGTAAAACTCATCCTACCCAAGTCGTATCGACATCATATGATCCATACCCTTCACCCGTATCCCTGGCAAGATAGAATCACAAAAGGTTTGAGCATTGGCCACTATATAAGTCATGGGTATGACTCATACCCTAACTTACAACTCCTGGTGAGCACTTGTACTTAGATCCAACTTAAGTTACTAATTCTAAGGTTAAGTGAAGAAACCAAATGATCCATATCCAACCATACGACTCATACCACCATGTCATACCCGTTCCAGTGACCAAAATCTATCTTACCAACCAACACTGGTCAGCATACGAATGGACTATACCATTCGTACCCTAACATACGGCTCATACCCATGAGCCATATTGGGTCCAAAAACCAGAATTCCAAGAAATTTTCTAAGGTCCAGAAACCAGCGTGTTTTAGTCTCCTCCACTAGGAACATTCATCCTAGAATGGCGGATACGATAGTGTAACCACATGCACGAGTCATTTACATTATCAAATATATTTCCAATATTTAACAAAGTTTGAAAAAAAAGGCAAAGATATTAATCTTTCCTTTAACAAACTCAGAAAATAAAGATGTGTTGAAGACACATACCTTCCGCATGAATCCCAAGAGAAGAAAACATATGCAGATACTTGGACTTCATGTCCTCCGTTTCCCCATGTAGCTTCATCCCCCTTATGGTTCTGCCACAGAACCTTAATCGAATCCACATCCTTGGTTCGCAACCAATGAACCTCCCTATCCAAGGTTTCAATCGGGACCTCTTCATAAGACAGAGAGTCTGAGATACCCAACCCCTCCAAAGGAACAATCAAAGAAGGATTACCAAGACACTTCCTCAACATGGAGACATAAAATACCGGATGAATGGATTTCAAACTAGAAGGCAACTCCAATTCATAAGCAATATTTCCAACCCTCCACAAAACTACATAAGGACCAATATACCGGGGACTGAACTTCCCCTTTTAACCAAACCGTACTACTCCTTTCATGGGAGATACCTTGAGGAAAACCTTATCACCAATCTCAAACTCCAAGTATCTATGCCTAGCATCCGCATAGGACTTTTGGTGACTTTAGTCAGCTTTAACCCTATCCCGAATCACCTTCACCTTCTCTATAGCCTAGTAAACCAAGTCAGGACCAAACATATCCACCTCCATGAGCTCAAACCAATCAATAGGAGATCTACATATCCTACTATACAATGCCTCAAAATGAGTCATACCAATAGTAGAATGATAGCTATTGTTGTAAGAAAACTCTACCAAAGGTAGTTGGTCAACCCAATTGCCATGATAATCAATCACACAAGCCCAAAGCATATTCTCTAATATCTGAATAGTTCTCTCTGCTTGTCCATCCATATACGAATGAAAATTAGTACTCAGACTTACCTTAGTCCCCAAACCTTTCTGAAAAAACCGCTAGAAGTAAGACGTAAACTGCGTGCCATGATCAGAAATAATCAAAATAGGTACCCCATGCAGCTTCACAATCTCTTGAAGATAGACCTTTGCATAATCCTTCACTAAAAAGGTAGTCCTCACTAGCAAGAAGTGAGCATACTTTGTTATCCTATCCACGATGACCCAAATTGAATCATATTGATTCTGAGATCGAGGAAGACCAATAATGAAATCCATATTGATTACCTCTTATTTCCATTCATAATGAAATCTATATTGATTACCTCTCATTTCTATTTGGGCAAAACAATCTTTTGATATAACCCACTAGGTCTCATGTGCTCAACTTTAACTTGTTGACACACCAAGCACTCAGCCACAAAATCAGCCATATCCCTCTTCATACCATTCCACCAATACATTTTCTTTAGATCATGATACATCTTCATGGAACCTAGATGAACAACATAGCGCGACTCATGTGACTTGGCCAAAATCCTTTGCCGCAAACCATTGACATCAGGAACGTATAACCTTCCTTGGTACCGTAAAGTACCATCACTATTGATCTCAAACACCATTACTTCTACATAACTACATCACTCTTGATTTTTATCAAGATAGGATCTAGCACTTACTTCTCCTTAATCTCTTACCAAGAGATAACCGAACCACTTACTATACCATTATACCTCTATCCTTAGAATCCAAGAGGCGAACTCTAAGATTAGCCAAGCAGTAAATATCTTTCACCAATTCCCATTTTTCTTCCTCCATATGAGCCAAAATCCCCATGGATAACTTGTTAAGAGAATTAACAACCACATTACCCTTACCTGAGTGATAGTGAAGACTCATATCATAGTCCTTAAGAAGCTCCAACCATCTTCTCTGCTTGAGATTGAGCTCCTTCTAAGTGAACACATACTGTAGACTCTTATGATCAGAAAAGATGTCTAAGTGTACACCATATAAATAATACTACCATATTTTCAAGAAAAAAACCACTGCCAATGGCTCAAGATAATGATTAGGATAATTCCTCTTATGTACCTTCAGCTGCCTGGAAGTATAGGCAATCACCTTCCAATGCTACATCAACACACAACCAAGACCTACCTGAGATGCATCACAATAGGCCACAAACCCATCATTGCCTTCCGACAAAGTCAGAATTAGAGCCGAAGTCATCTTGCATTACAACTTCTTAAGACTCTCCTCATAAGCATCCGACAAAGAAAACTTATCCTTCTTCTGAGTCAACTTAGTTAAAAGAGCAGCTATCGATGAAAAGCCTTCCAGAAATCACCTATATACCCATCTATGCCTAAGAAACTCTGAATGTCGGTTGAAGTCATGGGTCCAGGCCACCTGTTAACCACAAGCACCTTTTTTGGATTATCCATGATCCCTTCATTAGAAGTAATGTGACCAAGAAAAGTCATAATGCTCAAGTAAAACACAAACTTGGAGAACTTGGCATACAACTATTGTTCCTTTAAGGTCTACAATACCACACAGAGGTGATTAGCATGATCCACCTTACTTTTGGAATAAACCAGAATGTCATCAATTAAAACAATGATAAAGAGATCCAAGAACTGCCAAAAAACCCTATTCATCAAATCTATAAATGTCTTCAGGCGTTAGATAATCCAAATAACATCACCAAGAATTAAAAGTGCCCATACCGAGAATAAAAAGCTATCTTCGGGATATCTTCCTCCTTAATCTCAAGCTGATGATAAGCAAACCAAAGATTTATCTTAGAAAAAAACTCGGTACCTTGCAACTGATCAAATAAGCCATCTATCCTTGGGAAAGGATACTTGTTCTTGATCGTCACCTTATTCAATTGCCTATAGTTAATGCACATCTAAAGGGAACCATCCTTCTTACGCATAAACAACATTGGTGCACCCCATGGGGATACACTAGGATGAATAAACCCCTTATCCAGAAGATCCTTAAATTTCTCCTTGAGTTCCCTCAACTCAATCAAAGCCATTCTATAAGGAGAAATATATATTGGATGAGTGTTTGAAACAAAGTCAATACCAAACTCTATTTCCCTATCCGGAGGAATTCCAGGAAGATCATTTGAAAAGACCCTAGGAAACTCATTTACTATCAAAACTGAATGAAAAGATGGACCTTCTGAGTTACAATATATAACCCAGACCAAACTATAAAGACAACCTTTAGAGATTAACCTCTGAGATCTAAGTTATGAAATAAACCCCCTCTAGAAGCTAAGAAACCACCCTCCCACTCTATAATCAGTTCACCAGGGAACCTAACGACAACCTTACGAGTCAGACAATCCAAGGATACAAAACAAGAGTTTAACTAATCCATCCCCAGAATAATATCATAATCCACCTTATCAAGTTTAAACAAATCTAAAAGAGTTAGCCTACCACCAATAGATGCCATGCATCCCCTATAGACTCTCTAAGTAATAACCGAGTCATCTACCATGGTAGAAATAGAAAAAAATCTAAAATAACCTCAGGATCAAAACCAATACATACAACCAAAAATGGGGTCACATAGGAAAGAGTGGACCCTGGATCAAGCAGATAATACATGTCATGAGAAAAGAGTTGTAACATACCAGTAACGACATCATGCGATGCCTTAGATTTCTGTTGGGATGCCACAACATACAACCTGTTCTAACAAACACTAGAACTAGGAGTAGTAACAAAAGTAGATGCAGCACCACGGGGTGTAGGGGTTGAAAATGAAGCCACTAGTAACTTATTTGTTCCTATAACAACCGTATTAACCAAAATATCACTAAATCGATAGCCTACCTAGCCACACTTGAAGCATTTGTCCCACCCTTTATCATAATAACCCCAATGAAGATGACCATAGAATCATCAAAAAGGGCATGAAGAAACCTATTAAACCTTACTCGCCTAAGATTGGGCACCCTTTGCTAAAGAATTGTCACCACCCTGATGATGCCTGTCACCCGACTGCTTCAGGTAAGGAGCACTAGCAGTAGAGAAGGGTCCAAAACTCCCCCACTTTCTTTTCTACCATTTGTCTCCTTCATGACCACCCTAAGACTGAGATTCTCCCTAATCAAAAGACTTGCTCATCTTACCTTGCCGATCTCCGAACTCTGCCTGTTTTCTCTTCCCATCCTCTACCTACTGCATATAAACAATCAACTTAGAAATATCTATATCTTTAATCAACAAGGAAGGGTTGCTTTTTGAGATCAAATCTTGATTTAAACCCAAAGAAAACTTTCAAATTCTCTCTCTCATGTCAGCTACCAAATTAGGAGCATACCTTGATAATTGATAAAACTTTAAGGGATATTCCTTGACCGATATTCTTCCTTGCTTAAGAATTACAAACTCCTCTATTTTTGCTTCCCATATCTCTTGAGGAACGAAACGATCCAGAAAAACTCCAAAAAAGCATCCCATAAGGATGACTCCTCCATATCTTCTCTATCCCTATCCCACTTTTTGCACCCTTAGTACGCAACATCCTTGAGCTAATAAGCTGAAAAGTTTACAATTATTAATGGCCTGCATCACTCTAAATATATTTTTTATTTCATTCAAGAAACCCCGAGAATCACCCTCTACCTTTACACTAGTAAAAGTAGGAGGATTCAGTTTCATAAACTGACCAACCTTACATATCCCACTCAGCCTGAGCAGCAACCAATTGAACAATTGTACGAATAGACTGGTAAAATTCCATATTAATCACCTCACCCTGAGGAGGACAAGTAAAAACTGAAAGAACTCTAAAACAATCAAGAATAGGACCCTAAGATTGAAAATGAACTCTAGACGTAGAGCGTGCCCCATCAACATTATCCCCAAATAGGACTAAAGAGTTTTCTTGTCTTTCAGATTGTCGAGGCATGATCTGAAAAGTGAACAACCAAGGAATAGAGAAAAATTCCAAGACTTAGACTCCAAGTTTGAAAATAGAATCCCAAGAAAGTAAAACATTCTTAAATGCCTTGTAGCCTCTCTTTTATGAGTGTGGCATTCTACACACCCCTAAAAGAGACTCTACTTGACACGATTTTGTGGACTTCTACTTGACTATGAACCTAAAGCTCTGATAAAAACTTGATATGACCCAATCGGTGGCCTTATTGTAATGGGCATCCCAAGTATGATAGGGACTGAAGACCACTCTTGTTACCCAACCCAACCCAAACTCCAGCTGCCTACCCTGAGTTAGCTGAATTTCAAACATATAACAAGATAGTGTAATAGCTTACATGAAGACTCTAGGATAGGATTACAACCATGACCTACCAAACCAAGTTCAACCATCCCATACCAATCATCCTACCATACCAAACCAAACCAATACCAAAACAAGGGCCATAAACCAGGCCATAGCCAAATAAGTTCCAAAACATAATATGATTAATCCTAAAATGAAATACGATGTAATAACCAATAATATTATCAACCGATATTAACCCAAATACTAATGCCAATGCTAAGGTTGACACCAATACCGATCCCGCCCATTCAAACCCATAGCAGTACCGCAAAACCTCTAACAAAAAGAGCGAGAATATCCAGTTGAGACGTGCCCCCAATCATATCCAAAAAGAAAACAAAAATGTCTAAAAATATCCATAACATAAAATGGAGCCTTCTAGAAAGATGGAAGCTCACCACTTCAATCCAACAGTTTTTCTTGAGTCAATCACTATATAGGAGAAGTAGAACGAATAGTTCCTGCAGAGCGTGGTTATACAACCACTCAAAGATGGGTTAGCGAGTGATCTCTAGCATGAACCCAAGATAAGGATAAAAATGCCATTTATAAAATCAAGTAAAACCATCTATACGCACACAAACCATACAAATATATATCTGTTCGAAGAAAGAGAACCGAGTTTGTCATGCCATTGAAACCTTTACTTGGGTTATGTAGCTTTGCCGTTCTAAACCACCCATGGGCTATATGGTTTCAACTTCTCCTACTGAAAATGCCCTAGTGCGTGAAGTCGCACGACTAGGTAAGAAAACCTGGGATGACTAGTACATCCACAAATATAAAGTGTGACATCATGCACACGGTTACCAAGACCAACCTCACAGCGGCAAATATGAGTTTCCAATTTTGGGTTCCCCGGGACCTCCACCTTCTATGGCTTTGCTACCCAGCCCACTATTTTTGCCCAATTAAAGCCATTACCAAGCAACCAACAATTCCATTAACCATTTATTAACCAAGACCATTAATAGTGGTATCATCATACCAATAATAACTTGTAATTTTTGTCTATATCCAACCATAATAGGTTTAAGGGATTCCATATACCCTTCGTAATTTCTAATTAACCTAAACCATGGCCACCGAGGCCTTTTCAATTCATTTAAAACTATTTAAACTATTCATATCAGTTATGGTTCCATTACCAAGTTTAAACCATACATAAGTTCTATTGAAAAACCAATATTATAGTGAAAACATTTTCTTAAAGGCATTTTATCAAACACATTGGGGGTATAGTATTTCCAAAACCAAAGTCCATTACCAAAGAACCATTCCCATGCAACGAATTATCCAAAACCACCATTAATTCATATAAAAAATCATTAAAACATGGGAAAACCATAACCAAACATTTATAACCAAAAGCCCCAAATCATAGTTGATAACCCAAAATCATACAATAATGAAATCATAAAAGCATTGTATATAACCATGCCTTTAATTGGAACTAACAATGAGGGAATATAAAATGCCTTAATTGACAAAGTACATGAAGAAAAACCACCAAAAAGATCCCCAAATTAGTCCTCTAGTTGAAACCCTGGCTTTCTTGCCCAAAAGCTTTTGAGAGAATTGCAGAGTGTTTAGGAAGAGTTTCTAAGTATTAATTAATAGAATAATAGGGTAAATAGCCTCCCAAGTGAGTTAGAAGTCATGTGACCTTATTAGGATAAGTGGAGAAATGTCCAGAATACCCCCACTTAATCTGCATAAAATCCCATCATAGGAGTATGACTGACCCTCACGATTTGCACCCTTCGGTACGAGTGGTACCCACCACTCGTATCCTAAGCCTTAACCCTTGGACCCAATACGTTCCAGTGTATGACTCATCCTATCCAAGTCGTATCAATAGCATGCGATCCATACCCTTCACTCGCATACCTGGCAAGATAGAATCATAAAGGCTTTGAACACTGGCCACCATACGAGTTCTGAGTATGACTTGTACTCTGAGTTATGTATCCTGGTGAGCTGCTCGTACTCATATCTAACTTAATTTATCAAATCTAAGGTTAAGTGAAGAAAAAAAATGATCTA
Source organism: Capsicum annuum (assembly GCF_002878395.1). Lineage (NCBI taxonomy): Eukaryota > Viridiplantae > Streptophyta > Magnoliopsida > Solanales > Solanaceae > Capsicum > Capsicum annuum. The sequence goes on from NC_061116.1 coordinate 119,920,055, forward strand.
TATCCAACCATACAACTCGTACTACCAAGTCGTGCCCGTTCTAGTTACAAAAATCCATTCCACCAACCAACACTGGTCAGCATATGATTGGACCATACCATTCATACCCTAATATATGGCTCATACCTTTGATTCGTATTGGATCCAAAAAAAAGAATTCTAGGAAATTTTGTAAGATCCAAAAACTAGGGTGTTTTTGGTAATCAATAGTTAGTCTAAGTTTTAGCTAAGTATTTTGGGTTGGCTAGATATATGGTCCTGGTGTTAACCTTTTGATAAAACACCATATTTCACTCATGAATTCTTTTGAATACATCATGAGTGTGTCAAGTTTACCAATCCATTACCTCAAACTAGAATCATTATTTCTAAGATGATACTTAATTGCTAACTCACATAATACCCTTATTTCTAAGATGATGCGAGGAGCAAAGCTAATTTAAGTTGTTGTTCACATTTTCTCCTTACCCATTTACCTCTTTCAAGGATGATATGGGATCTAAGACAAATGGGGTTTTTACTCCTAATTCTCAATTCAAATTGGAGTAAGAGTAAAACCCATCACAGTTAACTAATTATTTGGACTAATAATCAACACCCACACATTATTTACCTCCTAATCCAACATAAACCCAAGATATAAGTTTAGTTATTCATGAATTTAAAGAGAAGAAATATACCCAAATTGGCATGTAATTTAGTCATCATAAGCAAAATAAGTATATATCCAAACTTCATTTTCAATTTATAACCTAATCTCTCTTGGAATAATCTTGGCAATTATTTCTTCACTCAATATAAAGTATTTTTCTATCCAAAACTGGAAAACTGGATGTGGAAAATATTGAAGGTTCATCCTTTTATATCTTAGGACTGAGTTTTTAATTTCTAATTTTCCCCCTAAAATATGCCCAACCTATCACGATTGCACTCCCTCAATTATGGTTATAATTTCGTGTTTGTTTGGCATAATATCACGATTGCCACCCTAACTTTATGGACTGGTCGCGATCGCGACCCTCAAATTGCGATTGCATCACCTGAAGGTTACCTCCCAGAGATTATCTTCAACTTTTGTTAATATTTTGGCCATTTCCCTTCCTTTTCAGCTTTGTCTCAACTTTTTTTCATCATGCTTACATGTAGGATCACAAACATCAAAATTTAGTGTATTTTACATGAAACTATTCCCATATATTCAATCATATCACCATAGTGTTCAAGAAATTAGATACAAATGAGTGGAAAATTTGCCACTCATTTACTCCCCCAACATAAGATTTTGTTTGTCCTTAAGCAATACTACTTCACACTCAATGAGACTACTCAACTTTGAATTTAACATTATTCAATCATATGGACACCATAACTATGAACTTGATTAGCACTAATGATTAGTCAACAAGCATCAGAAGTGCTAACTACACAACACCCTCAAATTCAATCACATTTTCAAGGATGCAAAGAAATTTCAAGAATAGTTAAGCAACAACAACCAATTCTTAAGAATTGACTCCTCATCAATAGTACATTAAATATTTTTTCTTTGCCTTGCTTTAGGAAGATGCTGACTTCACCAATATATCCTAGTCTATATGCCTCCTTATAAATGGAAGTCCCAACACACCAAATTTTCAATATGCAACAAGGGACACATGTGCAAGCAGTCATACTCACAAAAAATTTCTCAATATAAAAAAGTATCATGCCATATGCTTGCCCTTATTTTCAATTGCTACTAACTCAAAAAACACTTGTTTGGAGATCCTGAAGGTCTTTTTCAAGCTTGTTATAGTCTCGGGGAAGGGTAGGATAAGCATTTAGGATAAAAGTAACTACACCCTCCTTTAATTCTACATAACACTCTAACCAAAGTAAACTTGGGTCATTGGCCACTCTATTTATTCATATTTTGCACTTGTGCCTATTTTTTCTTTACTTTAGTTTACTCATCTTTTGAAAGCATTGTCTTCTCATTTCTATTCTTATTGCACTCACATGCTTTTCTTTCTTTTGTTACTTTCTTTCTTTTTCCATTATTGGTTTGCTTTTAGGCATTTATTTTACAAGACCATGTCCATGATCACCTCTTTTAAGTTTCACCACACCCTCATCTTAGGATTTTAGACTCAAGTTGATAATTTTAAGTTCAATCAGGGTAAGTTTCAAGAGAAAGATAACTTTTAAATAGTTAGAGGCATGTAACATGGTTGCCAAAGAAAGGCTTACAGGCTCAAAATGGGTGACTAAGGATATCATTCATACACGGGAAGGATTTAGGATAAAGTGTCATTCAATAATCATAAAGGTGGCCTAAGATCATTTGTCCAGCCTCGCATAATAAAGATTAGCTTTGAAAGACCAATGGGTCAAGTTCAAGATGACATAAGTTAGCACGAGAATTATTTAACCACACATGGCATGCAAACTATTTTAAAAGGATTAATTCCATTTCCTACGCAAGAACAAAATGAGTTATTTATCATATTACTACAAAATAAAGAATTTGGAGTCACAAAAAGAGACAAAGCATTGTTACAAAATCATTCAATTCCATGCCCTTGATTTTTACAAAAAAATTTAGATAGGAGAGGGTGGGTGCTTATTTTACACTTCACCATACAAGATTAATTATCACTAGCACCAATCAAGTTGCCATTTCATATTTGGGATCTAATGAGGGCAATAGTTATGGATACTCAGACTTCATTATAGTTGCAATGTCAACCCCAATTTGTAATGCCACTGGTAATCAGATTCCCCTTATATATATGACTCCAACACCTCAATATGTCAATTTTCCCTTAAGAATATCGTTATTCTATCTATCATAGAGAAAAATTCATCTAACATATCTTATGATGAGGTCTCAATTGAGATATTAGATCAGTAGGTTCATCGATTAAAGACCAAGGACGTGGCATCAATTAAGGTTCTATGGTAGAACCACAAGGTGGAAGAGGCTATATGTGAAACGAAAGCAGATATGAAGTCCAAATATCTGTATTTGTTTTTTTTACTTTGGATATTCATACGGAAGGTATGTTTTCTTGATCACACCTTTATTTTCTACCATCATTAAATAGTTCCTTACATCTTTGTTTTCTAACTTAGTTAAAGGTTGGATTGATATTGGATAATTCAAATGAATTGCGCTTATGTTTAACCTGCCTTGTCCATTATTTGGGGATAAATGATCCTAGTGGAGGAGATTAAAACACCTTGGGTTTGGACCCTTAGAAAATTCCTATATTTATAGTTTTTTGTTAAGATATGACTAGGGGTACAGGTCGTATGATGGGGTATGGTTGGTAAGGCTTGGTCGTACACTAATTGGTATTGGTTGATGGATTGGATTGGGTTCTGGAATGGGTACGACTTGGAGGGTACAGGTTATATGGTTGGATATGGGACATATGGTTTGGGTTTTTCCTTTAATTAATCTGAGGCTTAAATTAGATCTGAGTATGAGTGGGTCGCCATAAGCCTTAAGATAGGGTATGATTTATTCCATTGACTCATATGGTAGTCAGTGTTCAAATTTCCTTTGGTTATATTATGTCAGCGATATAGTTTAGGACTACTAATCATATAGTTTGGGTACAACTTGGTTTAGGTAAGTCATATGCTGGCAAGTGTTGGGTTTAAGGGGTAGATCTAGGGTACGAGTGATGGTTACCACTAGTATTGAAGGGTATGACTGGTATGGTTATTCGGACCACTTGATGAGAAATTTAAGCAGTTTAAGTTAGGGGTAATTTGGATATTTCCCCACTTAACCACTTAAGTCCCTAGGACTTATAATTCTATTGGGACATCATTTACCCTATTATTCTAATCTTAAGCAGTTAGAAACACTCTTTAATTCTTGCTAAGGATCTTGGGTAAAGAAAGGCTAGGGATTCATCTAGAGGAGGAATTTGGGGCTTATTTGGGTGATTTCTCTCTATCATCTTCATAATCTAAGGCATGTACTCCTCCCTCATTGTTAGTTCTAACTAAAGGGATGTTTTATACAATGTTTTCATGGCATGATTATTGTATGGTTTTCAAATATACGCTGGTTTTTCGGTATTAAATGTTTGGTTATGGTTTTCCCATGTTTTAATTATGTAATTACATGTTTTAATGGTAGTTTGGACAACTGGTTGCATGGGAATGATTAATTGGTAATTGGAATTGGTTTTGGAAACACTATGCCCCCAATGTGTTTGATAAAATGCCTATAATAATGTTTTTGCTGTATTATTAAACATTTAATGGAACTATTACATGGTACGGTTTAGTAATGGAACCCTAAATGGTATAAGTGATTTGGAATGAATAAACGGTAAGGTTTAGTGGTTATGGTTATAGTCAATCAAACTTCCCTGTGGGGTACCTGGGATTACCCCAAGAAAACTTAGTAATGGAACACTTGTGGGATACATGGGATTTCCCTAAGTTAACTTGATAATGTAATCTATGGGTACATGGGAATCCCTTTAAATAAAAAGGTTGGCTAAAGACATTTCTTGCAATCTATAGTCGGTATGACGATACCACTACTTAAAGCCTTGGTTAATAAAAATTGAATAATGGTTTGGTTGGATGGTAATGGTTTTAATTGGGTACTAATGGCGGGGTGTGATAGCTAACCATGAAGGTGTGAGTCTAATGGAAGGACACTAGAAACTCATGTTTTCCAAAATGAGGGTTGGTCATAGCAACCATATATGATACTATGAGGTACTCGGGAATCCTCTAAGTATACTATATATATGTATCATGGAGAGCGAAGGGTACTTAAGAATCCCCTACTTTTGGTATTTCTGGTTCATGCAGATATACGTATCGTGGGCCCGTTCAGGGGGTTACACTGGACCCATATAGCTCGTGGGTGGTTCTAGGATGGTTAAGCTAAATATACCCAGGTTAATGGTTTTAAAAGCATGCTAAACTCGGATCCCTTTTTCGGTATGGTTATATATATATATATACATATATATAAGTGTGTATATAAATATATGTGTGTATATATATATATATATTAATATGTGTGTATATATACATACACATATACACACACACACACATATATATACATATATATATGGTTTGTATGCATATGGTTGATTTAATTGGTTTTACTGGATAGCATTATGTTATCCTTATCCTAATTTCATGCTAGCATTCACCCGCTAACCTGTCTTCAGGCGGCTGTATCTCCACGCGATGCAGGAATCGACCGTTCTACTCCTCTTGCTTAGTGATCGGATATGGGATCAGCTATTGGATTGAAGTGGTGAGCTTTCATATTATGAAAGGCTCCATTTCATATCATGGATGTCTTTAAATACTTTGGTTTATTTATGGATATTTATTTTGGCTATGGTTGGGGGCATGTCCCAATCCGATGTTATTTTTATTTTGGTTAGAGTTTTGTGTGACTACTGTTGGAATGGACGGGATGAGTAGTGCTGTCAGCCTTAGTATTGATATTAGTATTGGGGATAATACTGTTGCACTGGATTTATGATTGTTCCATCCTTTTATATTATGTTATGGACAAGAACTTGGTAATTGTTTTCATTGATGGCTTATGGTTTTTGTTCGATAATTTGGTCGTTGGTTGGGTTTTGTACTGTTGGACTCATTTAGGTCGGTCATGGTCATAGACATATCCTAGAGTCTGGATTTGTCCAACTATGCTATCTTGTTATACATTCAAAATTCATTCAAATCAGGGTATGCGTATTAGGAGATTAGATTGAGTAATGAGGGTGGTCCCCGGTTGTAACACCCCGAATCTAGTACCCAGAATGCTACACGGTACTCATGAGCTCGAAGGACCACAAGCTAACCCATGACTAATATCTGTACCTGAACACTGCATAATATATTGTATAATATGGAAATAAAGGCTGAAAGGCCATAAGGTTCAAAACTGATAAAACATAAATCTGAAAGTACGGTATATCAATACCAAAAACAAACTAAAACAAAATTGTTTGAACATACTGTAGTCCAAAAATCCTCTAAAACTAAACTTTATGAATAAGGAGTTGATGGGATATGTCCCCAACTAACTCAAACTACTGAAATAAACTATGTTGTAACACCTCGATTCGCTGAACCGGAATGCTACACGGTGCTCATGACCTCGAGGGACCACAAGCTAACCCATGACTGATATCTGTACCTGTATACTGCAAATCATGATATACTAATGCGTAACACATAGAACTATAAGTCCATAAGGTTCAACTGAATATAATCTTGTGGGTGAAAATACCCAAAATAACTTAATCTGAACGTAAATATGAACATAAATCTGAACATAAATCTGAAAGCCTCTAAACTATCTGAATAAGGAGTTGAAGGAACATGTCTCCAACTAACTCCATAAAACTGAACTGAAGAAATAAATAAATGAATCAAATCATATTGTCCTTAAATCAATGAGGACCACTGTATCTATTCAACTGGAATGCTACCGCTATTGCTGGGCTGGAGCTCGTGTCTCGGAACCTATGGTGTAACATGAAAAGAAAGCACCGTAGCATAAATGCGTTAGTACAATTGGAGTACTGAGTATACGAGGAAGGTAGGCTAAACATAAAGGGTTTCATGCATGAACAACACTGATTGACTAATATAAATGTGGGAGTGTAAACACACATATATAGAAACTAGAACCATGAATACGTGATAGCATGACCTATAAGCTAATACATGGTTTACTGATAACTGTCATGACTGATACAAAAACTGATAACATGGACGACTATATCTGACAGTCCTATATATACTGAAATTTGAAGAAAGCCCAGAGTTTTTTTATTGAGACTGATACTGAAACTGTAGGAAGTAGTGTTTAACCGACATGCCCTATGTATGCCGTTATAAGCTAAGCTGGGGTCCAATCTCTATCCCAACTGGAGGGGTGTCAATACCGTGCCACGGGTAAGGACAGCCTATGAGTGACCCTTATCTGGCGGGTACTCAATGAGAATGGTGGGAACCCTAAACTGACGGGTTAAGCCACCTCATCAACCCTAATCTAACGGGTTAAGATATCTTAACCTACGCTGGTTACGTAGTTCTGGAACACAAGGATGAGTACTAAGAATCACACCCTGAACTGGCGGGAGAGTTACCATCCTTGGGTTTAGTCGATGCTAACCTCTACTCCCATCTGGAGGGACTGGACATGAATAATTGACTGTGTATGACTTAATCTTACTGAATTCCATAGACTGGCGGAATGTTACTGATATCTGACAACTGACTAAGATCATGAGGTTTTCCTGAGTCACATGACTGACTGAAGTCTATGTAATCATAGCTTGAGTTCGGATATCGTGAAACATGCCATGGATCTAGGCACACAGCTATATTTTTAGGGTACAAGTACCCCCAGGACTCGATGGAAGGAAACTGACACACATGACTGACTTGATCATAAGAGTAGAGTCCATAATTTATAATATCATAAGTAGGGATCTCATACTAAGCATAGTTATCAATAATGTATTGCATGGAAAGGATTTCATATCACATGGAAGTACTTGGACAATCGTAATATCATGTTCATTGCATAATCATATTAGCAATACATACCAATAGCATGGAAGTTCATGTAGATTGCATGGTTATCATACATCTTGTTCATAAGTAGGATTTGCAAGTAAACATAGCATAATCTCATAAGAATAGTTCATGAGTATTCCAACAACATTTACAAGGCACATTATCAACATAGAAGTCATTGCAACGTAAGGGCATATCATGAATCCTTCACTTAATCACAATTTAGCTATATTGCATAATTTCTAGTTTCTTAGGCATTTTATCAAACACCTTACATGCACATCTTAAGAATAGGTAAAATCATCAAATTATACATCATGAACAACCAAATTTACATGTTTCCAACTCATATGATATCATGAAATTAAAAAAAAACATATAAAGATTCCATCTTGGGAATAACCCAATATTAAAAACATGATCATCAACACCCAACAATATATAAATCATACTTTATAATGAAAAAGAGGGTTTTTGAGCTTTATGGATGAAAGGGATCCATAAATCAACTCACGCATACCTTAGAAGGAAGATTCTTGTTGATTGACGAAGGAATTTCCATGAAATTGGATCTTCAAGCTTAGTTACGCAACCCTAGTTGTTTTTCTATTTTAGTGCTCTTGGATGATGAGCTTTGAGATGATAATAGGGTTTTAATATGTTTAGAAGCTATATATTTCATAGGGTTAAGTTTAGGGACGTGTAAGGAGTGTTAAAAGACTTAATTACCCTTAAAATAACTCAAAACGGAGTGTTAATGGCACCTGGAACTGACTTAGGCGGCGCCCAAGTGATTGCCGGAGCTAGGTTGGGTGGCTCCTAACCAATCGCCTATGTTTGGGTTGGGCGGCGCCTAACCAATCGCCTATCCGTACTGTCTCTCATGAAAATGGGCATAACTTTTCACTCGGGTATTGGATTAAGGCAAAATTGGTATTGTTGAAAAGCTAAATCGATTGTCTACAATTTGGTGGGTCTAAATCAGACAAAATACCATATTAACATTGAGTTATACTCATTAAATGATGACCCTTGCGAAATCGAACACTAAAACTTGATGGATTCAAAAACTCTTAGCTTGTATTACCTTAAGTGACTCATATGAACATGCTTAATGTATCATAAGCTAACCTATCACTGGGATATTCATTGTAAGTCATGTACTCAAGTATGAATCACAGGATAGGAGATATCACATGTAGGAATAATTATTTACTTCGTAGCTTAGAAATATGCGGGGTATTACAATATCTCCCCCTTGGGAACATTCGTCGTTGAATGAGAATTTACTGAGAAGGGATACAAGATAATAGAACCTAAACTGAACATGAAGAACTGAAACTTGATCTCATGACTGACATGCTAAACATACTGAACTCGTGCATATCTGATGCACGGACAACTGACACATTAATGCATGACTGAGTATGAAACGGTTAATAGGTACCAAGTTTATACTGGAAACATAAACGTGAAACTGAATAAGATTAATGAGAACTGTTACTTTGAGCTTGAATGAATTGGCACGAAAGAGGTGAAGATACTTGGTACGTATATCTGCTTCTTCTTCCCAAGTAGCTCCCTCATGAGACTGATTTTTCCAAAGAACCTTGACTAGAGGGACTTCGTTGTTCCTCAATCTACGAGTCTGATATTCTAAGAATTCGACTGGAATCTCTTCATAAGAGAGGCTGTTCTGAATGTCGATGCTCTGAATAGGGACAACAACTGTTGGGTCACCTATGCACTTCTTTAGCAAAGAGACATGGAAGACTGGATGGACTGAGGCTAGATCCTAAGGTAACTCAAGCTCATAAGCAACCTTACCGAAGTGACAAAGAATTCTGAAGGGACCGACATACCGAGGACTGAGTTTCCCTTTCTTGCCGAACCTCTTTACTCCCTTCATGGGAGAGATCTTAAGATAGGCATAGCCATTGACCTCGAAATCGAGATCCTTTCTACGAACATCTGTATAGGACTTCTGTCAGCTCTGAGCAGCCCGGAGTCTCTCTCTGATCAGCTGAACTTTCTCTAAGGCATCGAATACTAAGTCAGGACCTATGATTGAGGCCTCACTAACTTCGAACCAACCAACCGGAGATCTACATCTCCTACCATAGAGAGCTTCGAATGGAGCCATCTGAATACTAGAATGATAACTATTATTTTATGCAAACTCAATCAAAGGTAAGTGGTCGTCCCAAATTCCCTTGAAGTCAATTGCATACGTCCTTAGCATATCTTCAAGAGTCTGAATGGTCCTTTCTGCTTGACCATCTGTCTGAGGATGAAATACTGTGCTGAGATGGACTTGGGTATCGAGACACTTTTGGAATGCTTTCTAAAAGTGAAAAGTAAACTGGGTACCTCTGTCTGAGATGATAGATAGTGGAACACCGTGTAACCTGACTAACTCCCTGATATAGATTTTGGCATAATCCTCGGCGGAATAAGAAGTACGAACAGGAAGGAAATGAGATGACTTGGTCATTCTGTCTATAATGACCCAGACTGAATCATGCTGATGATGAGTTCTAGGCAAACCCGTCATGAAGTCCATGTTAACTTCTTCCCACTTCCAAGTAGGAATGGTGAACTCTTTTATGGAACCACTAGATTTCTGATGCTCTATCTTAACCTGCTGACATGTAGAGCACTTAGCCACAAACTCTACAATATCTCTCTTCAACCCACTCCACCAATAGATCTCCCGTATGTCGCGGTACATCTTAGTGGCCCCTGGATAAATAGAGTATCGCGAACCATGTGCTTCTGCAAGTATTCACTGCCTCAATTCATCTACACCTGGAACACATAGACGACCCTGACAATGAAGAAAACCATCTCCCCCTTGGGAGAAAACCTTGACTTTCTGATTCTGAACTGACTCTTTGAGCTTGACAAGGCTAGGATCCCTGTCTTGTTTCTCTTTCACCTCAGAAACTAGAGATGACTCTGAACTACTATGAATACATACACCACCCTCTGAAGAATCGACTAAGCAAACGCCTAGTGTGGCAAGCTGATGGATCTCCTGAGCCATCTTTTTCTTACTATCCTCAATGTGAGAAATACTACCCATGGAGAGTCGACTGAGAGCGTCGGCCACAACATTGGCCTTACCCGGATGATAAAGAACAATTATGTCAAATCCTTCAAGAGCTCTAACCACCTTCTCTGGCAAAGATTGAGATCTTTCTGGGAAAAGACATACTGGAGGCTTTTATGGTATGTGAAGACATCTACATAAACTCCATAGAGATAATGCCTCCAAATCTTCAAGGAAAAAACTACTGCTGCTAACTCAAGATCATGAGTAGGATAATTCTTCTCATGTGGCTTTAACTGTATGGAGGCGTAGGATATGACCTTACCATGCTGCATGAGGACACAACCTAAACCCACTCTGGATGCATCATAATAGACTACAAAACTATCTGAACCATCTGGAATAGCTAGAACAGGAGTGGAGGTGAGTCGAGTCTTCAACTCTTGAAAGCTCTTTTCGTATGAATCTGACCACTAAAACTTAATATTTTTCTAAGTCAACCTGGACATGGGAGATGCAATAGAATAAAATCCCTCAACAAACCATCTGTAATAGCCAGCCAAACCCAAGAAACTCCTAATATCTGATGGAGATGCGGGTCTGGGCCAGTTTCTTACTGCCTTGGTTTTCAGAGGATCTACTCTAATTCTATCACCAAAAACAATATGGCCAAGGAATGCTACTGATCTTAGCCAAAATTTGAACTTGCTGAACTTAGCGAATAATTGGTGATCCCTGAGAGTCTAAAGAACAATCCTGAGATGGTCTGCTTGATCACGCTCTATGTAAGAATAGACCAGAATATCATCTATGAAGACTATGACAAACATGTCCAAGTACTGCTTGAACACACGGTTCATCAAATCCATAAAAGATGCAGGGGCATTGGTAAGACCAAATGACATGACTAAAAATTCGAAGTGACCATACCGAGTACGGAAAGCTGTCTTTGAAATGTCACATTCCCTAACTCTGAGCTGATAATAGCCTGATCTGAGGTTTATCTTGGAGAAGTAACTGGAACCCTGAAGTTGGTCGAATTGATCATCAATCTTGGGAAGAGGATATCTATTCTTGATCGTGACCTTGTTGAGTTGACGGTAATCAATACACATCCTGAGAGAACCGTCTTTCTTGCGCACGAATAATACTGGCGTACCCCATGGGGAAACGCTGGGTCTGATGAATCCCTTATCTAAGATATCCTTGAACCGATCTTTCAATTTCTTGAGTTCTACTGGTGCCATTCTGTATGGCAAAATAGAAATATGTTGAGTATTCAGAAGAAGGTCTATCTCGAAGTCTATTTCCTTTTTGGGAGGAATGCCTGGAAGATTTTCGGGAAAGACAACTGAGTATTCATTAACAACAGGGACTATTTTGAGGTTGGGAGATTCAGAACTGGAGTCTTTAACATGCACGAGATGATACACATACCCCTTAGAAATTATTTTCCTTGCTTGAAGGTAGAAAACAAGTTAACCCCTGACACAAACTTACTCATCTTAGCCTTATTGTCTACAACCACATGAGGAGCATACCTGACTAGATGAGTAAATCTGAGAGAATACTCCCTAACCGTCATATTCCCCTGCCTGAGGTTGATGAACTTAAGAACTTTGGCTTCCCTCAGCTCTTGGGGAAAGAATTTGTCTAAGAAGGCTGTGAAAAATTTCTCCCACTCGATAGGGACTGTATCATCTAACCTCTCAGACTTCTACTGTTTGTAACAATTATGAGCAACATCCTGTAACTGGTAGGCGGCTAACTCAGCACTCTCAATAGAAGTAATACCATGATGTCAATGACATTCTGGACTTGGTCAATGAACTCTTGAGGGTCCTCATCAGACTTAGACCTATGGAAAGATGGAGGGTTCATCCGGGTGAAGTCTCAAACCCTAGCTACTTTAGGATTGGCCAATGGATTGGCCAGAATGACTGGTGGCCGCTCAGTCTGTCCAGACATGGACTGAGAAAATGTGGTAAATACGGCTCTAAACTCCGCATCGGAAACATGTTTGTCCAAAGGATATTCGGGTTGAGAAGCTGGCTAGTTTCTTCTCTTTGGGGCCATGGTCTGGAATAAGAGAAGAATGGATTAGACTGAGAGTTTAACTTGTGATTATGCTCACTAGCGTGACATGAATAATGAAGAAAGGGGACTGTTCCTAAAACATCTTATAGCCTCCCACACATAAATATGGTGTGCAACACACCCATATACAAGACTTTACTAGATGCTGCTTTCAAACTTCTTAGGATACTATTGAACCTTAGGCTCTGATACCAAGTTTGTGACACCCCGATTCGCTGAATCGAAATGCTACATGGTACTCATGACCTCGAGGGACCATAAGCTAACCCATGACTAATATCTGTACCTGTATACTGCAAATCATGATATAATAATATGGAATACATAGAACTGTAAGGCCATAAGGTTCAACTGAATACAATCATGAGGGTGAAAATACCCAAAATAACTCAATCTGAACGTAAATATGAACATAAATCTGAAATCCTCTAAACTATCTAAATAAGGAGTTGAAGGAACATGTCTCCAACTAACTCCGTAAAACTGAACTGAAGAAATAAATAAATGAATCAAATCATATTATCCTAGAATCAATGAGGACTCACTATGTCTCTGCGACTGGAATGCTACCGCAACTGCTGGCTGGAGCTCATGTCTCGAAACCTATGGTGTAATATGAAAAGAAAGCACTATAGCGCAAATGTGTCAGTACAACTGGAGTACTGAGTATACGAAGAAGGTAGGCTGAACATAAAGGGTTTCATGCATGAACAACATGACTGACTAATATGAACGTAGGAGTGCAAACACACATATATAGAAACTGGGACTGTGAATACGTGATAGCATGACCTGTAAGCTAATACATGGTTTACTGATAACTGTCATGACTTATACTGAAACTAATAACATAGACGACTGTATCTGACAGTCCTGTATATACTAAAATCTGAAGAACGCCCTGAGTTTTTTTTACTGAGACTGATACTGAAATTGTGGGAAGTAGTGTTTAACCGACATACCCCATGTATGCCGTTATGGCTAAGCTGAGGTCTAATCTCTGCCCTGACTGGAGGGGTGTCAATACCGTGCCAAGAGTAAGGATAGCCTGTGAGTGACCCTTATCTGGTGGGTACTATATGAGAATGGTGAGAACCCTAAACTAATGGGTTAAGCCATCTCATCAACCCTAATCTGACGAGTTAAGATGTCTCAACCTACGCTGGCTACGTAGTTCTGGAACACAAGGATGATTACTAAGAATCACACCCTGAACTGGTAGGTGAGTTCCCATCCTTGGGTTCACTCGGTGCTAACCTCTACTCCTATCTGGAGAGACTGGACATGAATAACTGACTGTGTATGACTTAATCTTACTGAATTCCGTTAACTGGAGGAATGTTACTGATATATGACAACTGACTAAGATCATGAAGTTTTCCTGAGTCACATGACTGACTGAAGTCTATGGAATCATAGATTGAGTTCGGATATCGTGAAACATGACATGGATCTAGGCACACAGCTATATTTTTTGGATACAAGTACCCCCAGGACTCGATGGAAGGAAACTGACACACATGACTGACTTGATCATAAGAGTAGAGTCCATAATTTATAATATCATAAGTAGGGATATCATACTAAGCATGGTTATCAACAATGTATTGCATAGAAAGGATTTCATATCACATAGAAGTACTTGCACAATCGTAATATCATGTTCATTGCATAATCATATTGGCAACACATACCAATAGCATGGAAGTTCATGTGGATTGCATGGTTATCATACATCTTGTTTATAAGTAGGATTTGCAAGTAAACATAGCATAATCTCATAAGAATAGTTCATGAGTATTCCAACAACATTTACAAGGCACATTATCAACATAGAAGTCATTGAAACGTAAGGGCATTTCATGAATCCTTCAATTAGTCACAATTTAGCTATATTGCATGATTTCTAGTTGCTTAGGCATTTTATCAAACACCTTACATGCACATCTTAAGAATAGGTGAAATCATCAAATTATATATCATGAACAACCAAATTTACATGTTTCCAACTCATATGATATCATGAAATTAAAAAAAAACATATAAAGATTCCATCTTGGGAATCACCCAATATCAACAACACGATCATCAACACCCAACAATATAGAAATCATACTTTATAATGAAAAAGAGGGTTTTTGAGCTTTATGGATGAAATGTATCCATAAATCAACTTACGCATTCCTTATAAGAAAGATTCTTGATGATTGACGGAGGAATTTCCTTGAAATCGGATTTTCAAGCTTTGTTACACAACCCTAGTTGTTTTTCTCTTTTAGTTCTCTTGGATGATGAGCTTTGAGATGATAATAGGGTTGTAATATATTTAGAAGCTATATATTTCATAGGGTTAAGTTTAGGAACATGTAAGGAGTGTTAAAAGACTTAATTACCCTTAAAATAACTCAAAACGGAGTGTTTTTGGCTCCTGAACTGACTTAGACGACGCCCAAGTGATTGCCTAAGCTAGGTTGGGTGGCTCCTAACCAATCTCCTATGTTTGGGTTGGGCGGCGCCTAACCAATCGCCTATCCTTAATGTCTCTCACGAAAATGGGCATAACTTTTCGCTCGGGTATTGGATTAAGGCGAAATTGGTATCGTTGGAAAGATAATTCGATTCTCTATAATTTGGTGGGTCTAAATCAGCCAAAATACTACATTAACATCGATTTATGATCATTGAAAGATGACCCTTGCAAAATCGAACAGTAAAATTTGATGGATTCAAAAACTCTTAGCTTGTATTAGGTTAAGTGACTCATATGAACATGATTAATGAATCATAAGCTATCTTATCACTAGGATATTATTGTAAGTCATGTACTCAAGTATGAATCAAAGGATAGGAGATTTTATACGTAAGAATACTTATTCACTTCCTAGCTTAGAAACATGCGGGGTATTATATATATAATAAAGAAATAAAGTAATGATCATGTCCTCGAAGGATAAGGACTCACTGCTAACTCTGACTGCTTAAACTAGAATAATATTGATGCTTTGGAGCTCGTGCTTCTGAACCTATCATATAGAATAAAATACCACAGTGCAAATACATCAGTACGATTGAATGTACTGGTATGCATGTGAGGTAGGCTGAATGTAAAGGGTTCAAATGCATGAACAATGCTAACTGACTGTATAACATGAACATGAGAATACATGCATGAATAAGTGCCTGTAACTTAATTCGTGATGGTATTGACTAATGATTTTGATTATTGATAACATGAGTTACTGATAACTGATACTGAGCGACTGTATCTAAAAATCTAGGTTCTGATGGAACTAACTGAGTTTCGTACTGTGCTGAGTTGACTGTATCTGACAGTCCTGAAATTTGAGTTCTTTTATTGAGACTAAGACTGTGGAAAGTAGTCATCTAACCAACATGCACCAAATAATATATTATAGCTGAGTTGGGGTCCAATCTATAACCCTAATTGGAAGGGTGTCAATAACGCGCCACTGGTAAAGATAAGCTATAGCTGACCCTCATCTGACAGTGTCCCCAAAAGAGAATGGTGGGACCCTCATTTAACAGTATTTATCCACCTCATCAACCCTTATCTATCAGTGTTGATGTCTCAACCTATGTTGGCTACATAGTTCTAGAACACAAGGATTGCTTCTAAGGATCACACCCTCAACTGTCAGTGTGTGTCCTCATCCTTAGGTTCACTTGGTGAGAAATCCTACTCCCATCTGAATAGACACTAAACACAATTAACTGAACTGAGTTCATTGAGTTCTGTTAACTGACAGAATACTACTGAGATTACTAAATTACTAAGCTTTCTGAGATTACTGGGATTACTAAGTTTACTGAGTTTTCCTAAGTCACATGACTAACTGAATTCTACTAAACATGGCTTGACTGAGGATATAGTGAAAACATGACACTGGCTCTAGGCACACAAGTAAATTGTTTGGTACAAGTACCCCCAGGACTTGATGGAAGAAAATTGACAAGGCACGACATCCTTGCATACATGATCGACATCAACAATCCATAATACAATAAGTTGGGGGATTTCATGAAGTACATGGTTATCAAAATCTTGTACATGATAGGAATGCATTTACTCAATGTCAAAATTTCAAACTTTAACATCATGAGCATTCAAACAAACATCTACATTGCACATCAATAGCATGAGAGTCATTTGAACATAAGGGTAAAATTGAATCCATTACATAAATCACAATTGAGCTATATTATATAATTTCTAGTCTCTTATGCTTTTTATCAAACTCTTAGGTTGCATGGCTTAAGGCATGGCATAATCATCAAATTAACATATCATAATCAACTAAAATTCATGGTTTTCAACTCACATGCTAACATATTTTTATAAAACACATAAAGATTCCAACTTGGGAATCATACAACAACAACCACATGAACATAATCAACCCATAGCATGAATATCATAATCTACAATTTAAAACTTTATTCTTGGGCTTCATGGACAAAAGGAATCCATGAATGAACACTATGAATACCTTAGTACGTGATTCTACAAAGATTTATGGTGGAATTTTCTTGAATTTGAATCCCCAATTGAGAACCCTAACTTGTTCTTGAGAGAATTTTCAGAGAAGTGACTATATTTTGGCTGAATTGGGGCTAAATACAGTGTTATAGGCTTATATAGAGGTGGGAAATACCCATTCTTCCCTTAAAATAACTGAAAAAAATGGGGTGTTTACGTTACTTGGGCCATAATATACACGGCACATAGCTTATCGCGTAAGCTAGGTTGTGCGGTGCACAACTTATCGCCTAAGTTAGGTTGTGCGTCGCACAACTTATGGAATAAGTTAGGTTGTGTGTATCACAACTTATGGCATAAGTTAGGTTGTGCATCGCACAACTTATGGCATAACCATTCTAGTAGTCTTAGGCGATTTGTTAAGCGACGCACTCCACTTTGGAAAGCCATAACTTCTTCCTCGGGTGTTAGATTTTGGTAAAATTAGTATCATTGGAAAGCTAATTCTATTCTCTACAATTTGATGTGTCTAAATCTGACAAAATACCACATATATATCAAATTATGCTAGTTCAAAGATGACTTTTGCAAAATCAAACACTAAATCTTGATGGATTCAAAAGATCTTAGCTTGCCTTACTCTAAGTGACTCTTATGAACACGCTTAACACATCATAAGCTCTATTATCACTAGGATACTCATTGTAAGTAATGTACTCAAATATGAATCACAGGATGTGAGGGTTTCACACGTAGGAACAATGATTCATTTTCTAGCTTAGAAATATATGGGGTATTACAATATCTCCCCCTTGGGAACATTCGTCCTTGAATGGGACTGACTAGACTGAGAAAACTTATGGACTGGACTTACTTAAGGGGCATGAAAAAACTTATGGACTGGACTTACTTAAGGGGCATGAACACCTAAAACATAACATATGACTGGAACTACTGGTATACTGAAATCTCATACTGAATATGCATGTCTGATGCATGGATATCTGTCTGAGTTGTTCCTTATGAAAGCATGACTGAAATTATTGGTAAGATGATCTTCTTTACTAAACATGCATGTCTAATGCATGAATACTTGATTGAACTGACTCTTTAATTCTTGACTGAACATGCAATGGAAATTAATACCAAGTTTATAATATGGATCTGAACATGACCTGAATACCAAGCTTGTAACTGAAATCTGAACATAAAATAGAAAAACATAAGAAAAAATGTTAACTTGAGCTGATTCTGAGTTAGCAGAGAAGAGGTGAGATTCTTAGTTCGTATATCTATTTCTGCTTCCCAAGTTGCTTTCTCAACGGACTGATTTTGCCAAAGAACTTTGACTAGAGGAACTTCTTTATTCCTCAGTCTGTGAGTCTGATAGTCTAAGATTTTGACTGGAATCTTTTCATAAGAGAGGTTGTTCTGAATATATATGCTCTAAATAGGGAGTACAACTGCTGGGTCACCTATGTACTTCTTGAGCAAAGAGGCATGGAAGACTGGATGAATTGAGGCTAGATCTGAAGGCAACTCGAGCTCTTAAGCTACATTGCCGCAACGACTGAGAATTTTGAAGGGACCAATATATCGGGGACTGAGCTTTCCCTTCTTTTCGAACTGCTTCACTACATTCATGGGAGAGATCTTTAGATAGACATAATCACTAATCTCAAACTTGAGATCCTTTCTATGTATATCTGTATAAGACTTCTGGTGGCTCTCAGCAGCCCGGAGTCTTTCTCTGATCAACTGGATTTTTGCTAAGGCATCGAATACTAAGTCAGGACCCATAACTGAGGCCTCACTAACTACAAACCAACCGACTGGAGATCTGCATCTCCGACCATAGAGAGCTTCGAATGAAGCCATGCAAATACTAGAATGATAGTTGTTGTTGTATGCAAACTCAATCAAAGGCAAGTGTTCATCCCAACTACCCTTGAAATTAATTGCACATGCCCTTAGTATATCTTCTAAAGTCTGAATGGTCCTTTCTGATTGACCATCTGTCTGAGGATAAAAGGCTATACTTAGATGAACTTGGGCACCAATACACTTTTAGAATGCTTTCCAGAAATGAGAGGTGAACTGGGTACCTCTGTTTGAGATAATAGATAGCGAAACACCATGCAATCTGACTGTAATACCCGTGCTTTTTCTTAGCATGAAAATCATCTCAAGAATGTTAAAACTTGCTTTGAAATAAGAATTCACTCTTATACACATGGTATTTTCATAATTTTCACTTCCTATCATATGGGAAATTGAATAAGCTTTCCATCGATACATAATTCTCCCAAATAAAACACATGGGAGAAGAGTTAGAGCCTTTTTAGTGAGACAACATTTGACTTGAGCCTTCAGCGCGTCGCGGAGATAGCTCAAATGACAATTGTCAATTTCCAGTATTGCTCCACAATACTGGTGCGTCGTACCAAACTTCCAGGTCGTAGACAAGGTGGAAACACGATAGCTCGGCATCACACCACCATGCAGTTTTCCAATTATCAATTTCCAGTGACACGGCGCGATAGCGCCGCATCGCGCCAAGGGCCCAACTCAGGAAATTTTATTGAAAATTTAATGACGTGTCCAGGATTAAAAGGATCAACTTCCCACCCCTATATAATCCCTTTAACACATGATTTAATTAATTTTTACCTAAAACATATTAGTTTCTTTCAAGTTTCTCTCAAGAACAAACTAGGGTTTCTATTAGGGATTCAAATTCAAGAAGGTTTCACCATCAATCTTCACAAAATCAGGATCTAAGGTATGCATAGTGTTTATTCATGAACTCCTTTCATCCATGAAGTTCAAGAATCCTTTTTCTAAACTCAAGTTATGGATTTTCTATATGTTTTCCTGTTTTGGCTGCTCATTTTCATGTTTGATACATATGAAAGTAGATTCTACTCCATGATTGTTGATAATTTCTATTTGGGTTTAATTAATATAGCCATAAATTCATGCAACCCTATGACTAAGCCCTTGAATGATGAAATTTGACTGAAGCATGATGTTTAATTGTTGTATAATGTGCTTTACATGTACTATGCCTACAATATGTTTGATTAAATGCCTGGACAAAGGAAAATTGTCTAACTAGCATGATATCATGAAATCCCCATGTATGTACAAGCTTATGCCTATTAGACGGTTGATGAAATACGTCAATAAACATATTGTAGTGATTATTATGTATTCAAGAATATCGAGTCATATCATTTTCCTTCCATCGAGTCTTGGGGGTACTTGTACCCGAAATATTAGCTATGTGCCTAGAACCATGTCATGTTTTCATAATTCTCTCAGTGAATCTATGAACTCTTAGACTTCAGATAGTTTTATGACTCAGGAAAAATCTCCATGATCTCATGAATCAGTCAGTTGTTAGATATTAGTAGTATTCCGTCAGCCATAGAAATTTAGTAACTCAGTCATGCTCAGTTCAGTTCAGTAAATAATGTTTAGCGTCTATTCAGATGGGAGTAGAAAGTAGCACCGAGTAAACCCAAGGATGGGGACTCACCTGTTATATGAGGGTGTGATTCCTAGAAGCAATCCTTGCATTCCAGAACTATGTAGCCAACATAGGTTAAGACATCATAGCCTTTTATATGAGGGTAGATGAGGTGGCTTAACCTGTTATGTGAGGGTTCCCACCGTTCTCTCTAGAGTTACTTGTTATATGAGATTTACTCATATTTTGTCCTTACCAGTGATGCGGTATTGACGCCCTTCTAATCAGGGGATAGATTGGACCCTCGCTCAGATATCATAGCACCTTTGGGGCATGTCGGTTAGATACTACTTCCCACAGTTTCATGTTACAAAATCAAGACTGTCAGATATAGTCAATCAGTCTCAGTAATAGAACTCAGATAGTTCTTTATATTTTAGGACTGTCAGATACATTCAACTCAGATACAGTAGGGAAATCAGATAGTTCCATCAGATTCAGGATTGTCAGCTACAGTCACCCATGTTATCAGTTAAACTCAGATACTGTCACCCATGTTATCAGTATTATTTAGATATAGTCCTTCATGATATCAGTCATATCAGTTACTAGCATATCACGTTTCAGTATACAGACTCAAAAATCATGAAATCACATTGTCAGTTACAGTTACGTATTTATGCATGTATTCTCACGTTCATGTTAGATAGTTAGTTAGCATTATTCATGCATATGAACCATTGCATATATCCTACCTCACATGTATACTTGGTATATTTGTACTAACGCATTCACACTATGGTGCTTTCTTTTTATGTTACACCATAGGTTCAGAGACACGAGTTCTAGATCAGCAGTAGAGTCCAGTTTCAGTAGTCATTGTAGAAGTGAGTCCTCATCCTTTAAGGACATAATGATTTTCTGATTAGCTTATTAGTTGGAGTTAGTTGGGGACATATCCCATTAACTCCTTATTCAGATTCTTCAGACAGTAGAGGCTTTCAGACTTGATATAGATTAGATACAGACTATTATGTTTTAGACCAGTTTTGTTTTGGGTATTCTATTACCCCACACAGATATTATGTTATTAAGTTATGTTCATGATCGAACCTTATGGCCTTTCAGTGCATGTTTCCACATTATTATGTTATCTTATGCAGTAAAAAGGTACAGATATCAGTCATGGGTTAGCTTGTGGTCCTTCAAAGTCATAAGCACCGTGTAGCATTTTGGTTCAGCAAATTAGGTCATTACACTGACTAACTCTCTGATGTAGAGCTTGGCATAATCCTCGGCTGAATAAGAGGTATGGACTGGAAGGAAATGAGTTGATTTGGTCATCCTATCTATAATGACCCAAACTGAATTATACTGATGACGAGTACGAGACAAACCCATCACATAGTCCATGTTCACTTCTTCCCACTTCCAAGTAGGAATAGTGAACTCCTACATAGGCCCACTAGGCTTCTGATGCTCTATCTTAACCTGCTGATATGTAGAGCACCTAGCCTCAAAATCTGTGATATCTCTCTTCATCCCACTCCACCAATAAATCTCCCACAAGCCATGGTACATCTTAGTGGCCCCTGGATGAATAGAGTAGCGTGCACCATGCGCTTCTGCAAGAATTCGTTGCCTCAAGTCATTTACACCTGGCATAAAAAGGCGACCCTAACAATGCAATACACCATCTCCCCCTTGAGAGAAAACCTCTACTTTCTGGTCCTTGACTGACTTTTTCAACTTGACAAGGCTGGGATCTCTATCCTACTTTTATTTCACCTAGAAACTAGAGATGATTCTTAACTACTCTGAACCCATATATCACCCTCTTCTGTATCGACTAAGCGAACACCTAGTCTGGTAAGCTAATGATCTACCTTAGCTAACTTCTTCTTACTGTCCTCAACATGAGAAACACTACCCATAGAAAATCTACTGAGAGCATCGGCCACTACGTTGGCCTTGCCCGGATGGTAAAGGACACTTATGTCATAATATTTCAAGAGCTCTAACCTCCTCCTCTGATGAATATTGAGATCTTTTTGGGAAAAGACATAATAAAGGCTCTTATGATCTGAGAACACATCTACATAAACTCCGTAAAGATAATGCCTCCAAATTTTTAAGGCAAATACTACGGCTGTTAACTCAAGATCATGAGTAGGATAATTTTTCTCATGGGGTTTAAGCTGTCTGGAGGCGTAGGCTATGACCTTACTATGTTGCATGAGAAAACAATCCAAACCTACACTGGATGCATCACAATACACTACAAAACCATCTGAACCATTTGGAAGAGCCAAAACTAGAGCAGAGGTGAGTCGAGTCTTTAACTCCTTAAAACTCTTATCGTAAGGATCTAACCACTGAAACTTGACTTTCTTCTGAGTCAATATGGACATAGGGGATGCAATAAAAGAAAATTTCTTAACAAATCATCTGTAATAGCTAGCCAAACCCAAGAAACTCCTTATATCTGATGGAGAGATAGGTCTGGGCCAGTTTTTTACTGCTTCGGTCTTTTAAGGATCAACCCTAATGCCATCACTGGAAATGATATGACCAAGGATTAATATTGACCTTAGCCAAAACTTGCACTTACTGAATTTGTGAACAGTTGATGATCTCTGAAAGTCTGAATCACGATTCTGAGATGGTCTACGTGATCACGCTCACTGTGGAAATAGACCAGGATATCATCTATAAAAACTATGATGAACATGTGTAAGTACTATTTGAACAAACGGTTTATCAAGTCCATGAAAGTTTTTTAGGCCTTGGTAAGACCAAAGGGCATGACTAGGAATTCAAAGTGACCATACCGAGTAGGGAAGGCTATTTTCAGAATGTCATATTCTCTGACTCTGACCTAATGATAGCCTGATCTGAGGTTTATTTTTGAGAAATAACTAGCACCCTGAAGTTGGTCAAACAGGTCATCAATTTAGGGAAGTGGATACTTGTTCTTGATCGTGACTTTATTGAGCTGGCGGTAATCAATACATATTTTGAGAGAATTATCTTTCTTGCGCACGAATAAGACTGGTGCACGCCACATGAACATAATCAACCCATAGCATTAATAGCATAATCTATAGTATAAAATTTGATTCTTGGGCTTCACGGATCAAAGGAATCCATGAATAAATACTATGAATACCTTCATACATGATTTTATGAAGATTTAAGGTGGAATTTTCTTATATTTAAATCCCCACTTGAGAACCCTAATTGTTTCTTGAGAGAATTTGAGAGAAGTGACTATATTTTGGTTGAATTAGGGCTAAATTCCGTGTTATAGGCCTATATAGGGGTGGGAAATACCTATTCTGCCCTTATAATAACTCAAAAAAATGGGATTTTTATGTCACTTGGGCCATAATATATGCGGCGCACAACTTATTGTGTAAGCTAGGCTGTGCGGAGCACAACTTATTACGTAAGCTAGGTTGTGCGGCGCACAACTTATCGCCTAAGTTAGATTGTGCGTCGTACAACTTATGGCATAAGTTAGGTTGTGCGTGGCATAGCCATTCCAGTAGTCTTAGGCGATTTGTTAGGTGATGCACTCCACTTTGCAAAGCCATAACTTCTTACTCGAGTGTCGGATTTTGGTCAAATTGGTATCGTTGGAAAGCTAATTTGATTCTCTATAATTTGGTGGATCTAAATCTACCAAAATACCATATATACATCAAGTTATGCTTGTTAAACGGTGACTCTTAAGAAATCAAAAACTAAAACTTGATGAATTCAAAAGCTCTTAGCTTGCCTTACTCTAAGTGACTCTTATGAATAAGCTTAACACATCATAAGCTCTCTTCTCACTAGGATACTCATTGTAAGTTATGTTCTCAAATATGAATCATAGGATAGGAGGTGTCATACGTAGGAACAATGGTTTATTTTCTAGCTTAGAAATATATGGGGTATTACATCGGTCCTAGATGGACTTGGGACACCTATTACGACAAGGCCCCAGGTCGAGTCGTGTCAATATATCAAGTCAGCATACTAGTTTTCTCATCTAAGCTCTATGTGAACATTTTGATTCTTAAATTTTTTTGAATACATATTAAACACTATAAACATGTGCGTCAATACATAGGTACTCAATTACACCATTTACAACTAGTTAAACACATAAAGATATCCTTGAAATTAGGCTAAACATGCATAAATAGTGACACTTAGAGTATAGATACACGTACGATTACCACCCCACACTTAAAGCCCAGTTCATCCTCGAACAAATGTTTAACTTGAGAATAATCTAAGAAAGACTGTAACATTACTACTACTACTAAGACACTTTAGCTAGAACTATGAAGACTACACAAGTTCCACACCAAGCATATCATATAATAATTGAAAACATATGAACATTGCTTCAAAATATCCTAACCTCAAGAATTGACTCTACTAAGTTGGAAAACTCATGCATATTACTCAACAAAGAGATCCTGTAAATCACCCAATCATCAGCAAACATGTGCCCTCACTATAAGAGTATCACCCATATTCACTCACAAATATGTAATTTGTCACAAAAATGGGTGTAAGAATCAAACTTCGCTCACTTTCACAAGGAATTAACATATAACATAAGGTGAACCATAAGCTTTCCCTCAGTGTAGTACTCCACTAATATCAGAACAGCAAGGCTCAGAATCAAGTAAGACTTTAGGGGTTGTAATGTAAGCCAAGAGACATGTAAGAAATATTCTAGCCAGTAATAGTGACTATCTTTCCTAATCACTTTAATACATCACAAATAACATTAAACTCCTCTCTAACCAACCACTTTTCACACCTTTTTTTCTTCCTACTTCTCTTCTATTTTTCCCCATCTCCTTAACCTAATTCACATATATAAGTAGGAAGTATTTTCTATCACACATAATTCACTTTTCATCAATTGGTCTTTTTATTAAATTGATTCTGACCATAACACATGCCTTTCCAACACACCAATAGGTACTATTTTGGGGCTTCACTTTTATTTTTCCCTTATTTAACTCTACACACCTTACCATTTTAATTTTTCACTAAAGAGCTTAGGAGATTTAGATCAAGTTCAGGCCAATTAAAAAAAGGGAATAGGCTACATACGAGACTACCAAAGAATAGTCTAATGCATCAACGAGGTTAACTAAGATCTTGCAATAAAGGTAGACAAAGAGGGTATAAAATATGTCTATAAAATAAATATATATATATATCATCTTCTTAATACAACATTCTTTATTTTACTTTGCACATACACCAGCCAAGTTCTAGACATCAATATACAACAAAGAATGCAACAAAAGACTTCACTTACACATGGCATAAGCTCAAATCAAGTAGGATCACTATAGTCTCTAAACCAAGAAATAATGAGAGTTCAAAATTAATCCAACATCGCACAAGAGTCATATAAATGAGTCTAGGTGTCTCAAAAATAGTCATACAACATTCTTTCACATTTATAACCCACTTGCATCATGTAATCATACATAGCACTTAGCAAGAAAATCTCATTTAATCCTAATTAAAATTTAAAATTACTCCTAAAAAACAAAAAAAATACTAGGTTTAAAGGACGTTCCCTCCAAAAAGAACCAAAAAGAAAAACCAAGGAGTGGGTGAGGTGTGCCCCTACTAGACTGACACCATGAAAAAGAAATAAAGATAAAATCATTTTGTACTTTTCCATATTTAGTCAATACTACAAAATAACCAAAAATAGAAATCCTATAATAGCACTTCTTCCTAAGCAATTGGAAGATTTACCTCCCCACACTTAAAATCACACTTTGTTCCCAAATTATAACTGAAAAGTAAGGATAGAAATTCTCACTAAGGCCTCTAGTCCTAACTAGTAGAATCTTAATCATCAAACAGGTTCGATGGACCCCATATTCAGTCTTTTCTATGCTCCTTAGCTCAGGTCATAGGTACTCAAACTTTACATCAACTTGTGACTCAAAACAATCTAAAACAATGGTGATATTAAGTTAAAACAAGAAAATAAAATACCTATCTTAACTTGGGTTGCCTCTCAAGCAGTGCCTGATTTATCATTGTAGCATGACTCATATTACTACTTTCTTCCATATTATTTCAACCTCTTTCTCCTACTTGGAGCCCATCTTGTTACTCTTTTTTGACATATTGACTACTTACTCTTAAGGTCTGCAACTCTTTTCACCCCTTTCTTTCAGGATCCTCTTTACGTTTCTCAGCTATATACTTAATTGGTGCTTTGGACTACTCTATGAGATAGTACAAAAATGTCATTGGATGTTTGCACTCCACCACCCTACACTTATTCACTTCTATCACCATGATCATGCATAAATCCTTATAATATGAGGGTGTATTAAATATTTTATATGCCTTGAAGACCACCTCTGTATCATTCAGTCTTATTTTTAGAGTGATCTATTTCATATTAATAAGTACTCCTCCAGTTTCTAAGAATGGATGTCCCAGAATCACCGAGATCTTATAATTCATTATATTCAAAAATAATAAAATAAGCAAGAATAATGAACTTACCAACCTTATGAGAACATCCTCAATGATTCCTTCAGGCATGGGGCACTACTCTTGTTCCATCCACCATTTGGATCAGCAAAGAATATGGCCTCGTCTTTTCTAAACCTAAAGTATTAAAAACATATAGAGGTAAAGAATTTATGCTTGCCCCCCAAGTCACTTAGAACATGGACCACATTACTTTCACCAATTTGTATGGCGAGGGTAAAACTCCTAGGGTCCTTGAGCTTTTTCGACATCTTTTTTATTACCATTAAATTGTATTCCTCAGTAAGTACTACCATCTCAATGTCTCCAAGATTTGTCTTATTTGTCACCATATCCTTCAAGTAATTATACTTAGGAATTCCCTACAAAACATCTAACAATAGAAGTTTAATATGAAGTTCTCTAAATGTGTTAATGAACTTCTTAAATCAAGCATCCCCCTTAGCCTTTGTAAGCTTTTGAGGAAATTATGGTGGTGGTGTCTCTTGTGTATGCTCAACTGCTTTTGCTTTTGGGTACTTAGACTTCCCTGAATTATCCTAGAGTGAAGAGTGCTTTTGAGGTGAAACATGTTCAAAGGAAATACTTAGAGCAAAGTAGAATGAAGAGCTTTTGATTCGATCAAAGTTTTGGTATTCGATCCTACAAGGTCAACTTTGAATGTTTATAACTTATGGAATATATGTAATTTTAGATCTCAACACCTACAAAATTATAGATAATTGAGTCCTTTTCCAATGTATATAATTTTGCCTTAATCTGATACCTGACTAAAAAGTTATGAACATATTCATAAGTAACCAATGAGGGTCTGCAATTTCAGTATGGAAAGAACCTTATGCTCCATGATAAGCAGTATGGCACAAATCTTATACTCCATGATAAGCATCATGGAATGGATCTTATTCAGCAATGCTAAAACTCGTATTTATCTAAAGTTTTTTAAGGGTAAATAAGTCATTTATGCCCTAAGTTGTCCTTACCTGATATATCTGTGAATTGATCATTCCATAACCCCAAACCTCATCAAATAAAGAATTCCTCTTCTCCCAAATCCTTAAGAATACCAAATAAGGGTCTTTATTCTAGAATTCAACTTTCAATGATTTAAATTCATGATTCCCATCGAGAATTCAAGAAAATTCAGGTATGTGAGATATTCATCAATGGGTTTATTCCACCCATTGAATCCCAAGAATCACTTATTTTACTAGTATAAACCTTTTTCTATCTTTTTATGAAATCTCAATGTCAAATAAAATTTTACTCAATTTTCTCTTAATGGTTTTGAATATAAATCATGAGAATGTGTTTCCCCATGTGAATTATGTTATTACATCCTTTATAATCTCAGTCACCCATGTCATGTTTAGTTAATACCAAGTTAATTATCAATTTGTGGATAGTCCATATCATGATTTATCCACCATCATTATGATTAGTTGTGTTAATTTATGTTGGCAGGTTATGAACACCCGATACCTAGATATTCTCGCATGTTTCATATTTTCAAGTTATAAGTCATTTAGACCATGTTTGTATCATGATATTCAGATTATAAATGCACTGTTATTTTTAGCATACCCTATTTTAGCAAATCAGTTATTAGCACATATACTAGTTGATGTATTTATGTCAATTTAGTTGGGAGTAGAACTTAGCACAGAGTGAATTTAGGAATGAAGGCTTTTTTGACAGTTGAGGGTGAGACCTCTAGTAGCAATCACTGAGTTCCAGAACTACATATCTAGTATTGGTATGAGAGGTATTCTTGACAATCGAGGGTGACACCCTAGTCCTTCGGGATACCAGTTTAGTAGATCCACACTGTCAGTGTTAGTACCCATGGCAAGGTATTAACACCCTTCCAACTAGGGTTACAAGTTAGACTCTAAATAGCTCAGACTGAGGCATGTCGGTTAAATGTTAGCTCCCATAATCTCATTTTAGTATTCAGACCATATTAGCCCTGGTTTGCATAACAAAGTGTTTAGTTTATTAGTTATTCAGTTGTTCAGTTTTACAGATTATTTTAGTACATGTTTATGCTTGGACTTACATTCATTTTGCATGTTCATGCATTCATGCTCAGTATTCATACATGATCCTTAGTAAGGTTTTGCAACATATTCAACTTTAACTTGATATTACATATAGTATTTATGTTTCTACCGCTTTCTACCTTACAATAATGTTTTCAGCTCATAATTTAGAAATTTCACTAAGTCTTACAACTTTTATGTACAACCATGATTTAAATTCATGTTTTAGTTGATAGCTTATGTCTTTAGTTTGAAAGCATACATTAAGTATTTTCCCTAATTTAGTTCATGTCTCACATACTCAGTACATTTAAAAGTACTGACTTTTGTGGCTACATTCCTTCATAATATAGGTACTAGATGTAGCCCACACACCGAGGTCAGACAATTCTAAGCATTCATCTAGTAGGTAAAGAGTTCAGTAATTTTGGGGACTCAAGTCAGTTGTAGCTCCCATATTTTATTTCCATTATTCTTATGTATTGATTAGGGATAGTTGGGGGTCATGTCCCGACTACCTATAGTTAGTATAGTATAGGCTTCATAGATAGTCAGCTAGAGTTAGTTTATGTAATTCAAGTTTTTTCTTTAGATTTATCATTTTGTAAACTTTTATAATATTATATTTATTCAGATTTTTTCTCATGATTATGCTTTCGCTCAGTTATTTAGCATTCATATATATATATATACACACACACACACACAGATATATATGTATATAATTAATTGCTCAAGTATCATGCAGTACATGGGTTAGCTTGGGGTCACTTGTGGTTCTAAGCACCGTGTTTTGACTAGGGGTAGTCTTGGGTTAGGACAAACTTGGTATCAGAGCCAAGGTTCAAGTGTCCTAGGGTGTCTATAAAGCCGTATCTAGTAGAGTATTGCAAAATGGTACAGAGACATCTGTACTTTTCTTTAAGAGTCTATAGGGCATTTAATAAATGTTTTCCTTCTTTTATCTCAAATGATGTTGTAGAGATATTCTCTAAGAAACTTATACAAATTCTTATCTTGCTTCATTAGTGCCAACTCTGCCTTATTTTTCAGGTAATAAAAATAGTCAAGCTTAAATTCCTACTGATAGAGTTTTCTCAGACAGTCCCCACAGATGGTTATGAGATTGCATGTAGGCTCAAAAGGATCCCATCAGTTCCTTTACGTCCTATAGTTTGAAAGATTTTATTCATGTTCATAAAAATTGTGCACTAAGACAACGTCAGATATGCCCTTAGATCCCTTCTCAGAAGCCTATGGTAGCATATGATCTAGAGTTCGAAGCATGAACCCAGAAGTTTATTAGTAGTAAAGTAGGGGTAGTGTTTATTTAAATTTAGCAAATTATGTACCTAATATGCTATAAAAATTATTGTGTAGTTCATTTAATAGAACTTTAAGAGAGATTTATCAGTTAAGGGATTCATACAGTATGTTAATGCTTTAGTCAGGATAGGGATGACACAACGACCAAAAAGATGGAGAAGGTTGTTAAGGTTGAGTATGTTCATAAAATTTTGTGTGAATTTGTATTTCGTGATTCCTATCCAGTAGTACTATGCATAGTTCATAAAAAAATTGTGGATATCCATGTTCTTTGAGAATTGAGCTAATAAAAAAAAGTGTTTGATGATTCTAAGTTAGTAAGTGTTTGACTTATTATATGATGACTATTGGGGCTATAGAAAGTTAAAGTTTTATCTCATAAGGAAGTACTAGCAGAGGGTTTTACACTTAAGATATGGTCTTTCAGGGTGAGTTTGCTATTTATGTGTATTATTACATCTTTAGCTCTTGAGTAAAGAGGTTGTAGTTTATTTTCGAGTTTATTAAAGGGGTACGCAGTCTTAGAATGATGGATTAAATCTAAGGGGGAGATGATAGACAAGGAACCAAGTCAGGTTCTTAGATTTTAGTAGTGATGCTAGTGATTTCTAGAACAACAGTAGGGGAGGATAATACCAGACCTATTCTTACCTCAGTACTATTTCTATTATACTTCAGTCATCTCGACATCTACTCATGCTTTACCAGTCAGCTCTATGATCATAGTTTATATTCAACAAACTAATCCAAAGGAAACTCAGGAGCATCAACAGACCTATAACCGATAAATGACATTTACTAATTTCTCACAGCATCTATCAATTGATAGTAGTATAAGCCACACCATTGATGCAGAAAGAGAGAAACACAACTTAGAACACAAGGTATGTAAGAACTTCACACGATAAAGAATAAAATGAGGGAAGTTTCCTAAAAATGTCCTATAGCCTCTCGAAGATAGATACGGACGTCTACATACCGATCTGCAAGACTCTATTAGACATCTCGTTCTTACATCGTTAAGACCAATGAAACCTAGCTGCTCTAATACCAATTTATCATGACCTAAAAACTAGGGTCATGATGGTACTATTCGCAGCATACCTTGAAAAGTAAGCGTATCACTCAAACTGATAAGAAAAGAGGAAAAACCAAAAAAAATATCCCAAAGTAAGGCTTCTAGAACGAAGACGAACCATATAAATAATCATAACCCTGTGGAAAGAGCTTATCCAAAATATCAATCATGCCCAAAACTAGGTGTCAATAGTGTAAGAACTACTAATAAAATCTAATAGTCAAATACATCAGAAAAATAACCACAAAAGGAATAATATCTGTCTACGAATACTAATAAAGACATAACTTTTTTAGAAAGATAGAGGTGAACTTCAGACGCATGAATATCCAACCGCTACCTTGAAAAATCTAACAATCGCCCGAGTTAAGAAATCTTAGGCGCACTCGAGCTAGGACCTGCACCTAAAGGGCACAGTAGGCATGAGCATGGTCCACTTGTACTCATACATATCATAGGCTGGCCAACCAAAGTAGTAAATAAAGCATACAAAATATACACTAAGGGTACGTCACCTGCAATCAAAAAATATCCCATAATGGTATCCCACACCACTTGCACTAACAGTTCTAATATATATCACATCTATTATAATGATACACCAAGATATAGAACATAAGTATACATTATGTCATATATAAATAGAATAATAGAGAACATGTAGATACAAGATCATCAAATACAATTAAAGGAAGATAAGACAAATACATAGATGACAAGTCAATAAGGCAATAAAACACAAAATAAACACAATAAAGTAAGTGTAATGTATGTGATGATGATGATGATACACGAGGTCATCGCACAACCTCCGGGGTCGTCACACAATCCCCGTATACACCTACAGAGTTAAAGTTTCCTGACGTAGGACCCATGGGGGGTTCGTCAACCCATATACAATCCATATATCCCGTATCTCCTTTCCGGTACATCTCTCAAAAAGGGTTTTATAAGGTGTTACGATATCTTTTAAAAAGGTGTTGCCAGTGTTTCTCAGATGTTGTCACGGTGGTACCAATGTTTCATGAATGAGTATGATATAAAGATGTAATGCTCACAACCAATCACAATGACTATTTCCACAACCAACCACATGTTATATTTCCACAACCAACCATAATGATACATTTCCACAACCACATGAGCCAATATTCACTTATTATTTTCGTTTCATCCATGAATTTTCACATGTCCCATATGCTAATAAAGTATGAATATAGTCACAATACACAAATGGTACCACATTAAGTATTTCAACAACACAATATAATTATTCACATGTATTCAAGTCTATCAATATCACATAGGACCCCACACGGTCACACATATCACATTATAACTTAATTTCTATAATTCCATCACATATAGGCCCCCATACGAGCACAACACATAAATTTCCATTTTCATGATTAGTCTTCACCCTTAACATGCATTTTGTATTATTATTTACTATTCAGTCCAGTCTGAAAGAGTTAAGCCATACCCTACCTCGAAAGCCGAAACCGATCTGCTACACTTGAACCCGCAACCTTACTTTTCACGAAAAATCCCAAAATCTACTAAAAACATCAAATATAAAATCTTCGCATCAAAATAAAACCAATGACAGTCATATTGACTACTTTTGATTCAAGGTCAAAACGGACTCCCAAAATGGGTTTAAGAAAAAAAAGGGCAAAAATCAAAACTTTACTTCAAAAACATGTTTTCCATATTTTTAGGAACTTACAGCTGAAAATCCAAGTTAAATCGAGTCAAAAATGGAGTCCAAATCAAAGAAAACCCATTTTGAGTTTTACCGGATAAAATCTTTGAAATTCGGATTAAAATCAAGAAACGAAGTTGTTTTGAAGGTTAAATTGATGAAAAACTAGTAATTATGAAATAAAAATATTATTCAAGTGAAAAGAGTGAAATTTTGATTCAATCATGCCCTAAGATTTTTGGTGTTTTGAGGAATTTATCAAGAAATTATTAAGAAAAGGATGAATTCTTACCTTAAATCCATAATAAAACCAAGAAATAGATGTTAATCTATCTTCCGAAGCTCCCACAAGCTTCACTTTTAAGCTCTCAAACTATTTAGGGTTTAACTCTCAAGAGGCAAGATGAAAAATAAGCAAAATGACCCAAAAACTATTTATAAGTGCAGAAAATTGCACTAAAATGAACCAAAAAACTGCAGTTCTTTTTTTGTTAAAGTCCACTCCGGACTTCGGCAGGGTGCCCGAAATTCGTTTGGAGTTTGATACATACAAACAAACTATGCAACCACACAAAATTTAACATTTCAAATGCGATGGCCATATCAGATTTTCAAAAAAATATCGTTTTCATAAAGTTGACCCCCGAAACCCGAAATTCTAATTTTCCAAACCAAGGGTCGAAATGAGATTTAAAAGTCGGAAAATCATACCAAACATGCTAACACCCTAAAATCAGCATTCGGATCTGCTGGTGAAGTTGGATTTTCCATCCGAGATCGTTTCAATCAAATGTGGGTCCCACACTCATTTCTAATTTTCCAACTTTTCAACAATTGATCAAAATGAGGTCGGGTGCACCGAGACCCGAACCAAAGGTATACCTAGCCTAAAATCGATATTCTAGAGCTGTTGGCGCAGACTTTTTGGCCATCCATCGCACAGATCAAAAGATATCCACATAAGTCCAAAATAAGGCTCTCAAAGCCATCAAAAACCACAATATTGCATCAATGATACCAAAATGCATTGAAAATTATGTCAATCACTAGAAATAACATAATGCAACTACGGGGAGGGATAAAATAGTCAAATCACACAAAATCACAAATTTCACATATTTCATCAAATTTTTAGGTCGTTACAGATTAGCAGTCTATGTTTGCTAAGTTATGTGGTTATCCCATTTTAATACATCCTATGTATGAATTCAAATAATATTTTTTTAATCAGTTCTAAAAAAAATTGATATTTTTTATTTGGTTAGTATTTTATAAGATTATCAGTATTTTAGTCATGTTGAATTTTATTTATTTGTCAAAAAGTCCACAAAGGTATACTCTTCTATTTAAAATTTATTTATTTTAAAGATAATTTAAAACATTGTGAAGTTTTTCCATGTATCTTAAATTTGATGTTTAATCAAAATGATATAAATTGAAATAAGGGAAACGTAGTTTATAGGAGGATGTGCAAATACTCAAAGATAAAAAAGTGAAATTAATGGTGGTCGCACATTCATAAAGTAACTATTACTATATTATAGTAAAATAATAAAAAAGATACTCATAAATATTGAATAAGTGTTTATCTATCAAACACAATAAGAGATTCCTTCATAATTCCAAAACTTCACATGATACATATCATTACAAAGATTTAAAATACATATAATTTATGAAAATATAATTATTTATTAATCACCTATTAAAATTATTTTAAACAACTAATTTAAAATGTAATATTAACTACCGCATGTTAAATTATTATAATATATATCATGTTAACGTTTCTTGATACTTTTGATTCTCCTTATTTGAGGTAGTAAATTTCTTCATCAGGTAGACAAATTACTTTAAAAGAAATTTCTTGCTTACTATATTAAATTGGTCTCCTATTTGTGATGCATGTAAGACAAGGCATAAAGACAATCATTTAACATCATGATTCATTAAAATGTTCATCTAGTAAGTACTTATCTTCGTTTGTTAAACACCCATAAAATAAATTTAAATATATTTAAAATTAATTTATGTATGGATTAGTATCCTTTATTGCTTCGTATGATTTTGTAAAAAAATTTTGATAAATAGATACTTAAAATGTTAAAGCATTAGAGTGTACGATATGTTAATGTTGATTATGAAAACTTAAATAAGTTATAAGTTATTATTTGATTTTATAAAAAGTTATATTTTTATTACATAGTGTGATGTCTATTTACAATTTTTTAATTATGTTTATTCAAAATCTACACAAGTAGTATCAGAGCCCAGTTATTTAAAAACTACACAAGTAGTATCTATGTTTAAATATAGATTGGATTAAATTAATTATGAGAAGACCATTTAAAAACAGAGAAACTTTTAGAAAAATTAAAGAATCTTTAATTAGTAATTATTCAAAATATATAAGTCACAGAGAAACTTTTAGAAAAATTAAAGAATATTTAATTAGTAATTATTCAGAATATATAAGTCTAAATAAAACAAAAGAAAACCCATAAAGATTAGTCTACCTAATTACCTTAATATCTAGTATTGAAGCAAAATTAATAATCCATTTAAAATCTAGAAGAATGAGATACATACCACCTAATTATGATAAAATTAGATTTAAATATCCACCAAGATATAATAAATATGGTTTGAATGAATAAAGTACAAAAATACAAAGAATTAAAACAAATTATTTCTGAAAAACGTAAAGAATTAAAAATAAGAATAGAAAGACTACATTATAATATATTGCCGGAGTTAGTGAAAACTCAATAAATACACAGAAAGATGAAATATCAAAATTAGAATCACAAATAGATAGTTTAGAATATATATATCAACATGAACTATTCACAATAAAATGAACAAAGAAGAATTTATAATAGATGAAAAATATATGAAAATCACGAAGGATTAAAAATAAAAATGTATTTTCTAATCTAGGAAGAAGGTATAAAAAAAAGAGGTGAACATTTATATCTAATGTTAGAAAAAGAAGAATTAAAATTAGAAGATAAATTGACAGCTATGGTAAGAATAGAAAGAGAAAATGAAGAAATAGATAGGAAAAAGGAAATAGAAAAAATAAAACAACAAACTACAGAAGAAATACGAAAAATAGAAGAAACTAAAAATAGTAGGATTGCTGAATTACAAAAAAGAACTACAAATGTTAAAAGATTTGTATGAACAAAGACAAAAGGAAAAGGAAGAAAAAGATAAAGAACAAAAATTACTAAATGAGATAAATCAATTTAAGGAAAAATTAGAAATAAAAAACAAGGAATTAGAAATAAATAATATAGATATTGAAGAGACAGATAATTATGATTCAGAAGATAGTAAAACATATACAGAAATATTAACAAATACAAAAAATTTAGAAATCAACGAAAAACAACAAGTAATTAATGAAGAAAACTCAGAAAATATCAATACAGAAATAAATACTCTTGATAAAAAAGAAGATGAAAATATAATACCTAGAACATTAGAAATAAGAAAACCTATATATTATAAGAATAAGTTTTAAAAATATAATGAATATGACAAATGGACACAAAAACAAATAGTTAATAAAAATTATAACTTTTTAGACCTAGATTGTGTAATAGATACAGAAAAAACAATACAATTATGGATAGGATATATGACAAAACAATTATTAGATAATAATATAAACATAACAGATGCACCAGAATATATAGAAAGAACACTAATAGGAATAGTGAAATTATGGTTTTCAAATTTAACTGAAAATAGCAAGAAGGTATTAAGAACTAATAAACCTATAGAAGGAACATCATCAACAACAACTAAACTAACACCTATAGAATTATTAAAAAAATATGAAACAGCTATAAAAGATGAATTTGGTAGTATGACAACAATAGAAGAAGAACAAGATGAAGAAAAAGATACAAATAGGAATTTAATGTTAAAATTAGCAATATGTAATATGTGTTATATAGATGAATATACTTGCACATTTAAAGAATATTATTATAAAGGAGCATATAATATAGAAGAAAGTAGAGAGATAAGAAAATTATATTTTAATAAATTACCCGAACTATTTAGTTCAAAGATAATAAAAAAGTTAGGAAGAAGCAAAATAGTAGATACTTTAGGAGCAAGAATAAAATTTTTACAACAATGGTATAGAAACTTATGTGAAAAATATAGAGAAGGATTAAAAATGGAAAAACATTGATAAAAAATTTAGCATGTTGCAAAAATAAAATAGCACCCCAATTTGGATGTGAAGAAAGATATTATAAGAAAAAAAAAGACATAAGAAATATAAGAAATATAAAAAATCAAAATATAAATACAAGAAACCAAGAAAAAGATATTATGTAAAAAATTATAAATAAAAAAGACCATATAGAAAGAAGAAATTTATAAAAGAATGTACTTGTTATGATTGTGGAAAATTAGGCCATTTAGCTAGAGATTGTAAATTACCTAAAAATCCAAAAAATAAACAAATATCAAAAATAAAAATAGAGAATAGAGAATATATGCAGATAGATTATATAGATTATGAATTAGAAAGTGAGGATAGTATATATGAAATTTCAGAAAACTAAATAGATAATGAAATAGATAGTGAAATAGATGAATCAAATGACTGAAGAAGATATAAAAATAATAACAAAGGAAGAATATTTAAATGATGAAGGAACAGAACCAAAAATAATATTTGCCAGTAACATATTTGATGAAATAAAAGGAAAAGAATTAGATTTAAGTGTAGAAAAAATATTTAAAATACCAACAATAAAAAATATTTTTACTAGGAAAAAGGACAAATATTATGTAGTATGCCAAAAGGAACATGTAATAGACTGTATATATGCAAAAGGCAAAGTTAATATACCACTAGTAACAAAAAAAATAATTAATGAAGAGATAAATGATATACAAAGTAAAGGAGACCCAATAAAATATGTACACCTTCGAGGTACAGAGATATTAATAAAAGCATGTTTTAGAGAAGGAATAGATACACCAATAGAATTATATTTAGCAGATGATAGAATTATAAAACCTATTGAAAAAAGCATAATAATTGCCGTAAAAGGAAATCTAATATACCAAAAATTTAAATTTATAATAAGTGCAAATTATTCAGTAGCGGTAACAGATAAAAATATAGATAAATCACTAGTATTATATTGGAAAATATCAGGAATGGAATTAACCCCAGGAAGTAAAATATTTACAGCAAGATGCAAAAATTTATATGTATTAACAACAAAACATAAAATAACAGGAAAAAATAAGATTAATAAAATACGAATAGAAAGTCCATTCGAACAAATTGTAAAAACAATAGATTATAATGATTATAGCTATAGAGACATAGATATAGAAGAAAATTTAGAAATAGTAAATGATAGAATAAGTACAACGAAAAGAATAGCTGATGAAAAACCAGAATCATCAAGCTTTCTTAAGTTATGAAATAAATTCAACTAGTAATTTAAACCAATATTATATAACAGGAAAAATAAATGAATACTCTTGAATACAGGACAAGAAGAAAATTATATAGAAAAATATCTAGTAAAAAATGAAGAAATAAAAACTGATAATG
Organism: Capsicum annuum; assembly: GCF_002878395.1. NCBI lineage: Eukaryota > Viridiplantae > Streptophyta > Magnoliopsida > Solanales > Solanaceae > Capsicum > Capsicum annuum. The sequence goes on from NC_061116.1 coordinate 119,959,036, forward strand.
ATATGTGCCCAGATCTACCAAGAAGTTTAATAAATAGTAAAAATATAGCAGAAAAAGAAATAATAATAGGAATTAGAAAAATAAAAATAGAATTTGAAGTAAGGAAGAAATGCAAAAAGCAGATATAATATTAGGAATAAAATGGCTAGAACAAGTAAAACCATATAATATAGAACATACACAATTAACCTTAACACATAACAAAGAGAAATTATTCTTAAAAAGAGCTTTAACATAAAATGAAAATATATGTATTAATGAAGATAGTAGTAGAAGGATATTACAGTAGATATTATACGCCTATGATAGATACAGGAGCAGAAGCTAATTTATGTAGATATAATTGCTTACCAGAAAGTAAATGGGATAAATTAAAAACACCAATAATAGTTAAAGGATTTAATAATGAAGGAAGCTTAATTACTTATAAAGCTAGGAATGTAAAAATATAAGTATGGGATAAGATATTAACAATAGAAGAAATTTATAATTATGAACTAACGTCAAAAGATATACTTTTAGGAATGCCATTTTTAGATAAATTATACCCACATATAATAACTAGAAAAGACTGGTGGTTTACAACACCATGTAAACAGAAAGTGAGAGCAAAAAGAGTTAATAATAAAATAAGAAAGAAAACTGATTGGATAAAAGGAAGTGAAAAAATTACACAAAAGTTAGAAAATATAAAAAATACTGAAGATACAATAGAACTAGTAGTATTTTTGATAAATAAAACAGAAATAACTATATTTTCAATAAATAAGATAGAAATAATTAAGAAAAAATTAGAACAATTATATAGTGAAGATCTATTAAAAAGATGGGAAAAACATAAAACTACTATAAAAATTGAATTAATAGATAAAAATAGCATAATAACCCAGAAACCATTAATATATAATTTTGACGATTTAAAAGAATTTAAAATGCATATAGATGAATTATTAGAAAAACAATATATACAAAAAAGTAATAGTAAATATAATAGTCCAGCATTTATAGTAAATAAACATAGTGAACAAAAAAGAGGAAAAAGTAGAATGGTTATTGACTATAGAAATTTAAATGCAAAAACTATGACATATAATTATCCAATACCAAATAAGATATTAAAAATAAGGCAAATACAGGGATATAATTATTTTAGCAAATTCGATTGTAAATCATGATTTTACCATTTAAAGTTAGAAGAAGAATCTAAAGAATTAACCGCATTTACGGTACCACAAGGATTTTATGACTGGAACGTATTACCATTTGGATATAAAAATGCACCAGATAGATATCAACATTTTATGGATAGTTATTTTAAACAACTATCTAATTGTATAGTATACATAGATGATGTATTATTATATACAAAAACTAAAGAAGAACATTTAAAATTATTGGGACAGTTTATAGATATAATAGAAAAATTGGGAATAAGTCTAAGCGAAAAGAAAGCTGAAATTATGAAAAATCAGATAGAATTTTTAGGAATACAAATAGATAAGAGTGGAGTAAAAATGCAACAACATATAGTACAAAAAATAATAAATTCGAAAGAAGAATTAGATACAAAAAAGAAATTACAATCATTTTTAGGATTAGTAAACCAAGTAAGAGAATATATTCCAAAATTAGCAGAAACTTTAAAACCACTACAGAAAAAATTAAAAAAGGATGTAGAATATAACTATAATGAAGAAGATAAAAAACAAGTTTAGAAAATAAAATTTCTTTGTAAAGAATTACCAAAACTACAATTTCCAGATGAAAATAAAAAATTTATATATATAATAGAAGCAGATGCTAGTGAATGTAGTTATGGAGGGTACTTAAATACCGATATGAAGCAGAAAAATTAGAACACCATTGTAGATACTACTCAGGTACGTTCAATGAAACAAAAATAAAATGGGAAATAAATAGGAAAAAATTATGTTCATTATATAAATGTTTGTTAGCATTTGAGCCATATATTGTATATAAAAAATTTATTGTACGAACAGATAACACACAGGTACGCCGGTGGTTAACAAAGAAAATACAAAATTCAGTTACAACAAAAGAGATTCGGAGACTAGTCTTGAATATATTAAACTTCACATTTATAATTGAAGTAATTAGTACTAACAAAAATGTTATTGCAGACTACATATCAAGACAAAGCTACACAGACTGATATAATAGAAGAAGATACTCTAGAAAAAATACTCAACACCCTAACTACGCTTTCAATAAAAGTGGACAGTATGGGTAATGAGATAGAAAAGCTAAAGACTAATGAAAATAAACTGAAGTCTATAGCTACAAATCAGCTAACTCAGCAGTGTGCAGAGCTATGTCGATTGGAAGACATTAAAGTTCCAGAGCTAGAAGGAGACAATGGGACACTCCATAAAACCCCTAACGTTTATCAATCTACTTCTGCAGGTACAAGCAGAGGAGTTAGTAGACAAAGATATCAGAACATGAATATGAATAAGATATTTGAGAAACCATTTATACCAAAAACACAAAAAGACCCCTTATTCATACCCCCACAAATTACCACATACCGAGATAGTCTGAACCAAGATAAAAAAGTTTACAACTATACAGCCCAAAAATACATAGAAAATATCTATATAGTACAAACTTTCCTAAACCTTAACCCCAGAGCTACGAATATCAAAGAACCAAACACAAATTATATAACCCAAAAATTACAAGGTTACAACAAGCTAATTGCACTACCCAAAACCAACTCAAGCCTAGTGAAAACTTATTTTGACTATAGATTATTAAAGACCATATACACCCAAGACGGAGAAGAACTAACAGCTATGGAAGAATTACATAAAATATTCACCATCTATAAAAGGATAACAAAAGAAAATCTATTTTATATAAAGTGTTATAATGCACCAGCAGAGATATTATACGACGAAATAAAACCAGTTATAAAAGTTGTAAAAATAGGATTAACCAGAGATATGATTATACCAGAAGATATTACGCAGCAGCCAGAGATACCCAGAATTGAGATACCTGATTTCTATGCAAATAAACGACTCATTGGACTAGCTACAATTATTCAAGAATTATCAAATAATATACCAATGGAAACCCAATATGGAGCTATTATTTGAGAGACCATCAGATGATTTATTCAAATTCAAAAGAACTACGACAAGCAGCTATGGAAGATGTTAGGCAATGGATAATGACATTACTTAACCCAGAAAAACAATCTACTGCAAAAGCAATTAAGAAAGGATTTATTTCAGATGGATTATTGATAAGATATTGCAAGATAATTGAACATAAATATCCAGATCATCAATGTTCAAGGTGTAATGGAGAAGATAATATTATCCCAGAAGTCCACCTAGAATAAAAGAATCAAGAAGATAAGCATGCCAACTGAAAGATAAGATAAGAAGCAATAATGGAGATATGAAAAAACAACAGATACGACAACGAGAAGATATCAATGGAGTAATAATGGAAGACAAGATATTAGATTTTACGTAAATTGTTGTATAAATTTTTAGCGTTTTTGACTTTTTAAGGCTATAGCACTAATTCTTGTAGCCTTTTTAGCCTTTTAGGCTTTTAGGCTATGACACTAATTCTTGTCTCATAAGGAGACTTTTTAGGATTTTTAAAAATATGTAAGTAATGTAAAGACTTTTGTAAAAAATTTATTCTATAAATGAGAGGAACCGAAGGCATTGCAAAGCAAGACTTTATGTATTGAAGAAAAAATACTCTCTCCTGTACGCAACAAATATTTTGCTTAGTTAATTAAAAAACAGATATATTTCAATGGAAAAAGCTATGGAGGAACAAACCTTAGAAATATCAACCTACCCGAATAGGTATATTTATTTATGATTATGAATAGCTAAATTCATAATTTCCAACAATCATGGTATGATAAAATAAATTCATATTAGTTACTTTATAGTAGAATTATTCGAAAAATAATATGTTAAGAAGTTTATTAGCAAAGTGGAAACGGAGAAAAATCCCTAAGAACTATGCCATCCTAAAGGTGAAACCAATAAGGCAAGAAGCCGCGGTGGGGAGTAACCAGAGTAGAGGCGCTGTTTAAGGGAAAAGTATCCAAATTACCATGCTAATAGTGACCGAAGAACATGTTATTTAAGAATAATCTAGTATATAGTAATCTAAGATGACCATATTTTGTTATGTATATGATTGGAGGGAATATTTTGAAAATAACAATTTTATGAAAATGAATAATTATTTATCTGATGTGATGGTAGATAAATTTAAAATACTTATTTTGTATGCACTTAAGGATATAAAAGTAGTAGATATAAGAAAAATCATATTAGAAAAAACATTTGGTAAATATTATATGACTAGAGTAAATTATATACCATACCTACCTAACTACTCTTACAAATACTTATCATGATAAATTACATAGAATTTTTGGAAAAAGATATGATCAACATACAGTTAATAGAAAAACAGATGAAACTAAATTTAGACAAATACATGGAAACTAAAGATATAAAATATATAGAATTTCTTAATAAAAATATGCAAGAACTACTAAGGCTAAAACAAACAACTACAAAACATTATAATAAAATATTTAGTCAATCTTAAATGATAGATAATCTTAAAGTCTTAATCTTATATATACTTAGAGATATAGAAATTATAGATATTAAGAAAATAATATTAGAAAAAGTACTAGACTATGAAATTGAAACCATAAATTGGATAGCACAGTTATACCTAGATAACTACCCAGAAGGATATTATTCAGATTAAGAGATGTTAGAATATATTAGAAAAACTAGAGACAATCAAGATAATCTAAATAATGAAATTAGTTATAAAAACCGAATTAGAAAAATAATGGAGAACCTAAAAGAAAAATTAATATGGATAGAAGAAACCTTAAAAAATTTAGAAAAAAGTATATGTGATAGTTTATATAATTTAAAAAACTCACTACGAGAAGAGCAACACAAGATAATAAATAACATTGAAAATCTAGAATTAGATATACATTACAGTACAATTAGGATAAATTATTATACAGAAATCTGTAATTCTACAATTACTACAGGATAAAATAATAAACCATACAAATTAATGAATACATCTTACGAAAAGAATAAATCATTAAAAGATATTGAAACAAAATCACGTACAAAGAAAAATAGATTCATTATACATATAATAGATCTATTACACAAGTTAGTTATCCGCATAGATCCGCATTCCCCCCTACAAAAGGGAGACGAAATTTATAGGAGGATGTGCAAGTACTCACATATGTTTCATAAAAGATAAAGAAGTAAAATTAATTTTGGCCACACATTTAATTGCAAAAAGTAACTATTACTATATTAAAATAAATTAATAAAAAATACTCATAAATATTGAATATGTTATGAAATATAAAACAAAGAAGAAGAAGAAAAATGGAGAGAGGAGAGAGAAGACTTCTTTATTTCTCTTGAGAGATACTCTTGATGGGTTCATTACAATGAAGAAAAACCCTTTTATTTATAGAGAAAAACTAACCTTAGGGTTTCTAACTTTTCCATAAATATACATTCACTATATATGGTAAAGTAGACATTCACAATATATGATAATATATTTATAACACTCCCCATTGAATGTCTAATTGATAGATAATGTGTCTCGTGAAAACCTTGCTAGAAAAAATTCAGTGAAAAAAAAAATCTAGTGAAGAAAAAAGAGTACATATCTCTAACAATACACATATAGGCTGCCTCATTACAAACCTTACAAGAAAAACCTAGTGGGACAAAACTTCGTAAGGAAAAAAGAGTATAATGCGTATTAACTCCCCCTAATGATAACATCCTTGAGCCTTTGCATCCCGGTCTTGTGCACCATCTTCTTGATAGTTGCAATTGGAGGAGACTTGGTGAATAAATCAACCACATTGTCACTTGAACAAATCTGTTGCACGTTAATATCACCATTTTTTTGTAGCTCATGTATGTAGAAAAGTTTTGATGAAGTGTCCTTCGTTCTATCTCCTTTTTTGAATCTTCCATTAAGATGTGTTATGCATACTGCATTATCAATGAATAAAATTGTGGGTACATTATCGCATTTCAAACCATATTTTTCTAGAATGAGATGTATCACGGACCTCAACCATACATATTCTCGGCTTGCTTCATGAATAGCTATTATCTTAGCATGGTTTGATAAAGTGGCTAGATAGACTGTTTTGTATATTTTTAAGATATGGCAGTATCCCCACATGTGAACACATTGCATGTTTGAGATCAAGATTTATGTGGGTTAAATAAATACCCAACATTAGTATAATCAACAAGATTGAGACTACAAGCTTTAGAATAAAATAAATTCATGTATTTTATCCTCTTTTAATGTCTCCTAGTCAGAGCAGAAATATGCCTTGCTTAACAAATTGACTTAAAAGGTTATATCGGGTCTTGTAGTATTTGCAAGATACATTAGTGTTGTGCATCAACTGTACTAAGATATGGTACTTCATATTTCTCATTTCAGCAAATAATCTTATTGTTTTTTAAAACTCTCCAAGAGTTTCAATAATATTCAGACCATCAATTTATCTTTTATGCTTCAGGTATTTTGAATCCTGTAGGGATTTTCATATGGCTTTTTGTCAAGTAACAATATCAATATGCGTAACATCTTCAAGTGTCTAGACTGAAAATCAAATAAGTGTTATGCTTACCAAGATGCATCATTTCATGTCACTTGATAAACGTTTCTACATCAGTATGATTAAATAAACGTAGAATTCAGATCCTCGTAGCCTTTTATAATATTGTGTCAATATTGTATCAAAGATATCATCGATGATATATCATTTTATATCGGTACACAATGTGACATAACATTTTGAGATCTCATCACTTCATTATTTTTAGGTGCCTGAACCTCTCATAAGGTTTTATGAAGTGTTATGTCGTAGACTCTTCAAGAACACATTGCCTTCTTATTATGATTGTTTGCTCCTTATCCTTTTCAAGAATTATTTTATTTGGAACCGGTTGGTCTATCATGCTTCACGTATGCATAGACTTTGTCCTTTAGGAACATAAAATAGGAGCACTTTCAGCTTAAATATGAGATGTTTTTCGCATTTGACTTGAATTATCTTTTGAATGAGGATATAATGATAATTCCTAACATATTTCATAGTTGCTTATAATATCTCCCTTATGTTAGCAAAACTGGCATGCATCCTCCATCTTCTTTGATGAATTCATCTTTGTACATTATAGTATATTCATTAATCGTATACTGCACATCAAAACTATTACATGGAATAGTTGGTTCCTGACTTGAACCAATTGAGAGGAAAGAACTAATCATAATTTATTAGTCTAATGCATACAAGTGTTATTGTATGCAACATATCATATTTCAGACTAACACATGAATCTTTGTTCTCATTAGCAATAGTTTAGCTATTTATCGAAGACATTCAATGCCAAATCATCATCATCAAAATAATTGTGTTGATTACACAATCTGAAAATTATGTTCTTAAATTAATTTTATTGAAGAAGCAACTTTATGAATGTCAAACTACAGGTTGACAATAAATGTACATGTGATCATCTTATTGATGCATTATTTCAACATATCATATCATAGGTGAACGAGCCCTTATTCACCCTTTTTATACTTTTCAAATTTTAAGGGATCCAATCCTAAAATTAGTTGGTCCAACCAACTTATCATAAGAACAAGCAACATTAAAAATAATGAAGATTTTTCAATTCTTCAATATATGTTCAATACTCAGTATGTACATATTTGGGATGTCCCAATCATTCATGTCAATTTATGAACTTTTATTCTAGAAAACTCTAAATTTACCATGACATGTACTTTTCACTTTAGTAAATTTCAAATATACTATTACATAAATAAATTTCAAATTTACTATTTTAGAAGTAGATTTCAAAAACAACTCTTTTCAATTATTCAACCTCATTCAGAGGTGAGTTATGATACCATCACAATTAAATGCACGTTTGCATTACAAAGTTTCTCATTCCCCAGGAATGAAATATAATCGTTTCTTAAACCTATCAAATTCTGATAGCTTATAACCTCTTTCAAAATATTGCTACTTCACGAGCAAATCGAGGCATACATATGGTGTAGAGAATTTTTCTCTAACATATCTTATAATCATAATAAGCGTGTGAAAATATCATCACTTTTGATGATCATTATCATATTGTCCGTTCACGCTTATATTCGTGCATTAAATTATCTTCTTTCAGGCATACTATGCAATGTTACCACATTCAATGGACATGTCTCATGGCTTTTCACCAAATAACTATTATTTTGCCTTAGCCATCATAATATCATTAATATGGTGCATTGAGATTCAAACTCAACGTCTTATCCATTTAAAGACGTCTTTGGCATAAATCGATGGGACTTGAATCCAACATATTATCATCCTTTTTAATAATTTTGTTCTTGAGGAATAAACTTGTAACATAAATGGTTCCAAACTAATTATTTTTCCCCAAATCCAACAATAATTATATCATTAGTAGCAAAAGACAAATAACATAAGGAATTACTAATCTTGAAATTACCTTTAGATTCATAATCTTACCTTGTTTGGTAGAGTCTCGTGTTGATAACGTATTATAAAATAACTAAGAATAAAGAAGAAGAACAATGGAGAGAGAAGAAAGGAGACTTCTTTATTTCTCTTGAGGGATACTCTTGATTGGTTCATTACAATGAAGGAAAACCCTTTTATTTATAAGGGAAAACTAATCTTGGGGTTTCTAACTTTTCCATAAATATATATATTCAGTATATATGGTAAAGTAGATATTCACAATATATGATAATATATTTATAAAAAGTAGGTGTTTATCTATCAAATACAATAAGTGATTCCTTCATAATACTAAAACTTCACGTGATACACATCATTACAAAGATTTACAATATACAATTATTTACTACCTGTTAAAATTATTGTAAACAATTTATTTAAAATGTAATATTAACTATCTCATGCTAAATTAATTCAATATATATCTTGTTAACTTTTGTTAATTATTTTGATTCTCTTTATTTAAGGTAGTAGATCTCCTCAGGTAGACAAATCACGTTAAAAGAATTTTTTTGCTTACTATATTAATTTGGTTTCCTATTTTTGACATATATAAGACAAGGCATAAAGGCAACACTTTAACGTTATGATTCATTAAAACGTTCTTCAAGTAGATCCTTATTTTTTTCGTTAAACACTTGTAAAATGAATTTAAATGTACTTAAAATCAATTTATGTATGAATTAGTATCTTTTATTGCTTTGTATAATTCTATGACAAAATGTTAATAAATAGATGCTTATCATTTTAGTCTATTCTCATGTATAATTTTCAAATAAAGTAGAAAAAGAAAAACACTAAAATTAGTTGTTTAATCTAAGAGAATGTGTTTGATCTGATGTTAAAATGAGCAATAAAATATATGATATTTTAATGTTAATTATAAAAACTTAAAGAAGTTATAAGCTATTATTTATTTTATAAAACAAGAAGTTTTATTTTATTATATAGTGTGATTTCTACCTACATTTTCTATTGTGTTTATTCAAAAATATTAATGAATATTTTTTTTTCAGAAAAACTAATTAAATCACTATAAATTTTATTTAAATTTGTAATGTTGGGCCCGTAAAGGGGCCCTTCATTATCTAGGAATTTTTTATATAGAAAAGTGAGTAATTGGAACGATCAAGGACATTTTTGTCATTTAAAAAGAAAAGTACATTGTTTGTTTATTTTGTACATTAATTTTTAAAGACAAAAAAGTCAAACCTCTTTATGAAAATGTCAATCCTCTCTCAAAGTTGTATAATATCTCATGTGGACCTCAAAATTTTCTTTACAACATTTTATAAATATGTTTTTGTAGGTTCTAATACACAATACTCATTTCTATTTTCTTTTATAAGTGGTGAAATTTCAATTTCATTTTATTCAAATAAAATGTCCATAGGCAAGTATGAATTAAAATTTTTCTTTGTACATTTGATTATGGTAAATTATTTAATAGAGTAATAAAGAAATAAAAAAATATATTACTTCATTCGTTTTAAAACGAATGACCCATTCTAACTTAACATGGAGGACAAGAAAATAAAGAAAACTTTTGTATATTATGATTCTAAACATGACACGTAAAAAAACTAAAATTAAAGAATTATTAAAAAAAAAAAAGTTCATCCGTTTTTAAACAAATAAACGAAAAAAGGTCTTTATTTTTGAAATGGAGGAAGTAACAAACATCTTCAAGACATTCATCTATTCACAGTTCACAACATTTAAAAATAATTTCAAGTTGAACTTTTTCACAATATCTAAAATAATTTCAAAATATAATTTGTTAAACCTTAAAAGTAATTTAAGTAGTGAGTTTTATTCATACTTTATTATGATATATGAGAATTCCTGTGATTCTTTTTTTTTATTAAATGTAAATTAAAATAAATATACTTGAATCAAATGGGAAGAATAATTTTAAATTTAAAGAGAAATTACATTTTAAGTTTTATTCTATTTAAATATTTTTTCAATCGTGGTGTGCAGACGAGTTTTTTTTTTTTCTCTTAACTAAATACACAATAAACAAGTTACTTTTGAGTGTAACATTCATTATTATTTTTGTATTGTTTTTGCCTAAAGGTATTGATAATTAATTTGTGTTTAAGGTAACACTTACAAATATAAGCAAGGATATAACATTTTTTAAATAATTGTTTAATATTTTCATAATTTTTTTATATGGACTCCACTACAACTCTATTTTAAATTAAAAAATGAAATATAATGGTAATTTCATTAGAATCTTTTCAATGTCATTAATGATGTAATCGCTTACATGGATCCCACGCACCTCACTATAAGTCTATTTTAATATGTAGTAAGAAAAACAAATGCATTGTATGAGGATGTCTATTTTAATACATCTCGTGTCTCAATTCAAATGATATATTTTCTTTTAATCAGTTCTAAAAAAAGTTGACAATTTTTATTTGGTTGGTGTTTTATAACATTATCAATATTTTTAGTCATGTTGAATTTCATTTATTTGTCAAAAAGTTCACAAAGGTATACTCTTCTAGTTAAAGTTTATGTAATTTAAAGTTTATGCAAAGTTTTTTCATATATCTTATATTCGATGTCTAATCAAAATGATATAAATTGAAATAAAGGGAGATGAAATTTATAGGAGGATGTACAAATACTCACATATATTTCCTAGAAGATAAAAAAAGTAAAATTAATTTTGACCTCACATTTAACTGCAAAAAGTAACTATTCTATATTATAGTAAAATAATAAAAAAAATACTCATAAATATTGATAGGTGTTTATCTATCAAACACAATAAGCGATTCCTCCATAATTCCAAAAATTCACATGATATATGTCATTACAAAGATTTACAATACATATAATTTATGGAAAAACAATTATTTACAAATCATTTGTTAAAATTATTGTATACAATTTATTAAAAATGCAATATTAACTACCTCATGTTAAATTAATTCAACAACTATATTGTTAACTTTTGTTAATTCTTTTGATTCTCTTTATTTAAGGTAGTAGATTTCCTCAGGTAGCAAATCACGTTGAAAGAAATTTTTTGCTTGCTATCTTAATCTACTCTCTTGTATAATTTTCAAATAAAGTAGAAAAGAAAAACGCTAAAATTAATTGTTCAATCCAAGAGAATGTGTTCGATCAGATGTTAAAAGAAGCACCAAAGTATATGATATTTTAATGTTAATAATGAAAACTTAAAAAAATTGTAAGCTATTATTTAATTTTATAAAAATAAAAAATTATATTTAGTATACAGTGTGATTTCTACTTACATTGTCTATTGTGTTTATTTAAAAATATTAATAATTATTTTAAAAAAATTAAATAGCTATAAATTTTATTTAAAATTGTAATATTGAGCCCATAAGTGAATCCTTCATTTATCTGGTCGTACTTAAATATCCGAAATACTATTTGATTTCATGAATTAATTACTTTTGCTTTTTAAGTTTATACCAAAATAATATAAGTGATGTCACAATCATTACTAACGATTTTTCCTAGGGCATAGAACACAATGGACGCTGAATTCTCTCCCTTCAGTTCTCTTATTTATTTAATAAAATAAGATAAAATAAGTGGGAGTTAAGGGGCTAAGCAAACAGTAGGCTAGGGAGTGCAAAAACTGAATCGACCGATAAATCAAACCGATAAAAACATTATTGGTTTATTGTTATTGACTTATTGGGTTAACATATTTTTAATGGTTTGATAAAAAAAATTATTGGGTTATTGGTTCGGTTCGATTTTTTCTTATTGGGTTATTGAGTAATTCAAAATGTAATAACTTTAGGATAACTCTATATCCGAGACCAACCCAACCAAATCAAACCATCCAAACCAAACCAACAACCATAACATAATCATTCCATTCCATAATATACCCAAGTCCACAGTTTGTCCTTACAAAGCCTCTAAAACAAAGCAAGAATATCCGGTTGGGACATGCCCCCGACCATAGCCAAAACCAATATCCAGTTCTAAACCAATAAAGACATAAGAAAACTTAAGAAAGAAATAGAGCCTTCCGAAGTATGGAAGCTCACCACTTCAAGTCAACACAAGCTGTCCCCAAATCCAAGTCACTGAGTAGGAGGTGTGATAGTATGACCAGTCCCTATATCGCGTGGCGATACAACATCTAAAGACAGTTTGCGGTTGGAGATCTAGCATGGAACTCAAGAATAAGGATAATATAATGCCAATAGTTCAAAACCAATCAACCAATTCACATAACCAATGCAATACATATATATACATATATACCATACCCGAGATAGGGAACGAGATTAGCATGAACCTTGAAAACATTAACCTAGGTTATATAGCATAACTGTCATATTCCAAGGAACCCATGAGCTATATGGGCCCAACTCTCCCCTAGCTAGAAGGGTCCCAGTGCGTGTTGCCTTATGAACTAGAGAATATCCATAACCGTATATGCCTATATGGGGGACTCAAACCTGCCAGAATAATCAAGGTGACTTAAGCATCAATACATGTATTATGGGGGACTCAAACCTCCTATTTATATATTCATTCGAGGGAGTCAAACCACCCAATAACATGGAAAGCTACACCAACTAGCACGATTTCCAGTGTTAGTCCTTCGGACTTCCACTTTCATGGCCCGGCTACACATCCCACTTTAAAGCCCAATTAAAACAACCATTACACATACACATAAATTAAACCAGTTACTTACTAAGGCATCCCATTGGTATCATCATACCAACCCCACTTGCAAGCGTACAACATGCCATAACCATTAATAATTAATTATTCATTCGGGACTTGAACCCATTGTCTAACGAAGACATTAAATCAATTCGATGTGTTGGGACTCGAACCTATTTATTCAATTAAACCACCAAGGTTATAAGTCAAATCAATGTATATCCAACAAGGCCTTCGCAAAACCAATTACCAATGATTTACAATGTTTAGGCCTACGTGTTAGTTCAAAATACAATTCAACATGTGACTAGTTTGTTCTCTTAGACATTTCCACAAACACTTTGAGGGCATACCATTACCAAGACCAAAACTAACGTAAAAACCATCAAGTTTAGGGTTAACCATGACCCAATTGTTAAACCATAATTACGAAGCACCCACATGTGCAAAACCATCATTAAAACATGTATAAACACAATTTAAACCAAGAGTAAACAATACTCAACTATATGCAACAAACCCTCAACATTGGTTTTTAAAACCACCATTAATGATTCATAATCAAAGATTTTAACACATGATTTTCATGATCTAATAATGACGGAAGAGTCACTTGCCTTATTCACGAAGATTCACGAAAATAAATTGACTCTTGATCCTCTAGATGAACACCTTGTAGAAACCCTAGCACAATCTTCCAGAGAGAGTTTAGAGAGGATTTTGAGTGTGTTTTGATCTTCTAAAGTAAGTAATGAGAGACCAATTAGTGTTATAGGATATGGGGTCTTAAGGGTTTCGGGTGGGAAATATCTAAAATGTCCTCAGCTTAAAAGCTGAAAAATATACGCAGGGGGGTACGACTTGCCCCACTAACTCATACACATAACACACGAGTGGTACCTACCACTCGTACCCTAGATAGAAAGTTTGACTTCCATTCTATCGAACATACGAGTTCATGGCCTAACTCGTATCCACTTCATATGATTGGTACCCTAGAACTGTATCCTAGGCAACCTACTAAGGGCTTGACACATTAAGCAATATATAAGTCGCTCTCCTATATCGTACCATCAACATATGACCATTATGATGTCCATTCGTACGTTGGATAGAAAAAAATCAAAATCACACTGAGTAACATATGACCAAGACACCTAAACTGTACCCTTATCATACGACAAGTAAGCATGAGTTGTATGATAATCAGAAAGCTCAACTCAGGAAATTTTCTATGGGTCAAAAGCCAAGGTGTTTCAATTCTCCTTCACTAGGATCATTCATCCTCGAATAATGGGTAAAGTCATGCACAAGCACGAGTTCCACAAAATATTACCCATTAAACTTCCCTTTAACAAAGATTAGAAAACAAATATGCAAGGAATTAATCTTTTCTTTAACTAAGAAACAAAGATGTGACGAAGACTACATACCTTCCGCACGAATTTCCGGAGTAGAAAATAGGAACGGATACTTGGACTTCATGTCCTCTTCCGCATCCTAAGTAGCTTCTTCAACCTTATAGTTCCTCCAAAGAACCTTTACTGAAGCTACATCCTTCATCCGTAACTGACGAACTTAATGATCCAAGATCTCAACCGGGACTACCTCATAAGATAAGGAATCTGAAATACCCAACCCTTCCAAAGAAAAAACTGATGATGGATCACCCACACATTTTCTCAACATAGAGACATGGAAAATCGGATGAATAGAGCTCAAACTAGAAGACGACTCCAACTTATAGGCAACATTACCAACCCTCTTCAAAACCAAATACGAACCAACATACCAGGGACTGAGCTTTCCATTCTTACCAAACCACATCACTTTCTTCATGGGAGACACCTTCAAGAACACCCAATCGCCAACCTTAAACTCCAACTCTCTATGCTTCATATCCATATAGGAATTTTGGCGACTTTGAGTAGTTCTCCACCTATCACGAATTACCTTCACCTTTTACTATGCTTGGTTAACCAAATCAGGGCTAAACAACTTACCCTTACCGGCCTCATACCACCTATTAGGAGAACGATATCTCCTACCATATAACGCCTCAAAAAGGGCCATATCAATGCTATAGTGATAACTATTGTTGTAAGAAAACTCTATAAGAGGCAAATGGCCAACCCAACTAATAACATAGTCAATCACGCAAGCACCGAGCATATTTATATCTGAATGGTCTTTTCTGTTTGTCTATCCAACTGTGGGTAAGAAGTGGTACTAAGGCACACCTTAATTTCCAAATATTTTTGAAATGATCACTAAAAATGAGATGAGAACGGAGTACCATGATCTGAAATGATAGAAATTGAAGCACCATCTAACTTTACGATCTCCATAAGATGCAACTTGGAATAATCCTCAGCCGAATAACTAGTCCTCACTGGCAAGAAGTGAGCGGATTTGGTCATCCTATCCACGATGACCCTAATCGAATCATACTGATTCCGAGACCGAGAAAGGCCGGTAACAAAATCCATATTAATTAACTCCCACTTTTATTCGGGCAACTCAATTACTTGATACAAACCTCCGGGTCTCATATGCTCAACTTTCTCTTGTTGACAGACCATGTACTTAGCCACATAATTAGCCACATCTCGCTTCATATTATTCCACAAATAGAACTCCTTAAGATGATGATACATTTTTGGAACCAGGAAGAATAGCATAACGAGATCTATGCACTTCAGCCAAAATCCTTTCCCTCAAACCATCCACATCAGGAACACATAGCCTACTTTGGTACCTCAAGATACCATCTCCACCAATCACAAAGTCAACAACCTTCTGCTGACCTATATTTCCTCTAATCTTCATCAAGTTAGAATCTAACTTTTGCTTTTTCTTTATCTTAACAACAAGAGATGACTGCGATACCTAATGCACAAACATACTACCATCCTAAGAGTCTGTGAGACAAAGCCAAGGTCAGATAAATCGTGAATGACCTTCACCAACTCTCTCTTATCATCATCCACATAAGTTAGTATTTCCATGGATAACCTACTAAGATCATCAGCAACTACGTTCGCTTTACTTGGATGGTAATAAAGACTCATATCATAGTCCTTCAACAACTCAAGCCATCTCTTTTGCTTGAGATTTAAATCTTTCTGAGTAAATATATACTGCAGGCTCTTATGATTAGAAAAGATATCAACATAAATCCCATAGAGATAGTGACGCTAAATCTTTAACGCAAATACCACCACCAACAACTCCAAATCACGAGTAGGGTAGTTCTTCTCATGAAATTTCAACTGCCTGAAAGCATAGGCCACCACCCTACCATGCGACATCAACACACAGCCAATCCAAACATGATAAGTATCACAATACACTATGAAGCCATCATTACCCTCAGGTAGTGTCAAAGTCAAAACTGAAGTCAACTTATCCTTCAAATTTTCAAAAGTTTCCTCACAAGTATCGAACCACAAGAACCTCACCTTTTTCTTGGACAACTTAGTCAACGGGGAAACCATGGTTTAAAAAGATTCCACCAAACTCCTATAGTAATCGGCTAAACCAAAGAAGTTTGAAATATTGGTTGGAGTCGCGGGTCTAAGACCCTTCTTAACCACTACAACCTTTTGTGGATACAACATGATCCCTTCACTAGAGATAACATGACCAAGAAAAGTCACAACCTTCAACCAAAACTTACATTTTGAGAACTTAGCATACAAACACTGATCCTTCATGGTCCACAACATAACACAAAGTTGATTGACCTGATCCACCTTACTTTTAGAGTATACCAGAACATCATCAATGAATACAATGGCGAACAAGTCTTAAAACTAATAGAAGACCCTATTCATCAAGTCCATAAATGCTACTGGAGCATTGGTCAACCCAAAAGACATAACTAGGAACTCATAATGACTGTACAGGGTCCTGAAGGCAGTCTTAGGGATATCCACTTCCCTAATATTAAGCTAATAATAACCCAACCTATAATCAATCTTAGACAAATACTTCACACCTTGAAGCTGATCAAATAAGTCATCGATCCTAGGAAGATGATACTTATCCTTTACAGTAACCTTATTCAACTGATGGTAATCAATATACATCCGAAGAGAACCATCTTTCTTATGCATGAACAACACAAAAGTGCCCTAAGGAGACACACTAGGATGAATAAAGCCTTTATCTAAAAGATCCTTTAATTCCTCCTTAAGCTCCTTTAACTCAGCCAGAGCCATTCTATAAGAAGGGATAGAGATAGGACGAGTGTTCGAAATAAGATTAATGCCAATATCAATTTCCCTATCGGGAGGAACACTAGGAAGATTATCAGGGAAAACCTCAGGAAATTCATTAACCATATGATGGATTCTAGAGAAGGATCTTCTGAGTTAGAATCTTTAACCTAGACTAAATGATATAGACACTCTTTGGAAATAAACTTTTGGGCTATAAGATATGAGATGAACCTTTCCTTAGGCACCAAAAAAACCCCCAGATCATTAGGAAATTTAAGCATGACCTTACAGGTCCGACAATCTAAAGAAGCATAGCACAAATGCAACTACTCCATCCTTAATATGACATCAAAGTCAATCATATCTAACTCTATCAAATCCACAAGAGTTTCTCTACCACTAACATATGCCACACACACTCTATAGACTATTTTAGCAATCACAGAGTCACTAACTAGGGTAGATACAAAAAAAGGACCAGAGATAAACTCAAGGACAAAACTAAAATACACAGCCAGAAATATGGTCACATGAAAAAGAGTGGACCCTAGATTAAGTAAACAGTACACACTATGGGAGAAGAGTTTCAACATACCAGTAGCAACATCGGGGGATGCCTCAAAAGTTTTACAAGATGTAAGAGTATATAAGCGATTCTAGCCAATGTCGGTAGTAGAAGTAGAAACAGATGTAGAAACAACACCCTTTGGTGTAGGAGTAAATAAAGAGGCATCACAGACCTTGTTATCCTCAGAAGCCATTCTAGTATAACAGTCACATTGCATATGACCAATCTGATGATAATAGAACATATGTTCTTCCTTTTCTCACAGAACCCACAGTGCGACCGCCCACAAAATCCATAATGAGAGTTGGATAGAATCGACTAAGCCCTACTAGATTGAGATTGGGCACCCTATGCCTAAAACCCACCATCATGCTAAGATTAATGATTACTCGATAGCTTTGGGTAAGGAGAACTAGCCACAGAGAAAGAACTAGAACTCCCCCACTTCTTCTTTGGCCACTTACCACCATCTCTACCACTTTGCTCAGAAGGCCTAAATTTATTTCCCTGCCTCTCACTAAAATCAGCTGTTTTCTCTTCTCTTTCTCTACCTGCTATAAGTACACAATAAACTTAGAGATATTTATGTCCTTATTTAACAAGGCAACCTTACTTTCAAGGATCAACTCATGAGATAATCTAGAAGCAAACTTACATATTCTAGCCCTTATGCTAGAGACCAACTCAGGAGCATACCTGGTCAACTGATGAAATTTTAAGGCATACTCCTTAAAAGACATCCTAACTTGCCTCAATTTTACAAATAAATCCACTTTTACCTCCCTCAACTCATGCAAAAAAAAGCGGTCCAAAAATGCACTAGAAAAATCCTCCCATAAGGCAGAACCAACATCTTATCCCCTTGACTGTTCCCATTTTTCGTACCACTAGTACTACATCTTTCAATTGGTAGACAACAAACTCAACACATTCAACCTTTGAAGAATGCACAACCCAAAAAATTTTTCCATTTCATCAATAAAACTTTGAGGGTCCTTCTTACCTTTGTACCAATAAAGGTTAGAGGATTCAACCTTGTCAACTGGCCAACACTTATGGCCTCAGAAGATGGAGTAACAAGAGCACTATACCCAAACTGAGTGTCTACAAACTATGCCAATATATAAATAGATTGATAAAACTCAACGTTTATCACTTCAGCCTGAAGAGTTTGAGAAGGATTACAGGGAATAGTGGAACTCAGGAAAAATCAAGAACTGGACCCTTAGATCGGGTCTGGACTCTATAAGTAGAGCATGCCCATCAATATCGTCCCCAGTTGGGATAGAAGAGTTTGCATAAACATCAAATCTTCTTGGAGGCATAATCTAAAAATGAGCAAATAGAAATTAGAAAAATCTAAGACCTCAGACTTAGTAGCTCGAAGTTAAGACAACAAGAAAGTGAAATATTTCTAAATGTTTTATAGCCTCTCTCTTATAAGTATGACGTGCTACACACCTATAAAAGAGAATCTACTTGACACAACATTGTGAACACCTAACTGACCATGAACCTAGGCTTTGATACCGAATTGAAACAACCCAAACTAGGGCCTTTTTGTAATGGGCATCTCAAGTCCAATAAGGATCGAAAACCACCCATGATACCTAATCCAACCAACCAACATATACCCTGAGTTGGATGAACTCTGAACAAATAACAAAATAGAGTAATTAAAAATGTAACAACTTTGGGATAAGTCTATATCCGAGACCAACCCAACCAAATCAAATCATCCAAACTAAACCAACAACCATAACATAATCATTCCATTCCATAACATACCTAAGTCCACAGTTTGTCCATACAAAGCCTCTAAAACAAAGTAAGAATACCTGGTCGGGACATGCCCTTAACCATAGCTAAAACCAATATCTGAGTCTAAGCTAATATAGAAATAAGAAAACTTAAGCAAAAAAATGAAGCCTTTTGAAGTATGGAAGCTCACCACTTCAGATCAAAATAAGTTGTCCTCGAATCCCACTTTGAAGCCTAATTAAAACATCCATTACACATACACAACCATTAAACCAATTACTTACCAAGGCATCCCATTGTTATAGTCATACCAACCACACTTGAAAGAATATAACTTTCCATAACCATTAATAACCAATTATTCATTTGGGACTCGAACCCATTGCCTAACAAAGACATTAATTTAATTCATTGTGTTGGGACGCAAACCCGTTTAGATAATTAAACATCAAAGGTTATAATTCAAATCAATGTATAGCCAATATAGCCTTCACAAAACCAATTACCAATGATTCACACTTTAGGCCAATGCCTTAGTTCAAACAAAATTCAACATATCACTAGTTTTTTCTCTTAGACATATTCATATTTTAGGCCAATGCCTTAGTTCAAAACAAAATTCAACATGTGACTAGTTTATTCTCTTAGACATATTCACAAATACTTTGAGAGCATACCATTACCAAGACCAAAACCAAAGTAAAAACCATCAAGTTTCAGGTTAACCATGACCGAATTATTAAACAAGAATTACCAAGAATCCACATGTGCAAAACCATCGTTAAAGCATGTATAAATATAATTTAAACCAAGAGTAAACAATACTCAATAATATGCAACAAAACCCTCAACATTGGTTTTTAAAACCACCATTCATGATTCATAATAAAATCTTTAAACATATGGTTTTCATGAACTAACAACAAGGAAAGATTCACATGCCTTATACATGAAGATTCAAAGAAAGAACTTGACTCTTGAGCCTCTAGATAAATACCTTGTAAAAACCTTACCCCAATCTTCAAGAGAGAGTTTAGAGAGGATTTTGAGAGTGTTTTGAT
This sequence comes from Capsicum annuum, assembly GCF_002878395.1. Lineage (NCBI taxonomy): Eukaryota > Viridiplantae > Streptophyta > Magnoliopsida > Solanales > Solanaceae > Capsicum > Capsicum annuum. Next base: position 119,979,985 of record NC_061116.1, read on the forward strand.
CTTCTAAAGTAAGTAATAAGAGACTAATTAGTGTTATAGGACATGGTGTCTTAAGGGTTTAGGGTGGGAAATGCCTAAAATATCCTCAGCTTAAAAGCTGAAAAATATGCACAGGAGGGTACAACTTACCCCCTAACTCGTACACATAACGTACGAGTGGTACCCACCACTCGTACCCTAGATAAAAAATTAGACTTCTATTATTTACAATATATGAGTTCATGGACTACCTCGTATCCACTTTATACGATTAGTACCCTAGAACCGTACTTTAGCCAGCATACTAAGGGCTTGACACACTAAGCAACATACGAGTGACTCTCCTATCTCGTACTATCAACATACAACCCTTATGATATCCATTCATACCTTGGAAAAAAATAATCAAAGCCATACTGATTAACATACGACCAAGACACTTAAACCATACCCTCACATACGACAAGTAAGCATGTGACGTATGATGATCAGAAAGCTTAACTTAAGAAATTTTATAAGGGTCAAAATCCTAGGAATTTCATAGCATTCCTAGGGTCCTTTTATTAGATTTAGATGCCTTATTCATGGTTCAAATAGTTGCTTACCTTAGGTTGGATTTGAGGGGCTTGTAGTCAGCATTTTCATCCTTTTAAGGTAAATACCCTAGGCAAATATTCTTTTCATATTGTAAATATCTATAAAATACATAGGTGGGTTGATTATAATGATTGAATGGGTTTGATCTTTATGTTTTTTTGTTCGATTTGGTATCCTTGACATTATAACATTTTGACTTTAAAACACTATTTCTGACTCGATAAATGAAATTTTGAAATACTTTTAAGGACTTTAACTTTCTAAATAAAAAATAAACTATTTAGATCTGGTTTAAATGTGACATCTAATTTTACTGGTTAACATATGTTTAGGATCGATTTGAGTTCGACATACATTATTACTGATTTTTGATTGGCAATTCGATTTGAGTTTGATATGAAATATGCATATGAATGGAGTAAAAGCATATGATACGTTCATTGTACATCATGATTTGTTTTCATTCCTTACTATTTTACTTGGTTTCTATTAGTATTACCTATTATTTATATTCACCGAGATAATGGGGCCTTGATTGGGTTTGTATAACACCCCATATTTTTGGTCCTTGAAATATTTTGAAATTTTATCCTCACTGTCCTAACTACAACATACCCTATAATTCGTGGAGAGTCTTGACAATTTGTTGGACTCAAATAGTATCCTAAATAGTGGGTGCATGGCTAAGTTCTTTTCTGAGTACGTGTGGTGCACTACGAGTCATAAAGACTCATTACAGGTAGTTGTGTGCAAATTGTAGGATTTCCAGTGTTGCCCCAAAAGAGTTTTGTTTTGACTACGACTGGACCCTATAAGTTATAGGGTCCCATTACGAGCCATGGTATATGAGTCATAAAGTCAATAGTGTGTGTGCCTTGTAACACTGTATTAATAGTGACTCATGGAGACCTCAACCTTGATGTGTTATAGAAAATAGAACTTTTGATGCTTAAAATAAGGAAAATAGGCCTTTTTGTTATATATGATGCCTTTTGGGTATGTTTTGCAGGAAATCATATCTATGATGATAAGTTTATGAAAAAGGTCAAAAAGGTGTTTTGGCCATATTTGGAGCGATTATGGATGTTCGAGACACTTTTTGGTTTGTTCGTGATCAAAGCATATTCAAAAGTTGAAAAAGAGCTGAAAATTTGACTCCCAGCACCTACCAAGTCAACCCAGAGATTGCACGTAGAACCTACGAACTGCAGGTAGACAAAGTAAGTACCAGAGGTTGAAATATCTAGAGCTAGGCTATAGGATTTATACTTGTGGTCTGCACCTGCGCCCAGTGTCAGGACCACAGGTACTACCTGCGCCTGTGCCAGACAACAGGTGCAGAGAGCTGGTGACCATTGACTTTATTTTCTCCTATTTCATTCGGGCTTTGGTTTTAGGGTTTCCTTTGTTCTATAAATACCCCTATTTATTTTATAGTAGGAGTTATACACTTTTGATATTCAGAAATATATTTTTATTCCAAGATCTTTCTTTGATATTGGGATTTTCTTGTATTCACTTCAGTTGATTTTTCAGCTTACAGTTGTAGGTTTTTATTCATATTATCATTGTGATTTAATCTATGATTTCTAATATGTATTTTATTAATTTATTCACAATCATGAGAGGATAAAACCCATATCTAGGGTTGTGGAAACCCTATAAATTAATAAAGTAAGGGAAGTTTGATTGTTGATCTAAACCAATACCAATGGAATACATTTTTTTATCTTCATTATGTTTGATTTTTAATGGGTACACACATTAGGATCCCACCTAGATATTGCTACTTACTCCAAAAGAGGATTAGTGAATAGGAAAAGATTAAGACAATAGTAATTTAGAGTTTAACTGTCGATCCATGCTTCTAGGTTCTATCTACATATGATGGTTAGGTTTTATCTAATAACTAGAGACTCAAAAGGTAAAGGGTGAAATCCTTCTACTCATCCAAAAGACTGTAGAAGTTAAATAACTTATGATTCTGCATGTAAGGTATTGGTTTGGTTTAACAACACATGATAAGCCTACAGAGCTAAGAAGCCAAGAAGAACACAATCTTAGTGTTCACTTATAACCAATTTCAACCAAGTTAATACTGTTATTTGCTCAAGATTACTAGAAACTATCCCTCATTTTTTTTATTGTTCTGCCCACAGACTACAATTACTAAATTTGCAAGTCCACGAGCTCCCTTATGATTCGACCTTAACCTTAGTTGAGTTACTATATCTTGAAAATTATCGTATCATCATCTAATAGGAGGTGTTTCTTGGACGTCATCAAGAAATTTGTTGCCATTACCGAGGAACACAATATTGATTTGTGGATTAAAGTCATTGTAGTTTTTAGGTCTTTCTTTTTGTTCTTAGTTGGGCATACGCCGGTATACCTAAAACACAGAGTAGAGGCAATTCTCTACTCCCACTGATTTTAAAGAAGCTGCTATAATTACATAGTAGGATATCAGAGCCGAAGAGAGATAATCTCTCTGAATATAAAGTTCAGGATAGTGTTGACAAACAAACTGGTGAGCTATTAGATTAGATGAACTTACCAGAGCAAAGACATACAATAGATCTTCGAGTAGCACTCGGTGGAAATCAAAATAGAGGCCGACCTCAAGTGATCCTAGCATATCAATATGTTTATCCATATGTTGATAATGAAGAAAATTTGGGATATAATGAGCCGACTGATACAGGAGCTATTATTACTCCTTTACCTCCTTATATCAAGTTTAATATCTCGGTGCAATGATCAAACTTTTATACATAAAGGGTTTGTTTATGGGATTGCCTACAGATGTCGTAAACATGAATCTAGCTAATTTTATTGGAATTTTCACTTTATATACACATCCAAGGGTGAATCAAGAGGCACTTAGATTGAGGTTGTTCCTTTTGTCACTTATAGAAAAATCATCTTTTTGGTTAGGGGAACTTCCAAGAGGATGAGATCCAGGATATTGCAGCTTAAGGATGAGATCTATAATTTTAGGAAGTTGCAATCTGATCCCATGTATGAGGCTTAGTTCAAGTTTATGAAGAAGATAAATATAGTGCCCAACCATTGGATTTTAGGATCGAAATAATTGGGATTATTCTATAGAGTCCTAAACATTAGTTCCAAAGATGTGGCAGATACCATCTCTAGAGGATCTCATATAAGACTACATTGTGAGGTAACTTCTTGTATTATGGATCATATCCCTCTAACTAGTCGAGGGTGGTGAACTTAGGTGGTTGAGAAGGGTTCTGACACTTATGCTATTGATGCCCCCAGTGACCAGAGAGTAGTTGATAATTCTATGGCATAAGAGAATGCGTGAAGTATCCCAGGTTTGGACCCTTAGAAAAATTTCTAGGAATCTCATTCTTTAGACCAATTATGACTCATGGTATGAGCCGTAAACTGAGGTATAAGTAGTAAAGACCTATCATAAGCTAACCAATGTTAGTTGGTTGGATGGTTATGGAAACTGGAATGGATACAACTTGAGGGTATGAGTCATAAGGCATAGTTACGAGTCATATATATGACTCGTAAGGTGGGCATTATTTGATTCTCCTAGTGTTACAATCTGCCAGAGATACATATCATGGGTACGGATTGTATGCTGAGATAGCGACTTGGTTAGATGAGTTGTATATTAGACATTGTATGATCCATGGTTAAAGATTAGTTATGATTAGATGGGTATCAATCGTAAGCTAGATTACCACTCGTAAGGAGGTCAGTCGTAACCCTATGTTGGGTTTTTATGGGATTTAAGTGGGGTATTCTGGATATTTCCCTACTTAATCTAATAAAGATCCATGACTTATAATACACTTAGGAGGTTATTTACCCTGTTATTTTACTCTTAAATACTTAGAATCTCTTTCAAAACATATCGTAATTCTCTCAAGAGCTTTTGGGGCAAAGAGCTGGGGTTTCAACTAAGGGATTTCTTTGGGGCTTATCTTGGTGAATTATTTCCTTCAATCTTCTTGGTTTAATTCATGATTCTCTTCCCTTCTTGTAATTTTAATTAAAGGCATGTTTATATGGTTTATTTCATAGTTTTTACTTTTGCATAATTTTGGTATTCAATCATTGATTTGGGAGTTTTAATGTTAAAGGCTTATTTATGATTTCTTATGGTTTTAATTATGCTTTCTATGTATTAATGGTGGTTATGGATAATGGAATCGCATGGTATTGTTTAAATGGTAATGAAATTTAATTTTGGTTGTACTATGCCCCAAATGTGTTTGATAAAATGCTTATAAAGATATGTTCATTGTAGTGACTTATGATAATGGAATGCTTGCTTGTTATTAGCTTATATATGAAGCCTTAAATATTTTTCAATGGTTTACAAAGGTTAATAGCTTATTGGTAATGCTTGTGGAGAACATGCTAGTCTCCCAAGAGGTTAATATAGTAAATAGAAAAGGCACTGAGAGTCCATTAATCTAAATGGTTTGGCTATGGGTAATGCTTGCAAGTATGGTGGTATAATGATACCACTAATTTATCAAATAACTTTGGCTAAAAAATGTATAATTGGATTATTTGGACTTAGTTTTAATTAGGCATTAATGGCGGAAAGTGTAAGCTAAGCCGCAGAAGGTGGCGATCCCAAAAACGATCAAAACCAGAAACTCATGTTTGCCGATATGAGGGGTCTTCATGCCAGTGTCATATTTATATTGGAGAGATGTACAAGAAATCCAAGGTTTATTTCCTGGTCATACGGCTACACATACTAGGACCCTTTCTGCAGGTGGAGCTGAACCCATATGGTTTGTGGGTGGTAGGACGACTAAGCTACATGACCCAGGTTAAGGTTTTTAAATGGCATGCTAAACCCAGTCCCTTATCCCAGCACTTATATATATGTTTGGTTATTTGTATTGGATAGTTTTCACTTGGTTTTAATAAATGTCATTACTTTATCCTTATCTCGAGATTCATGCTAGTATTCACCCACTAACCCGTTTACTGGCGGCTAAATACCCACTCTATGTAGGAACCAAATGTTTGACTCCTCCTTCATAGTACTTGATTCGAGGACAACTTATTAGACTGAAATGGTGAGCTTTCATCCTTTCAGAAGGCATCATTTCATGTTGGACATTCTTAGATATTTTATTTTCTTTTTGGATATTAGTTTTGGCCATGGTTGGGGCCCTTTCCCAACCGAATATTGGTATTCTTTTGGATAGAGGCTTTGTGGTACTTTTGGGGGTTGGAATGGGTGGGATTGGTATTGGTGTTGACCTTGGCATCAGGATGGATTTTGGGGATTACACACTTGGATGATATTATTAGTTGTTCCATCATATTATTTTTTGGGTTTGACTTTTATGTTATGTTTTGATATTCTCTTTGTTTTGGCATGGTATGGATGGTTGGTTTGGTATAGATAGACTTAGTTGGGTTGGTCATGATTGTGACCCTATCCCAAAGTCTTCATGAGAGCTTTGCATAATCTTGTTATATGCTCAAAATTCAGCTCATCTAAGGCTGAATAAAATGGTTGGGTTGGGTTGGGTTATAGGGGTGTTCCTCGGTACTAGGTGGACTTGGGATTCCTATTATGATAAGGCCCTAGTTTGGGCTATGTCAAGTTGGTATCAGAGCTTAGCTTTACGGTTAATTGGGAGTCCACAAAGCCATGTTGAGTAGAGTCTCTTTTAGGAGTGTGTAGCTCACCACACTCATAAGGGAGAGGATGAAAGACATCTAGGAATGTTTCACTTTCTACGTATTCTTTCTTAAAGTTTGACTTCTCAATCCTGGAATCTTCTCTAATCCTTGTTTGTTCATCTTTCAGATCATGCCTCCTAGATCTGGAATACAAGGAAATTCTGCTATCCCAGCTCGAGATAATGCTTAAGGAGTACCTCCTACGTCTGGAGTACATCTAATGTGCAAGATTTTTGTAGCATATTTAAGACTTTTAATAATTATAAATTCTTAAGTAATTATTGGTGTTTTTTATGTTATTTCTTAAGATTTTGTAGGAAAGTCAAGGATGGGAGGAAAACATAGGAAAGATGAACAAAATAAGTAAAATCTACTGCAAGTGAGCTGATATGAGTATGCCGGTATTTTTTGCAAGCCGTCAGAGATGTGGTAAGATACCAAAAAAAGGCACTAAGAAGAACAGTGAAGAAGAGTTGTTGGATGAAGGTGACGACATTTTTAATACGTTGTCATAAGTGTGGTAAGCCGTCAGAAGATGCCTTCAAGTGGGACAGAACATGGTAAAAGAAGATGAAGGTCTGACAACATTTGCTACACGCCGTCACTCCTCTAGTAATCCATTGGAGGACATTGTCAGAGTGAGGCAGAACAGGTTAAGAAGGCACGACTTCTGACGACATATCTGAGACGCCGTCAGAAGCCTGACGATCAACACCAATATGCCATCACCTAAATCCGAGCCCAACTGTGATTTTGTTATTTTATTACCTTAATTAGGATTTAGTATAAATAATAATTTTGAGGGTTTTCAAATTATCAAGTTTTCATTATTCAGAACAAGAACTTTGGAGAGAGAAACATGTACATTGTTCTCTTTCGTCAATTATTCTTAGTTTTATTTCTTATTAACTATTCTTGGGTTTCTAACTTGGGATTTAATTGAAGAAATTGCTTGTTGTTTTCTATCTATACGTAAATTGATTATTATCATCATGAATTCAACTTGTGATTTCTTTCATCAAATCATGAGCGGCTAATTCTATTAGCTGAGGTTATGGGATCCAAGGATTAGGGTTGATATGATGCTAGGTGTTTAACGTATTCAAGGAGTAGTAGAATATCTTGAAATTCTGTGGTTTTAACTGAAATCTAGTGGTTGCAAACATTAGATTATGCCTTAGGTTTTATTTGCTTCTAACGGAGAAATAGACTAGAGGACGAAAATTATCAACAAGGACTCGGAAGCTACCAACCTTCTGTTTAATGATTAATGATGTAACTGGATTAATCTACTTGAGATAACATCCATTTGGATATAGATAAATTATCTAAGTTTGAGAGAATTAGATAATAAATTGTCTGGTGAGGTCAAGAGATAAGTTAGATAGTATCATAGTCAGGAATATTCTGTTGTTCTACTTATTTTGAGGGTCTCTAGCATTACCTAGTATCTGTCAATACCCGAAACCTTTGGTGATCATAACTCTGATTTTCCATTTATATTGATTACAAACATTAATAGTAAAGCCCCATTTTATATTTTTGTATCATTTGTTTGAATTTAACTTGTAGCTATAATTTCAAACTAGTTTAATCTCCACTCACATTTTCCCTGTGGATTCGACCCCAACTCCAAAGTTGGATAAATATATTGGTGACGATTGCCTTATACTAATTTGAAGTGTAAGTTGAGCGTTATAAAAAATGACGCCGTTGTTCGGGAACAATTTGGCGTATTGAGTTGGTTTGGAATTTTACCTTACTTGCTTGAATTCAAACTAGTAAATATTTGTTTGTGATTTCCTTTGTTTCGTGTGTTAGGTAGAGTTTCTTTATTTTTCTTATTTCTTACTATGGCATCATGGAATGAATGTGAGTTTGATGGTTGGAAATCTTATCTGGATGATCCATGTCCATATTGTGATGGACCCCACTTTTGGCATGACTATAGATATGCTCCTTGGAGAGAGATGTGTGCACCATCTCCATCCTACCGGGAGTATAATTGTTCTTTATGTGGTGGTCAAGATGAACATTGGAGTGATTGCTCAAATGCCCCCTCCCCTATTGTGCTAACCCAAGTTCTAGTTCTTTTTATGAGTATGACAGGTCTTATGGTCAAGAAAAGGAAGAACGCAGCACTGGAAAGAGTGACATTGAAGCTATGCTTCAACTAATGTTGGATCATATATATACAATGAATGATACCATATGTGACATACGTCAAGACATTAGGGCATTTAACGAGGGAAGAGAAAGGATAGAAGAGATGGATATCGAGGTCAATCATCCAAAACACTTTTCTATATTATGTTTAGATGATATCTTATTTGTGGAATCATTAAAAATAATGGAAGAGTGTGACGATGAAGATCAAGATTCCTATACTGATGATGAGCTTGATGTTGATCAACCCTTGGAGATTTCCCAACCAACCAAGCCAACCATCAGGGATGATGTCGAGATTGAGGAAATAGTTCTAGAGGCAAAAGAAAAAGCCAAGACAATCTGTTATGAAGACTCTATCCCAATTCAAAGTAAAAACGTTGAGAAGATGAATAAAAGTGAGTGTGTAGAGGATAGTGTAAATTTTGAAGTAGGATTTGTTGGGCCACACTTGAAGCATTTTTCCACATTATGTTTAGATGTTATCTTGTCTGTGGAATCATCTAAAATAGTGAAAGACTGTGAAGATGAGGAACAAGAACCCTATATTCTTTATTTTACACTTGATAAGCAACACAAAAACACACCTCACTTTAAAGCTGAGTTATTTACCATGCATCAGCCATTACTTTGCTTCTTAATATTTATACCACCTCCCTATGAGCGAGGCAAGAATATAGACTCTAAGTTGGGGGTGAAGTTCATATCCTCAAGATGGAGGAAAAAGCTGAATTGGGTTGTGCCGCGATACTAAATTAGGCACTTCTTGGGAGACAACCCAAGGTATTTTGTTTTTTGTATTTGTATTGTATGATTGACATCAGATCTTCACACCCATGGTGCCACAGGTATGTTTCTAACTCTCTTGTTTTGGATTGATGTGTTGGAAACACTACATGATATTAAGTTTAGGGTGGGGCTACTTGTGGGTGTGATGTCCTCCTGGGTTTTTTTTGCCGTGCCTCTTTTCCCTGGAGTCTTGTTCCTAGTAGATTCAGCATGTTTAGGCATATTATTATTTTTTTGTGATGTGTTGTGGTTAATTGGGAGAAAAATAAGTATCTACTATAGCTGACAAATTTTTGTTGATATTTCTTGAAATGATAAATACCTCTCCAATTGTCTATCTGTTAACTGTGTGACATCTATATGTGACTATTGTGAATCTTTTTATGGCATTAGTACTGGGGACATGATAATCACTGCTAATAATTTCACGAACTGGATGAGTAGTAGCTGGTAATATACTTGTGTGCCATATGTGTGTGAGATCTTACTCAATTCCCTGTGTGTAGAATCTAGAACTTGCCCGATTAGTCTTACATTGGTTAAAAGATAAGGGTTAGGAAAGAATCATAGGCCGTTTTGATTTTTAAGTCACTTTTTTTTGCCTAAATGACCTTCCTTGTATGCATGATATCTCTTGATCCCTATTTTGAGCCTGAATTGACCATTTCTTTCTATGAGACCTATCACCTTCCCGTTTAGATCATAATGAACCTATTTTGGCCCTGGTCCTCCTTGGACACTGTGCACCTTGACTTAGCAAAATAACCTAAGTTGAGGGTGGCTATCATAGGGGTGCATGATGTAAACTGGGTATGAAGAAAGGTAGAATAAAAGGAAAAGAATAAGTGAAAAATAATAAAAAGCTGAGTGGTGTGGAAGAAGAATAAGAAAAGAAAAAGAATGAAAAAGAAAAGCCACATCTATCCTGAATAATGTCTGATCAAGAAATGGAGAAAAAGTAGAAAAAGGTTAATAAGTGAACCCCAAAAGTTAAGGTAGTTCCAAGGAGTCTTAGTCACTCTAAATGCCATTGAATATCAGACCAACCCTTAGCTTACATTACAAGCCGAAGAAAAGACCTATAGTGATCCTAACTTACCTGTCTGGACACCTTGGTAATAAAAATAAGGGCAAGCATATGGTATTTGATTGCATTGATTGGAATTTCTTTCTGAGAGTGGTGTCTCTAGACCATCCCCGCATTGACATACTTGAGTTCATATATGAGTGAGGAGGGACTTCTTTGTTGTAAGGGCACATTAGTTGCATTGCTAGCTGTTTACTTATTTGGGTAGTGTAACTTGTACATATGCATGGTTATTGTTCCTGAATTGATGCCATATCTTGATTTCTTTGGGTCACATTGTTAATCTTCATTTATATACACAATTGGATTTATAAGTAATTGAACGTGGAGAGTGGCATGAGTTTTGAGATAAACTTGATAATCAACTGTGATAGGTATCTTATGTGTAAGCATCGTAGTATGGTGTTATGTAGTTTCTTGAGGACAAGCAATTGTTTTAAGTTGAGGGTGTTGATGTGCTAGATTTTTGTAGAACATTTAAGACTTTTTAACTTGGAATAATTGTAAGTTTTTAAGTAATTATTGGAGTTTTTGATGTTATTTCTTAAGATTTTGTAGGAAAGTCAAGGATGGGAGGAAAACATAGAAAAGATAAACAAAATAAGTAAAATCTACTGCAAGTGAGCTGATATGAGTCTGACGGCATTTCTTGCAAGCCGTCAGAGATATGGTGAGCTACCAGAAAAAGGCATCAGGAAGAACAGTGAAGAAGAGTTGCTGGATGAAGGTGACGACATTCTCAATATGTTGTCACAAGTGTGGTAAGCCGTCAAAAGATGCCATCAAGTGGGACAAAACATGGTGAAATAAGCTGAAGGTCTGACGACATTTGCTACACTCCGTCACTTCTTTGGTAAGTCGTTGGAGGACATCATCAGAGTGAGGCAGAATAGGTTAAGAAGGCACGACTTCTGACGATATATCTGAGACGCTGTCAGAAGCCTGACGATCAACACCAATATACCGTCACCTAAATCCGAGCCCAGTTGTGATTTTGTTACTTTATTACCTTAATTAGGCTTTAGTATAAATAGCAATTTTGAGAGTTTTTAAATTATCAAGTTTTCATTATTGAGAACAAGAACTTTGGAGAGAGAAACACGTATATGGTTCTCTTTCATCAATTGTTCTTAGTTTTATTTCTTATCAACTATTCTTTGGTTTCTAACTTGGGATTTAATTGAAGAAATTACTTGTTGTTTTCTATCTATACATAATTTGATTATTATCATCATGAATTCAACTTGTGATTTCTTTCATCAAATCATGAGCGGCTAAATCCATTAGCCGGGGTTATGGGATCCAAGTATTAGGGTTGATATAATGCTAGGTGTTTAATGGATTTAAAGAGTAGTAGAACATCTTGAAATTCTGTGGTTTTAACTGAAATCTAGTAGTTGCAAACATTAGATTATGCCTTACGTTTTATTTGCTTCTAATGGAGAAATAGACTAGAGGATGGGAATTATCAACAGGGACTCAGAAGCTACTAACCTTCTGTTTAATGATTAATGTCGTAACTGGATTAATCTACCTGAGATAACATCTATTTGGATATAGATAAATTATCTAAGTTCAAGAGAATTAGATAATAAATTGTCTGGTGAGGTCGAGAGATAAGTCAGATAGTATCATAGTCAAGGATATTCTGTTGTTCTACTCATTCCGAGGGTCTCTAGCATTACCTAGTATTTGTCAATACCCAAAACCTTTGGTGATTATAACTCTGGTTTTCCATTTATATTGATTACAAACATTAGTACTAAAACCCTATTTTATATTTTTGTATCATTATTTGAATTTAACTTGTATCTATAATTTCAAACTAGTTTAATCGCCACTCACATTGTTCCCTATGGATTTGACCCCGACTTTAAAGTTGCGTAAATATATTGACGACGATCGCCTTACACTAATTTGAGGTATAAGTTGAGCGTTATCAATATCTTAAATTGCATGGTCCTATTCCTGATTGTACCAAAGTTTCTCTTATTCTTTCTACTGCTCCTCATGTCCCTCAAGATAATATGATGAATGCGGAGTTTTGTCAGTCTATACATGCTATGCCCAACTGGTTGCTGCTCAGGCCGAGTGGGGTACAACTAGTATTGTATCTACTGAGGCCTTTGGTCTTAGATAGTTTATGAAGATGGGTCCTTCGACTTTTATGAGAGTGAAGGTGGATGAATACCTACAGGGATTTCTTAATGAGATGGTGAAGATCTTTTAGGTAATGAGGGCTACTAATGTGGGAGGAGTAAACTTTACATCTTATCAGTTCAAAGAGGTTACTTATCTATGGTATAAGGAGTGGGACTGAGATAAGGGTGATATAGAAGATGATGGTTTGTAGGAGGCCTTTTCTGATGCCTTTATGGATCAGTTCATTCCTCAAGAGTTGAGAGAATCCAAGATCTAGGATTTTGTGAACCTTAGGTAAGGGAGAATGTCTATGAATGAGTATGCTTTGGATTTCTATTAGTTGTTGAGAAATATTTCTGATTTGGTGGCTGATACAAGGTTGAGAATAAGGAAATTCACATTTGGGCTGAATAGAGATCTGATTTTGGAGAGAATGACTATTTTGCTTATAAATAGTTGAGGCTAACTGTTCATATGCAACGGGTTAAGAATGAGAAGAAAAGACAGGTAGAATATGAAGAGAGGCAGGGTAAGTAGAGTAGGTTTTCTGACCAGGGAGGTGCCCAGTCTCAAGGTGGTAAAGATGGTAGGAAGTGCAAAAAAAAGAAGTGGGGGAGTTCTGGTTCCTTCTATACTACCAGTGCTCCTTACCCCCAGCTGTCGAGCGACATGTGTCATTATAGTGGTGACAATTCTTAGGTGCAGAGAGCCCAGTATCAGGCAAGTAGAGGTCAGTCTATTTCTTTATTCCCTCCTTGTTGATTCTGTGATTGTGGGGAAGGTAGGTATAAGTGCTTCAAGTGTGGCCATCTGCTCAAAGATTGTCCATCTAACAAGGTTTCTATAGGGGATAATAAGATTCTGGTGGCTTTATTTCTATTCCTACACCCGGTAGTGTGGCATCTACTTCTGTTACTGTTGCTAGTTCTAGTGCTAGTCAGAACAGGTTGTATACTTCTGGCATCCCATCAGGAATTTGACGCATCACCTGATGTTGTTACTGGTAAGTTACAACTTTTTTCTCATGAAATGTATTGTTTGCTTGATCCAAGTTCTACCTATTCCTATGTGACTCCTTATGTAGCCCTATCTTTTGGTTTTGATTTAGAAATTATTTTGGATCCATTTTTTGTTTCTACACTAGTAGGAGATCCGACCATTATTGAATGGGTCTATAGGGGGGGTGTGGTATTTGTGAGTGGTTGGTAGACTTTGGCAGATCTGTTTGAGTTAGGTATGGTATATTTCGATGTAATCTTGGGCATGGATTGGTTGCATTCTTGTTATACAAATCTGGATTATCTAACCTGTAGGGTCATATTTAGGTGCCTGGTGAGCCAAAACTAGAATGGGAAGGTTGTTCCTTAGCGCCTAGGTGGAAGTTTATTTCTTATCTTAGAGACCAACGTTAATCTCTAAAGGTTGTTTTTATCACTTGGTCTGAGTTAAAGATTTTAATTTAGAAGGTCCTCTTTTGCCTTTGGTCCCTATGGTTAATGAGTTTCCAAAGGTCTTTCGGGATGATTTTCTAGGTGTTTCTCCGAATAGGGAAACAGAGTTTGGTACTGATTTGCTTCTGGACACTTGTCAAATTTCTATTTCTCCATATAGAATGGCTCCGGCTGAGTTAAGGGAACTCCAGGAGAAAATTAATAATCTTCTAAACAAAGGTTTATTCATCCTAGCGTTTCCCCATGGGGTGCACCGGTTTTTTTTATATGCAAGAAGGATGGTTCTCTTTCTATGTGCATCGACTACAAACAGTTGAATGAGGTAATATTCAAGAACAACTATCCTCTCCCTTGGATAAATGATTTGTTTGACCAGTTGCAAGGTGCAACGTTCTTCTCTAAGATAGATCTTTGGCCTGGGTACCATCAGTTGAAGATTAGGGAGGTGGATATCCCTAAGATAGCTTTTCGCACTAGGTATGGGCATTATGAGTTTTTGGTGATGTAATTTGGATTAATAAATACTCTGACAATATTTATGGATTAGATAAATCGGGTGTTTCGGTAGCATTTAGATCTTTTTATCATTGTGTTTATTGACAATATTTTGGTGTATTCAAAGAGTGAGATGGATCATACTAATCACCTCTGTATGGTGTTGTATACCTTAAGGGAACAATGATTGTTTGCTAAGTTCTCTAAGTGCGAGTTTTGGTTAAATGCTATGACTTTTTTGGGTCACATCATTTCTAGTGAAGGGATAATGGTGGATCCGTAGAAATTAGTTGTAGTGAAGAAGTGGACAAGACCTATGAATCCATCTGATATTTAGAGCTTCTAGGGTTAAGCCAGGTATTATAGGCAGTTTATGGAGAGCTTCTCATCGATAACTGCTCCTTTGATTAAGTTAACTCAGAAGAAGATTAAGTTTTCTTGGTCGGATGCGTGTGTAGGGAGTTTTGAGAAGTTGAAGGATAAGTTAACTTCGTCCCCAGTTCTGACTTAGCCAGAAGGCAATGATAGGTTTGTAGTTTATTGTGATACATCTTGGGTTGGTCTAGGTTGTGTGTTGATGCAGCATGGAAAGGTGATAACCTATGCTTCCAGGCAGTTAAAGGTGCATGAGAGGAACTATCCTACTCATAATTTGGAGTTATTAGACGTTGTGTTTTCTTTTAAGATATGGCAGCATTATTTATATGGGGTCTACGTGGATATCTTTTTTTTATCACAAGAGTTTGTAGTATATGTTCTCACTGAAAGAGCTTAATCTCTACAAGAGAAGATGGCTTGAGCTTCTCAAAGACTATGATATGAGTCTTCACTACCATCTAGGTTAAGCTAATGTGGTTGTTGATGCTCTTAGCAGGTTATCCATGGGTAGTTTGGTTCATGTAGAAGAAGTAAAACGAGATATGCATCGCTTGGCAAATCTTAAGATTCGTCTCCTGGACTCTAAAGATGGTGGTGTGATGGTGCAAAAAATAGTTAGATCATCTCTTGGTGCGGAGATTAAGGAGAAACAAGTATTGGATTCTGCCATGATGAAAATTAAGGGTAGCGTTGGTGAGTAAAAACTGATGGATTTCAAGATTAGCAGCGATGTTAGTTTGTGGTACCAAGGAAGGTTGTGTGTTCTTGATGTAGACGATTTGCAACAAAGGATCTTGGCTGAGGCGCACGAGTCATGCTATGTTGTCCATCCTGATTCTACTCAGATATACCATGATCTCATAAAGTCTATTAGTTGAGTGGCATAAAGCGGAATGTGGTTGATTTTGTGTCCAAATGCTTGGTGTGTCAACAAGTTAAGGTTGAGCACATGAGCCCTGGATGGGTTGTATTAAGAGATTAAGTTGCCTAAATGGAAGTGGGAGGAGATCAATAAGGATTTCATTACCAGACTTCCTCGGTTTCAGAACCAATTTGATTCGATTTGGGTCATTGTGGATAGGATGACGAAGTCTGCGCATTTTTTTTCTTTGTGGACTAGCTTTTCGGTGAAGGATTATGGAAAACTTTATGTTCAAGAGATTGTGAAACTGTATGGGGTGCCTATTTCAATTATTTTCGATTGTGATACGTAGTTTATGTCCCACTACTGGTGGTCTTTATAGAAAAGGTTGGGGACTAAGATTGGTATGAGTACGGGTTTCCACCTGTAAGTGGATGGGTAGGAAGAAAGAATTGTTCAGACATTGAAAGATATGCTTCAAGCCTATGTGATTGATTATGGTGGCAGTTCTGTAGAGCATCTACCTTTGGTAGAGTTTAGTTACAACAATAGCTATCATAAGAGTATTAGTATGGCTCCTTTTGAGGCATTGTATGGTAGGAGGTGTGGATCTCCTACTAGTTGGTTTGAGCTCGGTGAGGCTGATTTGTTTGGTCTTGATTTGGTTCATCAAGCTATTGAAAAGGTAAAGGTGATTTGAGATAGGCTCAAAGCTTCCCAGAGTCATCAAAAGTCATATGCGGATATTAGGCATAGAGAATTGGAGTTCACAGTTGGGGATTAGGTTTTCCTTAAGGTGTCTCCTATGAAAGGAGTAGCGTGGTTTGGAAAAAAGGTAAAACTTAGTCCTCACTATATTGGTGCCTATGAGATTTTATAGAGAGCGAGCAATGTTCCGTATGAGTTGGAGTTACCATCTAGTTTGATTTTGGTTCATTCGGTATTTCATGTTTCTATTTTGAAGAAGTGCGTTGGTGATTCGTCTTTAATCATGCCTTTAGAAGGGTTTGATATCTCGGATTCTCTGTCTTATAAAGAGGCCCCAATTGAGAAATTGGATAGGCAGGTTCGTCAGTTGCGGACCAAGGATGTGGCTTTGGTTAAGGTCCTATGGCAGAACAACAAGGTGGAAGAGGCCACGTAGGAAGTGGAAGAGGACATAAAGTCCATGTATCTGCTTTTGTTTTCTGCTCCTGATATTCATGCAGAAGGTATGTGTTCTTGAACACATGTTTATTTTCTGAGTTTGTTAAACAAAAGATTAATATCTTTGCCTCTTTGTTTTCAAACTTTGTTAAATAGATGTTTGATAATTAAAATAACTCTGTCTGTGGTTACCCCTACCTTATCCGTCATTTGGGGATGAATGTTCCTAGTAGGGGAGATTGAAGCATCCTAGGTTTGGACCCTTAGGAAAATTTCTAGGAATCTTATTCTTCGAACCCATTATGACGCATGGTACGAGACGCAAGCTGGGGAACGAGAGGTGAAGACCTATCATAAGCTGAGCAGTGTTATTTGGTGGGATGGTCTTGGACGCTAAAATGGATACGACTTGAGGGTATGAGTCGTAAGGCATAGGTACAAGTCATATAGGTGACTCATAGGGTGGTAGTGTTTGATCCTCATGGTGTTACATTCTACCAAGGATACGGATCATGGGTACGGATCATATGTTGAGGTTATAACTTAGTTGGATGAGTCTTATACTGGATAGTATCTGATCCATGGTTGAGGATTGGTTACGATTGGGTGGGTATCAATTGTAAGCTAGGTTACGACTCGTAAGGAGGTCAGTCGTAACCCTGTGTCGGGCTTTTATAGAATTTAAGTGGGGGTATTCTGGACATTTCCCTACTTACCCTAATAAGGATCCACAATTTCTAATACACTTAGGAGGTTATTTCCCCTATTATTTTACTCTTAAACATGTAGAATCTCTTCCAAAATGTATCATAATTCTCTCTAGATCTTTTGGGGCAAAAAGTTAGGGTTTCAACTAAGGGATTTCTTTGGGGCTTGTCTTGGTAAATTCTTTCCATCAATCTTCTTGGATTAGGTCATGATTCTCTTTCCTACTTGTAATTTCAATTAAAGGCGTGGTAATATAGTTGATTTCATGGTTTTAAATTTTGCATGGTTTTGGTCTTCAATCATTGATTTGGGGATTTTGATGTTAAAGGTTGGTTATGATTTCTTATGGTTTTAATTATGCTTTCTATGCATTAATGGTGGTTTTGGATAATGGAATTGCATAGTGATGGTTTAATGATAATGGAATTTGGTTTTGGTTGTACTATACCTCCAAGGTGTTTGATAAAATGCTTATAAAGATATGTTCATTGCATTGACTTATGATAATGGAACTCTTGCTTGTTTTCAGCTTATATATGAAACCTTAAATGTTTTTCAATGGTTTACAAAGGTTAATGGCTAATTGGTAATGCTTGTGGAGATCATGGTAGTCTCCCAAAAGGTTAATATGGTAAATGGAAAGGGCACCGAAATCCCCCTTAATCTAAATTTGGATATGGGTAATGCTTGTAAGTATGGTAGTATGATGATACCACTGTTTTATCAATTAGAATTGGTTAATAAATGGATAATTGTATTGTTTCAACTTGGTTTTATTTAGGCATTAATGGTGAGAAGTGTAAGCTAAGCCGTGGAAGGTGGTGATCCCAGGGGGATCAAAACCAGAAACTCATTTTTGGATATGAGGGGTCTTCATGCTAGTGTCATATTTATATTGGATAGATGTACTAGTCATCCAAGGTTATTTCCTGGTCATGCGGCTATACTCACTAGGACTCTTTCAGTAGGGAGAGCTAAACCCATATAGTTTGGGGGTGGTAGGGCGACTAAGCTACACAACCCAGGTTAAGGTTTTTAAATCGCATGCTAAACCCTGTCCCTTATCCCAACACTTATATGTATGTATGGTTGTTTGCATTGGATAGTTTTCACTTGGTATTAATAAATGGCATTACTTTATACTTAACCCAAGATTCATGCTAGTATTCACCCACTAACTCATCTACTGGCGGCTGAATACCCACCCTATGTAGGAACCAGATGTTTGATTCCTCCTTCATAATACTTGATTCGGGGATAGCTTATTGGACTGAAGTGGTGAACTTTTATCCTTTCAGAAGGCATCAATTCATGTTAGACATTGTTAGACTTTTTATTTTCTTTCTAAATATTATTTTTGTCCATGGTTGAGGCCATGTACCAACCAGATATTGGTATTCTTTTGGATAGAGGCTTTGTGGTACTTTTGGGGGTTAGAATGGGGGGATCGATATTGATGTTAACCTTAAAATTAGGATGGATGTTGGGGCTAACACCCTTGGCTGATATTAGTGGTTGTTCTATCGTATTATATTTTGGGTTTGACTTTCATATTATATTTTAATATTCTCTTTGTTTTGGTATAGTATGGATGGTTGGTTTGGTATGGATAGACTTGGTTCGATTGGTCATGGTTGTGACTCTATCCCAAAGTATTCATGAGAGCATTGCACAATCTTATTATATGCTTGAAATTCAGATCATCTAAGGCTGTATAATGTGGTTGGGTTGGGTTAAGGGGGTGGTCCCTGGTCCTAGGTAGACTTGGGATGCCTATTACGATAAGTCCCTTGTCTGGGCTATTAGAAGTTGGATTTGAAGACTGATAGCACTATGAGCTATGATATACCTGAGGTAGCATCTGCGAAATTGACATATAGTGATTGTGATTTTAAGTATAATAGTGGTGAGGATTGGGTTGTATAGCCCAATGATCATGTGTACCCGTATAGTGCGACCCCTTTCTTATCGTTATTAGAAAATAAGCAGGATCCCAGAGCAGTCTCTATTCCATGTTCTATTAGGCCTTTCTATGCCAAGAAAGTTTTATATGACTTGGGATCAGGAGTAAATGTGATTCCACTGGGTATGTACAAGTTTTTACCAATGGGGGAACTCAAACTTATATCCATAAACCTGTTGATGGCTGCCTCATCCATGAAGAAACCAGTAGGTGTTTTATATAATGTAGAAGTATGGGTGGCATCCTTTATGTTCCCCACTGATTTCATTGTTCTTGATTATGAGGTTAATTCTAAAGCCCCCGTTATATTGGGTAAAACCTTCCTATCCACTGGTAGGGTGTTGATTTATATGCATTTGGGGAAGATCACCTTTAAACTGAATAATGAGCAAGCAGTTTTTGATGTGTGTATGACAATGCATCAGTAAGATGATATGCGAGAGGTGTGTGTGATTGACACTATTGCTGAGGATGTTGTTACAAAGGTCAATGTGCCAGATATACCAGATATTGAGGAGAGAATAGAGGTGACGACCACTCACCTACCAATTATTGATACAAAAGTGGCGATATTATATAAGCAATCCGGCCATGTGTCCGAACTACACTACAGATTGCTGAGGCTAGACTACAGTCCGCACATCAGGCTGCAATGTTAGAGCTAAGAGATGAGTTGCATGCATGATAGATGCTCTTGTGACTTGAGTATTGACTCGGTTCAGCAAGATTAAGAAGCCAGATCTAGAAGATATTAGGAAGGAGGTAGACCTACTTACAACAAAGGTACGCTCTCTCAAAGAGAGACACATATCTTCTATCCCTCCAGTTACATCCCTAATTTTTCAGCCATCACCTTTTTATGGCCCCAAGAAATTTTATTTATTTTCAAAGGATGATGTGGTGGTTCTCGTAGTTGGGACCAAGAGAGGCCAAGAGAGGGATCTACAGAATCCAGACATGCTATATGAGCAAGCCCTAAAAAGGGCCACCCATGATTTGATGTAGACTGCTTTTCTTGATAGGATGGGACATATCGAGCTAGCTGTGGGTGCATCTTATGATAGTGTACCACTACCACCATGGCTCCGCTAGTGGATATACCCCCATCCGGGGAAGATCATGACACGAACGCTTAGTACATCCTAGGTATGTTCTCATTTCCCTCTGTTTTACTTTATTTTAGTATATTGAGGACAATGCATAGTTTTTAGTTGGGGTGGGCATACCATGCCGCCACGGATTTTTGTTGTCGTGCTTCTTTTCCTATCGGCCGCGGTATAGTTGTAGAACCAGCATGTCTAGGATAATTTTGTATTGTATTATGTTTTATTTTTATATTGTGTGTATTTTTGTATAATTAGGAGAATTTTAAGTATTTAGGGCAGAAGTCATATTTTTATTGACTTTTGATACCCCTCCAAGAATTTTATATTTTAGAATTGTGTTTATGTATATATGTGTGAACTTTGTGGATCTTATTATGGCATTAGTATTAGGGACATGATAACCATTTGTTGACAATTGTATGAACTGGATAAGTAGTAGCTGATAATATTGAGTCGGTTCTATGTGTGTGTAAGATACTACCTAGTTCCCTTTGTGTGTCAAATTCAGAACTTGCCTGGTTAGTCTTACCTAGGTTAAAGGATAGTTAGTTAGGAAAGGATCATATGCCATTTTTTATTTCAGTGCACGTTTAGCCTAAATGACCTTTCTTGTGCGAATTGTATCCCTTGATCCCTATTTTGAGTCTTATTAGACTTTCTTTCTTGGTTTCACCATTTACCTTTTTATGTATAGTACAATGAACCTATTTTAGCCCTGGTCCTCCTTGGATATTGTGCACCTCAATACAGGTAAAATGCCTAAGTTGAGAGTGACTATCATTGGGGTACGTAGTGTAAAATATATATGAAGAAGGGTAGGGTAT
Organism: Capsicum annuum; assembly: GCF_002878395.1. Taxonomy (NCBI): domain Eukaryota; kingdom Viridiplantae; phylum Streptophyta; class Magnoliopsida; order Solanales; family Solanaceae; genus Capsicum; species Capsicum annuum. The sequence continues at coordinate 120,001,375 of NC_061116.1, forward strand.
GAAAAAGTTAGTAGGGCTGGGAGTGGTAGAAAAAGAAAAAAAAAACAAAAAGAGAAAGAAAAAAACAAAAATTATGAAAAAAATGAAAAAGAAAGAATAAAAGACCACACCCAAACAGACTATGCAATAAAAGAATAAAAGGGAGAAATAAGGGTAAAATAAAAAGGTTATTGGGTAGTAAGTGAGACCCCAAGGTTAGTGTAGTGCCAAAGAGGCTTAGTTACTTGATATGTCCATATTTACCATACCATCCCCCAAGCCTACATTAAAAGCCTAGAAAAGTCCTATAGTGATCCTAGCTTGACTCTCTGAAAGCTACGATAACGAAAATAAGGGCAAGCCTATGGTATTTGACATGCACTAACTGGAACTTCCAAGATCCGTCTTTAATCTTGGGATTTCCTTGTATTGACTTCATTTGATTATTCAGTTTATGGTTGTGGGTTCTTATTCATCTTATCATTGTGATTGCATCTATGCTTTCTAATATGAATTTTATTGATTTCTTCAGAATCATGAGCGGCTAAAATCCATAGCTAGGTTTGTGGAAACCCTAGTGAATTGACAAAGTAGGGGAAGTGAAATTTTTTATTTGAACTAATACCAATGGCATGCATTGCTTTGTCTTCATTATGATTGATTTCTTAATGGGTGCACACATTAGGATCCCGCCTATATATTGCTACTTACTCCAAAAGAGGAGTAGTGACTAGGAAAAGATAAAGACAATAGTAATTTGGAGTTTAACTGTAGATCCATGCTTCTAGATTCAATCTACGTAAGATGGTTTGGTTTTATCTAATAACTAGAGACTCAAATGGTAACAGTTAATTGGGATCAAGATAAGAGTTAGTAGTGCGACACCTTGAGACTCAAAAGATAAAGGATGAAGTTCTTCTGCTCGTCCAAAAGATTGCAGAAGGTACATAACTTATCAATTTTGCATGAAAGTATTGGGTTAGTTCAATAACACATATAAGCCTATAGAGTTGAGAAGTCGGGGGGAACACAATCCTAGTGTTCACTTACTACTGATTTTAACCAAGTTTATATTGTTCTTTTCTCGAGATTACTACAAACAATCTCCTTATTTACTTTACTTGTTTTGCCCATATACTAAAACTACTAAGATTTGCAAGTCTACATATTTCCTTGGGATTCGACCCCAACCTTTTTTGGATTAGTATATCTTGACAGCGATCGTATACTCATCTAATAAGAGGTATTACTTGGACGTCGTCAAACCCTATATTGTGAAATTGGTTTTGAATATGAAAAGAATGTATATTGAATTACTTTTAAGTTATCGCATAAGGTGAAAAGTCAATAAAGTATAATGATTTTGAATTGAACCTTATGGGGTTGTGTAATTCCCCAAGTCAATGTATAATTGAACCTAGAGGGCTATGAATTTTCCTGAATAATGAAATTGTTTTGGCATGTTTATGTTACCTTGCAAGTGTTGTTGGTATGATGATACCAACAATGTATGCCTAAATGTGTATCATGAATCAATGAATGTAAATGTGTGATAAATGGTTTAATTGGGCTTTAGTGAGGGTTGTGTAGCTGAGTCATGAAAGTAGAGGTCCCAAAGGACCAATACTGGAAACCACGATTGCCAATGCGGGGGTCTACATGACCAGGTTGTTTGAGTTCCTTATATTATTATCATATAATTAGGATTTTAGAGTCCTCCACACTATATTACATGATTGGGTGCCTTTGACACCTTGGTATGCAAGTAGATTTAAGTCCCTCATGATGCATATACACATCCTCTAGTTTGTGTGGCCACCCACAATAGGCCCCTGATAACTAGGGGAGATCTGGGCCTATATATCTTATGGGTACCTTCTTATGTCATGACGGTTGAGCTACACAATCCAGGCTAAAGTTTTAAAGTGCATATTAAGCCTTGTTTCCTATTCTGGCAGGTGATATATATATATATATATATATATATATATATATGTATTTGCATATGAGTTTATGCATTAGACTTTAACTAATTTTAAAGTATTGATCATGTCTTTATTTTTCTCCTCTACCCCTGAGTAACATGCTAGTGCTCAACCCACTAACCGTATTTGGAGTCTAAATTCCCATGCGATACAGGCACCAGAGACAATTCTACTTTTCCTGCATAGAGTTAGGTTGATCTATTATGTTCGTTGGTTCGCTGTGGTAAAGTACTGAGCTTCCATTCTCCCAAAGATTTAGACATTTCATTAGTTCTTATCATAGACATGAATTGAGAGTTTACATTATCATTAATATTGTCATTGTCATTATAAGGGTCAGGGGCATGTCTGGCACTTTATTAATTTTGGTTAGGACTAGAAAGCTTTGTTGGATTAATATTGACTTGGGTGGTGATGTTGCTCTGTAGTTTTAGCCATTTTTTGGTGATTTACTTATCCCTAAGTCTTCGAGTTTATCTATACTATATTTTTATATGTTCAAAAATCATCCGGCATTAGGGTATTGTGTTCTATTGGTTAGGTACAAAGGGTGGTCTATGGTCCTCGTTGAACTTGAGATACTTATCATGGACAGGCCTTAGTTTGAGTCATGAAAAAGTTGGTATCAGAGCCTAGGTTTGGTGTCATTGGGTGTCCACAAAACCGTGTTAAGTAGAGTCTCTTTTATAGGTGTGTAGCATACCGCCCTCATAATGGCGAGGCTACGAGACATTTAGGAATGTTTCCCTTTCCTGTTGTTTTATTTTAGGCTCTAGAGTCTAAGATCTTTAAATATCCTCTAATTCTCATATATTCTCTTTTCAGATTATACCTCCTAAAGGATATGATGCTCGTGGAAACTCATCTGTCCCGTCTGAGGACAATGTGGATGGAGTTTGTCCTACTCAAGGAGTTTAGACTCGGTCTAGAGTCGCTGCTTCTGATTGACCTAGTGGAGTTCCATTGGTTCCCTCTATCCCTCTTCAGTTATCTTAATCTAGCATGTCTAATGCTGAGTTTTTCCAGTCAATCTATTTTCTTACCCAATTGGTGGCCTCTCCGACTGAGTACGTTGCTTCTGTTGCTTCATCTTATGAGGCCATTAGAGTTGGTCAATTTATGAGGTTGAGTCCTCTGACTTTCACTAGTTCCAAAGTTGTGGAAGATACTTAAAAGTTCATTGATAAGATAGAAAAGATTATCCGTGTGATGCATGCTACTGATGTTGAGGGTATGGAGTTTGCTGCCTATTAGTTGAAGGATGTAGCATATCAGTGGTATAAGGAATGAGACCAGTCTAGGGGAGATGACACTGAGTCTGCTTTGTTGGATGAATTTTTTAGTAATTTTCTTGATCACTTCTTTCCTTAGGAGTTGAGAGAGGTAAAGGCAGAGGAATTCGTGAATTTAAAGCAAGACAAGATGGTAGTAAAAAAGTATGCCTTGATGTTTTGCCAGTTGTCTCGTTATACTACAGAGTTGGTGTCCTCTATAAGAGCTCGAATTAGGAAATTTACTTCAGGATGGTCCCATGAATTAGTATTGGAATGCAAAGTTGCTCTGTTGAACAAAGACGTGGACATCTCCAGGTTTGTGCTGTACATGGAATAGGTTGAGGAGATAAAAAGAAGCATGTGGAGATAAGTGAAATGTAGAGTAAGAGGTTTTGGTATTCAGATCAGGGTGTAGGTCAGTAACAGAGTGGTTGATACAATGGAAAATGGTCTAAGAAGAAGTGGGTCAATTCTGGTTCCTATTCAACAGCTAGTGCTCCTTATCTAAACGTAACACCCCGATTTTTTGAATCAGAATACTACACAATTCTTATGACCCCGAAGGACCACAAGGTAACCCATGACTGATATTTGTACCTGTGCACTGCAATATATAATGTAATAATATGGAAAACATGAACATGTAGGCCATAAGGTTCAAATGAATAAAGAATCTTTAAAATAGTAACATCCGTGTGGGTGAAAGATACCCAAAACAACTGAAAACTGAATCAAATCTGAACTAAATCTGAAAGCCTCTAAATACTGTCTGAATAAGGAGTTGGAGGAACATGTCTCCAACTAACTCCATCTAGCAAAACTGAGCTGAAATAATAAATGAAATAAAATAATATTGTATCATCCTCAAATGAAAAGAACTCACTGCAACTCTGTATACTGGAATGCAGCTGCTACTGCTGGTCTAGAACTCGTGTCTCTGAACCTATGGTGTAACATGAAAAGAAAGCGCCATAGTGCAAATGCGTCAGTACAACTGGAGTACTGAGTATACGAGTGAGGTAGGCTAATGCAAAGGGTTTACATGCATGAATAATGCTAACTGACTGACAGATATGAACATAAGAGTACAAACATACATACATAGTAACTGAGATCGTGAGTACGTGATAGCTAAATCTGTATGCTAATACATGGTTTACTGATAACTGACATGGCTGAAACAGTAGTTCTGATAGCATGGGCAACTGTGTCTGACAATCTTGAATCTGATGGAAATTTTTGAGTCCTGTGCTATAACTGAATTTGACTGTATCTAAAAGTCCTGGTATACTGATATCTAAAGAACTTTCTGAGTTCTTTTACTGAGACTCAGTCTGAAACTATGGGAGGTAGTTGTTTAACCGACATGCCCCATGTGTGCTATTGTGGCTAAGCTGGGGTCCAATATCTGCCCCGACTGGAGGGGTGTCAATACTGCGCCACTGGTAAGGATCATTATGAGTGACCCTTAGCTGGAAGGTACTCGAAATGAGAGCGGTGGGAACCCTGAGCTAACAGGTTAAGCCACCTCATCGACCCTAATCTGACAGGTTAAGATGACTCAACCTATGCTGGCTACAAAGTTATGGAATGCAAGGATGACTGCTAAGAATCACTCCCTAAATTGGTAGGTGAGTTCCCATCCTTGGATTCACTCGGTACTAAATTTTACTCCCATCTAAAAAGACTGAACATGATTCAACTGACTGTACATGGACTGATTAACTGACTTTTGTTGACTGACGGAATAGTACTACTATATGAGAGTTAACTGAGATCATGAGATTTCTGAGGTTTTCTGAGTCACATGACTGACTGAGTTCTATAGATTATAGCTTGACTGAGATTATCAGGACAACATGACATAGCTCTAGGCACACAACTATATTTTTCGCGTACGAATACCCCCAGGACTCGATAGAAGGAAACTGACACACATGATATGACTTGATCACAAGATTGGAGTCCACAATTTATAATATCATAAGTAAGGGATATTATACTTCATATAGTTATTCAACATCTTAAACATTATAGGGATTGCATGGATATATTTCGTGTACATAGTATACATATTCATTATCATACATGCTTCATACCCCAACAATAGCAACACATCAATAGCATGGAATTCATATTTAAGTATATAGCTAACATAGACTTGTCATTTAGATATCATGGAACCATGTAAACATAAATTCCTAGCATCCCAAGAATTTTATCAAACACCTAGCATGCATTCTTTAAGGAATAGGTGTGTTTCACAACTTGCACCATATTACACCACCTAAAGTTCATAGTTTTCAACTAACAACCATATATATTCCATGAAAACACCTTTAGATATCATGTTAAAACTTAAAAAATAATCATCAACATGTACATGCTCATATCACCACAAAATGTTCACAAAATAGTATTTAAAACATGGTTCTTGAGCTCTTTGAACGGATTGGATCCATAGATGAACACTACACATACCTTAGATTAATAATCCATGAAGATAGTAGTGAAATAAGCTTGGAATTTGAAACCCCCAATTGAACCCTAGACTTGTTCTTGAGTAAATTTTGATAAAAATAATGTAAAGAGCTGATTTGGGGCCTCAATCATGTGTTTGGGACTTATATGGGGGGAGGGGGGGGGGAGATGACCCAAATATCCCTCTAGATGCATCATTTAATTTCTGTGAAAATTACCCAATTTGGGCCCCCGGCGTGACGCGGAGACATCGCATTGCCACCCATTTGTGACCTGGAAACTCACTGCGATGCGCTGGAATCGCGGAGAGACACTAGAAATTGACAAATGTCATTTTGGCTTACGGCGCGACGTGCCACTGACTGAAATAACGCTGTTGAAACTTTAAATCGCCATAAATTTTTCATCGGGTGTCCGTTTTAGGCGAATTTGGTATCGACGAAAAACTTATTCAATTCTATAAAATTTGGAGGGTATAAATCTGCCAAAATACCACTTATAAACCAAGTTATGCTCATTAAAAGATGATCTATGTGAAATCGCACATGAAAACTTGGTGGATTCAAAAGTTCTTAGCTTGGCTTACTCTAAGTGACTCTTATGAACATGATTAACACATCATAAGCTCTATTATCACTAGGATACTCATCCAAATTCATGTACTCAAATATGAATAATAGGATATGAGGTTTCATGTGTAGTAACAACAGTTTATTTTCTAGCTTATAAATATACGGGGTATTACAATATCTCTCCCTTGGAAACATTCGTCCTCGAATGAGACTGACTAAAATAAGGAGAGACAATAAACTAGAGTACATAAAAGACATACACTACTGGAACATGATCTCATGACGGACATGACTAATAAGCTAAACATATTATGCTGGACATGCATATGTAATGCATAAGTAACTGATTCATGAATGCATAACTGAGACTTCTGATAACTGAGTTCTCCCAATGAGAATGCATATTTGATGCATGATTATACACTGGACTGATACATGAATGCATGACTGAATATGCAATGGTAATAGATACCAAGTTTATGATGGGAACATGAACATGAAACTGAGTACGCTTAAAAAGAACGGTTACCTTTAGCTTGATCTGAATTGGCGGAGAAGAGGTGAGGATACATGGTACACATATCTGCTTCTACTTCCCAAGTATCTCCCTCATGAGACTGATTTTGCCAAAAAACCTTGACTAAAGGGCCTTCTTTGTTCCTCAATCTATGAGTCTGATAGTCTAAGATTTTAACTGGCATCTCTTCATAAGAGAGATTGTTCTGAATCAGTACTCTGAATAGATACTACAACTGCTGGGTCACCTATGCATTTCTTGAGTAAAGAGACATGGAAGACTGGATGAACTGAGGCTAGATCTGAAGGCAATTTGAGCTCATAAGCTACCTTGTTGAAACAACTGAGAATCCTGAAAGGACCGACATATAGGGGATTGAGTTTCCCTTTCTTGTCAAACCTCTTCACTCCCTTCATAGGAGAGATCTTGAGGTAGACATAGTCATTGACCTCAAACTCGAGATCCTTTATATGAACATCTGCATAAGACTTCTGTCAGCTCTGAGTAGGCTGGAGTCTCTCTCGGATCAACTGAACTTTCTCTAAGGCGTCGAATACTAAGTCAGGACCTATAACTGAGGCCTCATAAACTTCAAACCAACCGATTAGAGATAGACATCTCCTACCATAGAGAGCTTTGAATGGAGCCATCTGAATACTAGAATGATAGATATTGTTGTATTAAAACTCAATCAAAGGCAAGTGGTCATCCAACTTCCCTTGAAATCAATTGCACACGCCCTTAGCATATCTTCGAGAGTCTGAATGGTCCTTTCTTTTTGACCATCTGTATGAGGATGAAATGTTGTACTAAGATGAACTTGGGTACCAAGACCCTTTTGGAATGCTTTCCAAAAGTGATGGGTACCTCTGTCTGAAATAATAGATAGTGGAATACCGTGTAATATGACCAATTCCCTGATATAGACTTTGGCATAATCCTCGACTGAATGAGAAGTACAAATAGGAAGAAAATGAGCTAACTTGGTCATTCTGTCTACAATGACCCAAACTGAATTATGCTGATGATGAGTTCTAGGCAAACCCATCACGAAGTCCATATTCACTTCTTCCCACTACCAAGTAGGAATGGTGAACTCCTGCATGGAACCACTAGGTTTTTTATGCTCTATCTTAACCTGCTGACATGTAGAGCACTTAGACATAAACTCTGTAACATCTCTCTTCATCCCACTCCACCAATAGATCTCTCGTAAGTCGTAGTATATCTTAGTGGCCCCTGGATAAATAGAGTATCACGCACCATGTGCTTCTGCAAGAATTTGCTGCCTCAATCCATCTACACCTAAGACGCACAAACGACCCTGATAATGAAGAACACCATCTCCCCCTTGGGAGAAAACCTCAACTTTTTGATTCTGAACTGACTCTTTCAGCTTGACAATGCTAGGATCCCTATCTTTCTTTTCTTTCACCTCAGAAACTAGAGATGACTCTGAACTACTCTGAACATATACACTACCCTCAGAAGAGTCGACTAAGCAAATGCCTAGTCTGGACAGCTGATGGATTTCCTGAGATATTTTTATTCTTTCTATACTCAACGTGAGAAACACTACCCATGGAGAGTCTACTGAGAGCGTCGGCCACAACATTGGCCTTGCCCAGATGATAAAGAACACTCATGTCATAATCTTTCAAAAGCTCTAACCACCTTTTCTGACGAAGATTGAGATCTTTCTGATAAAAGACATACTGGAGACTCTTATGATCTATAAAGACATCTACATGAACTCTGTAGATATAATGCCTCCAAATCTTCAAGGCAAATATTACGGCTGCTAACTCAAGATCATGAGTAGGATAATTCTTCTTATGGGGCTTTAGCTATCTGTAGGCGTAGGCTATGACCTTACCATACTTTATGAGGACTCAACCTAAACCCACTCTAGATACATCACAATAGACTACGAAATCATCTGAGCTGTCTGGAAGTGCTAGAACTGAAGTTGAGGTGAGTCGAGTCTTCAACTCTTGAAAAGTTTTCTCACATAAATCTGACCATTGAAACTTAACCTTATTCTGAGTCAATCTGGACATAGGAGATACAATAGAAGAAATCCCTCAATAAACTATCTATAATAGCCATCCAAACCCAAAAAACTCTTGATATCTGATGAAGATACAGGTCGAGGCCAGTTTCTTACCGCTTCGGTCTTCTAAGGATCTACTTTAATGCCATCACCAGAAATAATATGGCCGAGGAATGCTACTGATCTTAGCCAAAATTCGCACTTACTGAACTTGGCGAATAACTGATGATCCCTGAGAGTCTGAAGAACAATTCTGAGATGGTTTGAATGATCAAGCTCAGTGCGAGAATAGACCAGAATATCATCTATGAAGACTATGACAAATATGTCTAAGTACTGCTTGAACACCCGGTTCATCAAGTCCATGAAAGCTGCAGGGGCATTGGTAAAACCAGAGGACATGACAAGAAATTCAAAGTGACCATACCGTGTACGAAAATTTGTCTTTGGGATGTCACATTCTCTAACTCTAAGCTGATGATAGCCTGATCTGAGGTCTATCTTAAAGAAGTAACTGGCACCCTAAAATTGGTCAAACAAGTCATCTTTTCTAGGAAGTGGATACCTGTTCTTGACCGTAACTTTGTTGAGCTGATGGTAATCGATACACATCCTGAGAGAACCATCTTTCTTATGCACAAATAAGATTGGTACACCCCATGGGGATACACTGGGCCTGATGAATCCCTTATCTAAGAGATCCTTCAATTGATCTTTTAGTTCCTTGAGTTCTACTGGTGCCATTCTATATGGTGGAATAAAAATAGGCTGAGTATCTTGGAGAAGGTCTATGCCAAAGTCTATTTCCCTTTTGAGAGGAATACCTGGAAATCTTTGGGAAAGATATCTGAATATTCATTAACCACTGGGACTGATTTGAGGCTGGGAGATTCAGAACTGGAATCCTTAGCATGCTTGAGATGATACACACACCCCTTAGAAATAATTTTCCTTGCCTGAAGGTAGGAAACAAGATGACCCCTGAACGCTGAAGTACTACCCCTCCACTCTACGATGGGCTCATTTAGGAACTAAAATTGAACTATTCTATTTCTGCAGTCGACTGTGGCATAGCAGGAATGAAGCCAATCCATGTCGAGAATGACATCAAAGTCAATCATCTCTAACTTGAATAAATCTGTTGATGTGGATTTTTAAAATATCATAATTGGATAGTTCCTGTATACTCGTCGAGCTATGATGGTTTTATCAACTTGGGTAGAGACTGAAAAGGGCTATGCTAAAATTTTGGGATTGATTCTGAAATCTCCTGCTACATATAGAGTGACAAAAGACAAGGATGCACCTGGGTCTAGCAAATCATAAACATGAATATAGAATCTGTTTGGGCGTTGCCAACTAGTAGCACTGAAAGTGGCACCCTACTGGTTTGGAAGACCGGACTGAGCTGTGGAACGGTTCTGCTGACCCTAAGGACCTGACTAATGACACTCTCTAATCCTATGGCCTAGCTTGCCACAACCAAAACAGATATCACTACCGACTCTACAAATACCCTTGTGGTTCTTACCATAAGTCTGACATAGGGGATTTGTTCGGGCACTGCTAACACTGCCCTAAGATTTAGATCCTGGTGCTCTATCTTTGTTGCCATCTCTGAATTTCAGCACTGGGGCACTGGCGGTGGAAGGAGTTAGAACATTGTCGGAAGAATGAGCTGGAGATGATGACTTGGGATAAAACTGTGAACGATTTTCTCCCTCTAATTTGGGTTGAGCAAAACTAAAACTGCCTCACCTTGCTCTCTTTTTCTGTCTCTCCCTAGTCCTAACTTTCTGCTCCTCTATTTGCTGAGCATGGGTCATAATCTTGGCTAAAGTCATATCACTGTTCAACATCGCAGATCTACACTCATTTACCATGATATCATTCACCCCTGACACGAACTTACTCATCTTAGCCCTATTGTCTGCAACCACATGAGGGGCATATCTAGATAGCTGAGTAAATCTAAGAGAATACTCTTTAACCATCATATTTCCCTGCCTGAGGTTGATGAACTCTAGAACTTTTGCCTCTTTCAGCTCTTGGGAAAGAATTTGTCTAAGAAAATCGTGACAAATTCCTCCCACTCAATAGGATCTGCATTGTCTACCCTCTCATACTTCTACTGTTTGTACCAAGTATGAGCGATATCCTGTAATTGGTATACAGCTAACTTAGCACTCTGAACAGAAGTAACTCCCATGATATCATTGACCTTCTGGACTTAGTCAATGAATTCCTAAGGGTCTTCATCAGACTTAGACCCAAAAAAAGATGGAGGGTTTATTTAGGTGAAGTCCCAAATTCTAGATGCTATAAAATTGGCCACTGGATTGGCCAGAATAATTGGTGCCATTCATTTTAGGTAGCCACAAACTGAGCAAATATGGTAAATGCGGTCTTGAACTCCACATGAGAAACATGATCACCCAAAGGATCTTCGGGCTGAGGAGCTGGTTGGTTTCTTCTATTTGGGGCCATATTCTGAAATAAGAGAAGAACGGATTAGACTGAGAGACTGACTTATGATTATGCTCATTGGCACGACATGAATACTGAAAGAAGGGAAACTTTTCTTAAAAATCTCATAGCCTCTTGTACATAAATGTGGCACGCAACACACCCATGCATAAGACTCTATTAGATGTGGCTTTCAGACTTCCTAGGACTCTATTGAACCTTACGCTCTAATACCAAGTTTATAACACCCTGATTTTCTGAATTGAAATACTACAAGGTGCTTATGACCCCAAAAAACCACAAGCTAACACATGACTGATATCTGTACCTGTACACTGCAATATATAATGTAATAATGCAGAAAATATGAACATGTCGACCATAAGGTTCAAATGAACAAAGAATCTATAAAATAGTAACATTCGTGTGGGTGAAAGATACCCAAAATAACTAAAAACTGAATCAAATTTGAACTAAATCTGAAAGTCTCTAATACTATCTGAATAAAGAGTTAAAGGAACATGTCTCCAACTAACTCCGTCTAGCAAAACTAAGATAAAATAATAAATAAAATAAAATAATATCATATCATCCTCAAATGAAGAGCACTCACTGGAACTCTGTATACTGGAATGTAGCTACTACTGCTGGTCTGGAACTCGTGTCTCTGAACCTATGGTGTAACATGAAAAGAAAGAACCATAGCGTAAATGCATCAGTATAACTGGAGTACTGAGTATACGAGTTAGGTAGGCTAATGCAAAAGGTTTACATGCATGAATAATGCTAACTGACTGACAGATAAGAACATAAGAGTACAAACATACATACATAGTAACTGATATCGTGAGTACGTGATAGCTAAATTTGTACGCTAATACATGGTTTAATAATAACTAACATGGATGAAACTATAGTTCTGATAGCATGGGCAACTGTTTCCGATAGTCTTGAATCTAATAAAACTTTCTGAGTCTCGTGCTATAACTGAATTTGACTGTATCTAACAGTCCTGGTATACTGATATCTGAAGAACTGTCTAAGTTCTTTTACTAAGACTCAGTCTAAAACTGTGGGATGTAGTTGTTTAACTGATATGCCTCATGTGTGCCATTATGGCTAAGCTAGGGTCCAATCTCTGCCTCGACTGGAGGGGTGTCAATATCATGCCACTGGTAAGGGCCGTTGTGAGTGACCCTTAATTGGTAGGTACTCAAAATAGGAGTGGTGGGAACCCTGAACTGACAGGTTAAGCCACCTTATCAACCCTAATCTGATAGGTTAAGATGTCTCAACCTATGCTGGCTACAAAGTTCTGGAACGCAAGGATAATTGCTAAGAATCACACCCTAAACTGGTAGGTGAATTCCCATCCTTGGGTTCACTCAGTGCTAAATTCTACTCCCATCTGAAGAGGCTGAACATGATTCAACTGACTGTACATAGACTAATTAACTGACTTTCATTGACTGACGGAATAGTACTACTATCTGAGAGTTAACTGAGATCATGAGATTTCTAAGCTTTCCTAAGCCACATGGCTGACTGAGTTCTATAGATTATAGCTTGACTGAGATTATCGGGATAACATGACATGGCTCTAGGAACACAACTATATTTTTTGGGTACGAATACCCCCAGGACTCGATAGAAGAAAACTGACACACATGACATGACTTGATCATAAGATTGGAGTCCGCAATTCATAATATCATAAGTAGGGGATCTTATACTTCATGTAGTTATTCAAACATCTTAAACATTTTAGGGATTGCATGGATATATTTTGTGTACATATTATACATATCCATTATCATAGATGCTTCATACCACAACAATAGCAGCACATCAATAGCATGGAATTCATATTTAAGTATATAGCTAACATAGACTTGTCATTTAGATATCATGGAACCATGTAAACATAAATTTCTAGCATCCCAAGAATTTTATCAAAAACCTAGCATGTATTATTTAAGGCATAGGTATGTTTCATAACTTGCACCATATTACATACCTAAAGTTCATAGTTTTTCAACTAACAACCATATATATTCCATGAAAACACCTTTAGATATCATCTTAAAACTTAAACAACAATCATCAATATGTACATGCTTATATCACCATAAAAAGTTCACAAAATAGTATTTAATACATGGTACTTGAGCTCTATGAACAGATTGGATCCATAGATGAACACTACGCATACCTTAGATTAATAATCCGCGAAGATAGTAGTGAAATAACCTTGGAATTTAAAACCCCCAATTGAACCCTAGACTTGTTCTTGGTTGTTATTGAGTGAATTTTGATAAAAAGTAATGTAAAGAGCTGAGTTGGGGCCTCAATCCCATGTTTAGGACTTATATAGGGGGGGAAAGATGACCCAAATACCCCTTTAGATGCATCATTTAATTTCTATAAAAACTACCCGATTTGGGCCCCCGACGTGATGCGGAGACATCACGTTGCCACCTGTTTATGACCTGGAAACTCACTGTGATGCTCTGGAATCATGGAGAGACACTGGAAATTGACAAACATCATTTTAGCTTATGGCGCGACACGCCACTGACTGAAATAACGTTGTTGAAACTTTAAATCACCATAACTTCTTCACTGGGTGTCCGTTTTAGGTAAATTTGGTATCAACGGAAAGCTTATTCGATTATATAAAATTTGGAGGGTATAAATATGACAAAATACCACCTATAAACCAAGTTATACTCTTTCAAAGATGGTCTATGTGAAATCACATACGAAAACTTGGTGGATTCAAAAGTTCTTAGCTTGGCTTACTCTAAGTAACTCATATGAACTTGATTAACACATCATAAGCTATATTATCACTAGGATACTCATCATAATTCATGTACTCAAATATGAATCATAGGATATGAGGTTTCATGTGTAGGAACAACGGTTCATTTTCTAGCTTAGAAATATACGGGGTATTACACCAAAGACGTTGGGTGATTTTTATTTCCAAAATAGTGTGGGTTCGATGGTATAGGGTGCCCAGCCCCAGGCTAGTAGGGCTCAGTCATCTCCATCATATCCCCTTGTAGATTTTGTGGTCAGGTGTATTATGGTATTTGTGATGAAGGGAAAAATATGTAATCTAAATGTGGTTAGATTGGCTAGCATCCTGAACCAAAGGTAACTATTCCAAAGGTTACTGCACCAATGGGCACTGGACCAAAGGTGCACCAAAGGTTTTTGGTCATATTCCTAGACTCACGACTCCAATCGATATTCAGAGCTTCTTGGGCTTGGCCAGTTATTATAGAAGGTTCACGGAAAGTTTCCTTTCTATTGCTGCCCTATTAACAAGGTTGACTCAGAAGAAGGTGAAGTTCTTATGGTCTGATGCTTGTGAGATCAGTTTTGAGAAGTGTAAGAATAAGTTGACTTCAGCTCCGGTCTTGACTCTACCTGATAGTACTGATGGTTTTATTGTGTATTGTGATACATCCTAAGTGGGAATGGGTTATGTGTTGATGCAACATGGAAAGGTGGTTGCATATGCTTCTAAATGTTGAATGTTCATGAGAAGAACTATTCAATCCATGATTTGGAATTTTTAGCTGTGGTGTTTACATTGAAGATATGGCGAGATTATTTAAATGTGGTTTATGTGGATATTTATTTTGATCATAAAAGCCTGCAATACGTGTTCACTCAGAAGGATTTAAATCTCAGGCAAAGGAGGTAGCTTGAGTTTCTAAAAAACTATGTCATGAGTCTCCACTATCATCCAGGTAAAGTTAACATAGTTGTTGATGCTCTTAGCAGGTTATCCATGGGGAGCTTATCTCATGTGGATAAGAAGAAGTAGGATTTGGTGAAGGAGATTCACTATTTGTCCAACCTTGGAATCCATCTTTTGGATTCCAAGGATGGTGGTGTGATTGTTCAAGAGGTGGAGAAGTCATCTCTTGGTGCTGAGGTAAAGGAGAAACAAATGTTGTAACCTATCTTGATGCAAATCAAGGAGGATATAGGTATGCAGGAAGTGATAGCTTTTGAGATTGGTGGTAATGATATCTTGAGGTATCAAGGAAGATTATGTGTTCCCGCTGTGGATGGGTTATGAGAAAGAATTTTGGTTGAGGATCATGATTCATATTATACGATTCATCCTTGTTCGATAAAAATGTATCATGATATTAAGGAGATTTATTTATAGAATAATATGATGCGGGATGTGGACAATTTTGTGGCTAAGTGCATGGTGTGTCAACAAGTAAAGGTGGAGTACTTGAGGCCCGATGGGTTGACTCAAGAGATTGAGTCGCCAGTATAGAATTAGGAGGTAATTAATATAGATTTTGTTACCGGACTTTCACGGTCTGGCCATTAGTTTGATTCTATTTGGGTCATTATGGATAGGATGACCAAGTCCACCCATTTCTTAAGGACTAATTTCTTTGTTGAAGACTATGTGAAGTTGTATATCCAAGAGATCGTGAGGTTACATGGTGCTCCAATTTTTATCATTTCTGATCATGGTATGCAGTTCTTATCTCACTTTTAGAGGTCATTCTAGCGAGGTTTGGGGACTAATATAATACTTAGTACCGCTTTCCACTCACAGACAGATGGACACGTGGAAAGGACAATTCAGGCCTTAGAAGATATGCTTTGGGCTTGTGTATTTGATTTTAGTGGTAGTTGGTTTGATCACTTACCTTTCATAGACTTCGTATATAACAACAATTATCACTCTAGCATTAGTATGGCTCCATTTGAGGCTTTGTATAGTAGGAGGTGTAGGCCTCCTATAGGGTGTTTTGAGGTTGATAAAAATAGGTTATTTGGTCCTGATTTGATTCACCAAGCCATGGAAAAGGTGAAGGTAATTCGGGATAGGCTTAAGATCTCCCAAAGTCATCAAAAGTCCTATGCAGACATGAGGCAAAGGTAGTTGGAGTTTAAAGTAGGTGACTGGGTGTTCTTAAAGATGTCTCCCATGAAAGGCGTGATGCAGTTTTGGGAGAAATGAAAGCTCAGTCCCCGTTATGTTGGTCCATATTTGGTTTTGAAGAGAGTTGGCAATGTTTCTTATGAATTGGAGTTGCCTTCTAGTTTGAACTCTATTCATTCAGCCTTCTATGTTTCAATGTTGAGAAAGTGTGTGAGTGATCCTTCATTGGTTGTTCTTTTAGAAGGTGTGGGCATTTCAAATTCTTTGTCTTTTGAGGAAGTTTTGATGGAGATCATAGATCAGCAAGTCCATTGATTACGAACGAAGGACGTGGCTTCGGTAAAGGTTCTTTAGAGAAATCAAAAGTTTGAGGAAGCTACTTAGGAAGCCGAGGAGGACATAAAGTTCAAGTATTCATTCCTATTTCATATTTTGAAGAATTGTGCTTGAGGTATGTGTATTCCTTAACATCTTTGTTTTCTATCTTTATTAAAGGTAAGTGTGGGAGTTTTTCTGTGTTAATCCGTGGTAATATATGCCTTGACCCATCATCGAGGATGAATGATCCTAAGGGGAAGAATGTAACTCCTCAAATTTTTGGTCCTTGAAAATTTCTAAAATTTTATCCTCACTGTCCTTACTATGTCATACCCTACGAGTCGTAGGGAGTCTTTACGAGTCGTTGGACTTAAACATAGCCTAAACATTATGTGTATGGCTAAGTTTGGTTTTGAGTACTGGTGGCTTACTACGATTCATAAAGACTTATTACGGGTTATTGTGTGCAAATTGTAAGATGTCCAATGTTTCCCCCAAAAGGGTTCTGTGTTGACTACGAGTCATAGGGTCCTATTATGAGCAATGGTATACGAGTCGTAAGGTCAATAGTGTGTGTGCCTACTAACAACTCGTGGAGACAAGTCATAATAACTTGTGACAAGTCATTATGAGACCCATAATGACTAACGATTTAATTTTTCAGCTTTTAAGTAGAGCTATTTTTTACATTTTCCTCTATTCCAATTATAATCCACGACCTATAAACCTACTTGGGGCCCTATTTTTATCGATAACACACTCCAAACACTATTTCTTCTTTCTCAGGTATCCCAAGCCTCCTTACTTAGGGTGTTTAAGAAGTGGGTCAAGTAGAGCTTCAAAGGTTGAATTCTCTTCTAAATCTTGGGTATTTCAGGCATGTTACTCTCTTCCAATTATTACCTTGCTAAAATCATGTGTTTTAAAGTATTATTTATATGATTTTGATGTTGGTTTTGAACATGGGTTGAAGGTTTCAAATGATTGTTGTTTATGTGATATTTTATGTTTGTATATGAATTGGTTATGTTTAAATAGTGGTTTTAAAACCAAATTGATGCATGAGTATGGTGAATAAATGAGGGATTGTGATTTTCCCCAACTTATGACTTTTGAAGTGGTAGTGACCCCCACCTCACATTGTGAAATTGGTTTTGAATATGCAAACAATGTATATTGAACCACTTTTGAACTATTTCATAAGGTGAAAAGTCAATGAAGTATAATGATTTTGAATTGAACCTTATGGGGTTGTGTAATTCCCCAAGATAACGCATAATTGAACCTGGGGGGCTATGAATTTCCCCTAATAGTGAAATTGTTTTGGCATATTGATGTTACCTTACAAGTGTAATTGGTATGAAAATACCAACAAGGTATGTCTAAATGTATATCATGGTTCAATGAATCAGAAAATGTGATAACTGATTTAATTGGGCTTTAATGAGGGTTATGTAGCTAAGTCGTGAAAGTGGAGGTCCCGAGGGACCAATACTGGAAATCGCAGTTGCCGATGTGGGGTCTATATGACCGGGTGGTTCGAGTCCCCCTTATTATTATCATATGATTGGGAGGTTCTAGTCCCCCATACTATATAACTTGATTGGGTGCTTGTGACACCTTGGTATGCCAGGAGGATCGTGTCCCCTATGGTGTATTTATATATTCTCTGGTTCGTGTGGCCACATGCACTGAGGCCCCCATTTGGGGGAGAGCTGGGTCCATATAGCCCGTGGGTGCCTTCTTATATTATGACGATTGAGCTACACAATCCAGGCTAAAGTTTTAAAGTGCATGTTAAGCCTTGTTTCCTATCCTGGCATATGATATATATATATATATGTATGTATGTATGTATATGTATTTTCATATGAGTATGTGCATTGGACTTTAACTAATTTTTAAGTATTAATCATGGCTTTATTTTACTTTCTTACCCCTGAGTTATATGCTAGTGCTTAACTCGCTAACTGTTTCCAAACACTGTATTCCCACGCAATACAGGCACTTGAGATACTTCTTCTATTCCTGCGCAGAGTTAGGTGGATCGACTCAGTTCGTTGGTTTGTTGTGGTGAAGTGGTGAGCTTTCATTCTCCGAAAGACTTAGACATTTTATTTGTTCTTATAATAGACATCCATTGAGAGTTTACATTATCATTAACATTGTAATTGTCATTGTCAGGGTCGGGGCATGTCTCGGCACTTTATTGATTCCGATTTTGTTTAGAAGCCTTTGTTGGATTACTATGAACTTGGATGGTGATGCTTGGTTGTTTTAGCTGGTTGTCGGCCATTGAATTATCCTAAGTCTTCGAGTTTATCTATACTATCTTGTTATATGTTCAGAATTCATCCGACATTGGGGTATTGCATTTTGTTGGTTAGGTGCAGGGAGTGGTCTCCGGTCCTTGTTGGACTTGAGATATCCTTCACGTCCATTTTTCATTGTATCGAACATCATGATTTATTTTAATATTCCTTACTATTGCAATTGGTTTATATCAGTATTACTTATTGTTTGCATTCGTTGGGCTAATGGGGCCTTGATTGGGTTTGTTTTTCATTGTATGTACCTTTTGACCTTTAGGGGGTCCAGTTAGGTTATAGCTAGGCACTTATTTATCTTTTTTGAGTTACTTATGATTCTCATATTTTCTAGCTTTAGCACTTTATTCTCTTTCTTACCCTCTTCTATTACCTTAGTAGATTATTGCACTTTATTATGCTTTTTTACTGTTTAAGTTCAGTCAGCCTATAATTCCTACTACTGTGTATTTTAGCGCTCGGAGTACACTTCAACATCTTTTTTCCTGATGCAAATTTAACTACAGAGTTATCGCCATTGATGACACCTTCGAGCTTAGATATTTATCGGAGATTAGGGTAAGCTTTCAGCATCTAGAGCTGATCCATCTCCTTTTGTGTTGACTATAGTCTTATTTTGTATCTTTCGGAAAATATTTTGTATTTTTTACACTTTTCTAGTACTCCTTGTATATAATGACTCTTATAATGGCTTTACTAGGTCCGGTCTTGGGGGACTCCTTTTGTAAATTTTGTCCTTTCCCCTTATTTCGTATGCATGCTTTGTATATTTTTCCTTATTAATCGCTTTAATTATTGTTTTATCCCTGTTTTCTTTCTTTCGCCAGTTAGTCCGTTACGTACCATTTCAGGCTATAATTTTGGCTTATCTACTGACGGTTTATAGTAGATGCTATCATGACCGGAGTTTTTGAATCATGAAAATTACCTACAAAATTTTTACAAAATAAAATTTCCTTCTTTTCCTATGTACAGTTGTGTCCAATAAAAAGGAAGGCGAGAAAGGGACTTATGTAGAGAAAACTAAAAAAAAAAAAATTCAATGTGCTTTAGTTATTTAAGAAGTATTGTTAAGGATGGATACATATCATGAATTATAAAATTATGAAGATTTTTTTTAGCTACTAATTGAAAAATGGGGTCTTTTAGAAATGGCGAAACTTTGCTGCAAAACTCACCATCCATAGTCACACTTATCAATATTACTATTTATAGCCGTTATTTTCAATTTACGATCGTTATTTTCAGTTTTACTCAATAGTCTATATTCATATAAAATATAAATACATTAATCACATTTTAAATTTTCGAAAAATATGACCTCAATGAATACAAGCCGTGAATGATGAAGGAAACATCACAACCGTGCATTGTATTTGTATTTACCATCATTTTTCTAATTTTATTCTTTTCTCTTTTTTGATTTATTTCTATTTTCGTTTTCATTTTTCTTTTTCGATTCTAATTTCATTCTTTGTATTTTTTCTCCTTTTCGTGTTTTTTTTTCTTCTTTTCTTTTATATTTTTGGTTTTTTCCTTTATTTTGTTTCTTTCTTTTTGTTCTTTTTCTTTTTTTCTTATCTCTATCTTCTATTTTTCTTTCTTCTTTTGTTCTTTTTTCTTTTTGGTTTTCTTTTTTGTACCTTTTTAAAAATATGGCTACTCGAGTACAAGTCACGAATAATAATAAAAATATTACAATTGCTTATCGTATTTGTATTCACATCATCACTTATATTTTTATATTCGTTGATACAATTATATTTGTATTTGTATTTTATAGTTCACGCTTGTTTTTGTATATAGATTATAGTTTGTATTTGTATTTGTATTTTATAGTTCACACTTGTATTTGTATATTATAGTTCACATTTGTATTGGTATTTTATAGTTTGCACTTGTATTTGTATATTATAGTTCACATTTGTATTTTTATTTTATAGTTCGCACTTTTATTTGTGTTTGTTAGTGTGAATCGTCATTTATATTTTATGCAATTCACACCTCTATTTTAAAGACTTATTTTGTATTTGTATTTTATAATTGACTGGGCATTGTATTTATATTTTGTGATTTTATTTTATTTGTATTTGTGTATTATTTTTATTGATGCACTTGTAATTTTAAAGAACTATTTTGTTTTTATATTTGTAAGTTGACCGCATATTGTATTTTTATTTGTAATTTAATTTATTTTATTTGTTTGTATTTGAATTTATAGTTGACAAGATCATTTTTATTTTTAAACAATTGTAAAAGAATTTTTATTTTTCTTTCTATGAACGCTTGTATTTATAAAATGATAAATCATACAACTACAAATGTTATATTTGCATCAAATGATACATGCTTATACAACTTAAACCATACACATACAAAATGATACTTGCTTATATACAATACAAATGATAAATTTGAAATACAAGTACTAACAATAAATTTGCATTGAATGATACATTGCATATTTATATATTTAAGGCCCAAACAAATACAATTAATTCAAATACTTTTTTGTATACAAATACAAATGATAAATTGTATATATTCATGGTTAAACTATTCAATTACAAATAATAAATTTATTTAAAATATATAGTATGATAAAAATAAATATAAAATATAAAATATAAAATACAACAACAAAAACAAAAAACTGAGAGAAAAAGTATAACAAATATAAGAAAAGAAAAAATGAAGGAAAAAAATAAAAAGAAAAAAAGAAAAAAAGAAAAAAGAAATAGAAAAAATTCGGAGATTAGTATTGAATATATTAAATTTTGCATTTACGATTGAAGTAAACAAGACTAACAAGAATGTTATTGCAGATTACATATCAAGACAAAGCTACCCAAACTCATATTACAGAAGACGATACTCTAGAAAAGATACTCAAACCCTAACTATGCTTTCACTGAAAGTGGATAGTATGGGAAATGAGATAGAAAAGCTAAAGACTAATGAAGTTAAACTGAAGTCTGAAGTTATGACTCAGATAACTCAGTAGTGTGCAGAGAAATGTCGATCGGAAGACAATAAAATTCCAGAGATAGAAGGAGAAGTTGGGACATTCCAAAAAACCCATAACGTTTATCAATCTACTTTTGCAGGTACAAGCAAAAGAGTTAGAAGGAACCCAAATATGAACTTGAACAAAATATTTGACAAGCTATTTATACCAAAAACACCAAAAGACCCTTTGTTTATACACTCACAAACTATTACAAATTTAGATAGCCCTAAACCAAGACAAGAAAGCCATATATTGAAAACATCCACCAGATACAAACCTACTTAAACCATAAACCCAGAGCTACAAACATTCAAGAACCAAATACGAATTATATAACCCTAAAGCTAAAAGGATACAATAAGTTAATTGCATTACCAAAAATTAACCCAAATCTAGTTAAAACCTGTTTCAGTTATGGACTACTCAATACTGTATATACCCAACACGAAAGTGAATTATTTGCTATACCAGAAATAAATAAAGCAATTACCACTTACAAAAAGATAACCAAAGGAAACCTATTTTTTGTAAAGTTTTATACGGCAACAACAGAGATATTGTATGATGAAATTAAACCAGTTATACAAGTTGTGAAGATAGGAATGACCCGAGATATGATCATACCCAAAGATATTGAACAGCAAGTTTAAATACCCAAAATAGATATACCAGATTTTTATGCGAATAAAAGAATTATTGAAATATCCACAATTATCCAGGAATTAGCAAATAACTACCTAAATGGAAATCCAATATGGATTTATTATTCAAGAGACCAACTAATTATTTATTCAAATTCAAGAGAGTTAATACAAGTAGATATGGAAGAAGTTAGACAATGGATTATGACGTTGCTCAATCCAGAAAAATGACCAACTGCCAGAGCAATTAAGGAAAAATTTATTTCTGACGAATTATTGACCAGATACTGTAAAATAATAGTGCATAAATATCCAGACCATTTATGTTCAAAATATAATGGAGAAAATAATTTAATTCCAGAAGTTCAACTAGAATGAAAGAAGATAAGGACTCCAGCTAGAAGATAAAAAATATAAAGCAATACAAATCGATGAAGAAATAAAGCAGGAGACAAGAAGACAAGATATTAAAGTTAAGAAAGCGACATATGAATTATTAGATAACTTTGTAACATGTGAAATATTAGGTGATACGTAAATTATTTCTTAAGCATTTATTAGCTTTAACTAGCCTTTTTGACTTTTTTTTTTGTAGGATAGCTTGAAGATTTTCTTTTTGTAAAGTTACTACTTTTGTAAAGATGACAAATGTAAAGTAGGATCAGTATAGAATAGTATATGCATTTTCTCTTATTAGGTTATAAATAGCAGAAGCATTTACTAAGTTAAGGCAAGACTTTCTACACAGAAAGCAAGCCTTCTTGTACACAATAAAATTTTCTCTCATATAATCAATAAAGATATTCAGCTTTACACTAAGCTATGGATGAGCAAAGCACAGATTTATCAAATCTACCACAACAGGTATTTTTATTCATAATTATGAATAGCTAAATTCATAAATTCCTGACAATCATAAGTATAATAAAATAAGCTCATGTTAGTTACTTTATAGTAGAATTATTCAAAGAATAGCATGTTAAGAAGTTTATAAGCAAAGTGGAAAAGGAGAAAAATCTCTAGAATTATGCCATCCTAAAGGTGAAACCGGTGAGGCAAAGAAGCCATGATAGGGGAGTAACCAGAGTAGAGGCGCTATTTAGGAAAAAAATATCTAGATTACCATGCTAATAGTGACCGAATAACATGTTATTTAAGAATAATCTAGTATATAGTGATCTAAGATGATCATATTTTGTTATGTATATGATTGGAGGGAATATTTTTAAAAATAGCATCATATGAAAAATGAATAATTATTTACCTAATGAAATGATAGATGAATTTAAGATACTTGTTTTATATGTACTTAAAGTTATAGAGATAGTAGATATAAAGAAAATTATATTGGAAAAGGTATTTGATATTGAAGATGAAGAATTAGAAAATTGGATAGAAGATGAATTAGAACAAATACACTTAAATGATAATAGATACTATTCATACCTAGATAATTACTATTCAAACGGATATTATACAGATTAAAAAAATGTTAGAATATATTAGAAGAATTAGAGAAAGACAAAGTTGGCTATATGAAGAAATTAATTGCAGAAATCAGCTTAGAAGAGAAAGAAGACAATTAGAAGAAAGATTACTTGGAATAAAGCTAACCTTAAAAAAAGGAGGTACAAATGATAGTTTATATAACCCATATGGAAAATTATCTATACATGAACAACAAATGTTAATTGACGACATAGATAACATAGATTACATATCAAATATAGCACAATTAGAATAAATTATTACACAAAATTTGTAAAATTACAACTACAGTTGGATAAAATGATAAACTACGAATACTTAGAATATTGGAGAAAAGATATGGAGAAAATAAGATTAATAGAAACACTAATGAAAAAGAATCTACTTGACTACATAAAAACCACAAATAAGGAGAATATAGTATACCTTAAAAATAATATAGAAGAATTAATAAGGTTAAAACAAATTACAAAGGAATGCTATGACATAGCATTTCAACAAACATAAGTTATCCGCACCCTCCTACAATTTGTATCAGAGCTATGTTATTTAAAAAATGAGAAGTTGTATGTATTTATATAAGGAATGCATATTATGATGTTGAAATGCTATGTCTAAGCATTCCTTTGTTATTTGTTTTAAACTTGTTAATTCTTCTATATTTTTTTTAAGATATACTATATTCTCCATATTTCTGATTTTTATGTAGTCAAGTAGATTCTTTTTCATTAGTGTTTCTATTAATTTTATTTGCTCTATAAATTTTCTCCAATATTCTAAGTATTCTTAGTTTATCATTTTATCCAATTGTAGTTGTAATTTTACAAATTTTTGTGTAATAATTTATTCTAATTGTGCTTTCTTTATCTTTTTCTTCTTTTTCTTTCTGTCTTTATTTATACAAATCTTTTAGCATTTGTAGTTCTTTTTCTAATTCAACAATCCTATTATTTTTTATTTCTTCTATTTTCGTATTTCATCTGTAGTTTGTTTTTTTGTTTTTTTATTTATTGACTATTTCTAAATTTTCTTCTGTATTTATGTCTCTATAGCTATAATCGTTATAATCTATTATTTTTACAATTTGATCGAATGGGCTTTCTATTCGTATTTTGTTAATCTTATTTTTTCCTGTTATTTTATGTTTTGTTGTTAATACATATAGATTTTTACATCTTGTTGTAAATATTTTACTTCCTGGGGTTAATTCTATTCCTGATATTTTCCAATATAATACGAGTGATTTATCTATATTTCTATCTGTTACCGCTACTGAATAATTTGCGCTTATTATAAATTTAAATTTTTAGTATATTAGATTTCCTTTTACGGCAATTATTATGCTTTTTTCTATGGGTTTTATAATTCTATCATCTGCTAAATATAATTCTATTGGTGTATCTATTCCTTCTCTAAAACATGCTTTTATTAATATCTCTGTACCTCCAAGGTGTACATATTTTATTGGATCTCCTTTACTTTTTATATCATTTATCTCTTTATTAATTATTTTTTTTGTTACTAGTGGTATACTAGCTTTGCCTTTTGCATATCTGCAGTCTATTACATGTTCTTTTTGGCATACTACATAATATTCATCCTTTTTCCTAGTAAAAATATTTTTTATTGTTGGTATTTTAAATTTTTTCTCTACACTTAAATCTAATTCTTTTCCTTTTATTTCATCAAATATGTTACTATCAAATATTATTTTTTGTTCCGTTCCTTCATCATTTAAATATTCTTCCTTTGTTATTATTTTTATATCTCCTTCAGTCATTTGATTCATCTATTTCACTATCTATTTCATTATCTGTTTCGTTTTCTGAAATTTCATATATACTATCCTCACTTTCTAATTCATAATCTATATAATCTATCTGCATATATTCTGTATTATCTATTTTTATTTCTGATATTTGTTTATTTTTTGGATTTTTAGGTAATTTACAATCTCTAGCTAAATGTCCTAACTTTCCACAATTATAACAAGTACATTCTTTTATAGATTTCTTCTTTCTATATGGTCTTTTGTATTTATAATTTTTTACATAATATCTTTTTCTCGGTTTCTTATATTTATATTTTGATTTTTTATATTTTTTATATTTCTTATGTCTTTTTCTTTTCTTATAATATCTTTCTTCACATCCAAATTGGGGTGCTATTTTATTTTTGCAACATGCTAAATTTCTTATTAATGTTTTTTTCATTTTTAATTCTTCTCTATATTTTTCACATAAGTTTCTATACCATTGTTGTAAAAATTTTATTCTTGCTCCTAAAGTATCTACTATTTTTGCTTCTTCCCAACTTTTTATTATTTTTGAAATAAAAGGCTCGGGTAATTTAGTAAAATATAATTTCCTTATTTCTTTACTTTCTTCTATACTATATGCTCCTTTATAATAATATTCTTTAAATGCGCAAGTATATTCATCTATATAACACATATTACATATTGCTAATTTTATCATTAAATTCCTATTTATATCTTTTTCTTCATCTTGTTCTTCTTCGATTGTTGTCGTACTACCAAATTCTTCTTTTATAGCTGTTTCATATTTTTTTAATAATTCTATAGGTGTTAGTTTAGTTGTTGTTGATGATGATGTTCCTTCTATAGGTTTATTAGTTCTTAATACTTTTTTGCTATTTTCAGTTAAATTTGAAAACCATAATTTTACTGATCCTATTAGTGTTCTTTCTATATATTCCGGTGCATCTGTTATATTTATATTATTATCTAATAATTGTTTTGTCATATATCCTATCCATAATTGTATTGTTTTTTCTGTATCTATTACACAGTCTAGGTCTAAAAAGTTATAATTTTTATTAATTATTTGTTTTGGTATCCATTTATCATATTCATTATATTTTTTAAACTTATTCTTATAATACATAGGTTTTCTTATTTCTGTTGTTTTAGGTATTATATTTTCATCTTCTTTTTTATCAAGAGTATTTATTTCTGTGTGGATACTTTCTAACTTTTCCTCATTAATTTCTTTTTGTTTTTCATTGATTTCTAAATTTTTTGTATTTGTTAATATTTCTGTATATGTTTCACTATTTTCGGAATCATAATTATCTGTCTCTGTCTCTTCAACATCTATATTATTTATTTCTAATTCTTCGTTTTTTATTTCTAATTTTTCCTTAAATTGATTTATCTCGTTTAGTAATTTTTGTTCTCTATCTTTTTCTTCTTTTTCTTTTTGTCTTTGTTCATACAACTCTTTTAACATTTGTAGTTCTTTTTCTAATTTAGCAATCCTACTATTTTAAGTTTCTTCTATTTTTCGTATTTCTTCCGTAGTTTGTTGTTTTATTTTTCTATTTCCTTTTTCCTATCTATCTCTTCATTTTCTTTTTCTATTCTTACCATTGCTGTTAATTTATCTTCTAATTTTAATTCTTCTTTTTCTAACATTAGATATAAATGTTCACCTATTTTCTTATATCTTCGTCCTAGATTAGAAAATACTATTTTTATTTTTGATCCTTCGTGGTTTTCATATATTTTTTCATCTATTATAAATTCTTCTTTGTTCATTTTATTATGAATAGTTCATGTTGATATATATATTCTAAACTATCTATTTGTGATTCTAATTTTGATATTTCATCTTTTTGTGTATCTATTGAGTTTTTACTAACTCCGGCAAATATATTATAATGTAGTCCTTTTATTCTTATTTTTAATTCTTTACGTTTTTCAGAAATAATTTGTTTTAATTCTTTGTATTGTTGTACTTTATTCATTTTAAATTATATTTATAATATCTTGGCGGATATCTAAATCTTATTTTATCATAATTAGGTGGTATGTGTTTCATTCTTCTAGATTTTAAATGGATTATTAATTTTGATTTAATACTAGATATTAATGTAATTAAGTAGGCTAATCTTTGTGGGTTTTCTTTTGTTTTATTTAGACTTATATATTCTGAATAATTACTAATTAAAGATTCTTTAATTTTTTCTAAAAGCTTTTCTATTTTTAAATGGTCTTCGCATAATTAATTTAATATTGTAGGTGAATTCTAATAACTCTAACATATATCTCACTTCCGTATTTTTTGAATTACTGGGCTCTGATACCAATTGTAGGGAGGTGCGGATATCTGTTATATAAAATAGATTTATTAGATATCTAGTGAATCTATTTCTCTTTGTGCGTGGATATTTCTTAAATTTTGTTTCAATATCTTTTAATGATTTACTTTTTGCGTAAGATATATTCATTAATTTGTTTGGTTTATTATTTTATCCTGTAGTGATTGCAGAGTTACAAATTTCTGTATAATAATTTATCCTAACTGTACTGTAATGTATATCTAATTCTAGATTTTCAATGTTATTTATTATCTTGTGTTGTTTTTTCTCGTAGTGAGTTTTTTAAATTATATAAACTATCACATGTACTTTTATCTAAATTTTCTAAGGTTTTTTCTACCCATATTAATTTTTCTTTTAAATTTTCCATTATTTTCCTAATTCGGTTTCTATAATTAATTTCATTATTTAGATTTTCTTGATTTTCTTTAGTTTTTCTAATATATTCTAACATCTCTTAATTTGTATAATATCCTTCTGGGTAAATTTCTTCGTATAACTGTTCTAGCCAATTTATGGTTTCAATTTCATAGTCTATTACTTTTTCTAATATTATTTTCTTAATATCTATTATTCTTATATCTTTAAGTATATATAAGATTAAAACTTTAAGATAATCTAGGTGATCTATTTTTTAAAAAAATTGGTTCTATTATAATATTTTGTAGTTGTTTGTTTTAGCCTTAGTAGTTCTTGCATATTTTTATTAAGAAATTCTATGTATTTTATATTTTTATTGATATAAAGTATAATAATCACAAAATAAAATAAAAAATTAATTTATTTTACATTGAGTTGAAAGTATTAGGTAGTTTTAGAATTATATATATGATGAGATTAGGGGTGGACATTCTATTTGTTCGATTTGCTTGTTTAATATCAGTTCATTTTTTTTATTTTTGGATTGACGAAAATGGCAGCCATAATCAAACCAAAATAAATTTGATTTGATTTGATTTCTATAAATTTGGTTCAGTTATTTTAAATTTTTATTTCAATTTTGAAGATTAAAGTAGTGAGTCTTTCTTTATCATGACCGGACATTTAAAATTTGTGATTTTTTTTTAGAAAAAATTAATTTTTTTCAAACCTTTTTTTATTTTCAAATATAAATAACTCAACATGGATGAAATGAAATGAAATAACGGGAAAACATTATATATACTAAATATATAAATATATATATATATATATATATATATATATATATATATATATGTAATATATGTATATATATATATTATTGTTATCGTTGATTTTAAAGTAATATATTATGTGCCATATTTTTAGTTACACAATTTTATTCATAACTAATCTGAGAATAATTATATTATTTATTTTACTATTATTATTGTATTAATTCGCAACCTTAGTCAATTTAATATTTTAATTTATTTATTTTCTAGTCTGATTTTGATAATTTGTAACAATTTTAGCCTAATTTTATCAAATTTATTACAATCCTAACCCAAATTGTGTCCAATTGAACTCAATTTCAAATTTCATCCATTTTTTAAATCAAATTCTTAATCTTTAGATCTCAGCCATTGATCAATATTTATTATTATTATTATATTTATTTTTAATATTAATTTTATATAGTTACTATATTGATTAAATATCAATCTAATTCAATTCAATTTTTCTAATTTATTTAAATTCTAGCCATTTTATACTTAATTTGTGTCAATTGAGTTTAATTTGACTCAATCGAAATTCTCAATTCAATTTTTTTAACCCAATATCTAATCTTAATTTGACTCATCTCCTCAATTCTAATCTCACTCATTCATCATGTTTGATCAACGACCAATATTAAATCAATTTTCACTAATATTTTTCTTGAAATTAGACAGCTTCAGACTATTTTTCTTGAACTGAGGGTCTATTGAAAACAACCTATCTACCTTAGCAGTAAGGTCTGCGTACACTTACCCTCCACAGACCCTAATTTATGGATATAAATCGGGTTAGTTGTGTTGACACCCAATTTTGACCTCCTGATACCCCTCCTAGGCTGCTATTTTAGTAAAATTATTAATTTAAATTGTTGATATTTTCCATGCATTATTTTGATATCAAATAAATATTAAGTCGCATTCATGATTTGAAAATATACGATTTATTTTTATATTATTATTTTTTACATTATATAATATTTTACATAATTTTGCTAATATTTATTGAATTATTTCCGCAATTATACATGCCTATAATTTACAAACATTGTCTATTATTGTTATTATTATTATTATTATTATTATTATTATTATTATTATTATTGTTGTTGTTGTTATTGTTGTTGTTGTTGTTATTATTATAATATTATTATTACGTCTTTCCTATATTTATTAAATAGTAACCTAAGTCAATTCTATTTACCCAGCTTATATAATGTCTAACCTAATTCAATTAATATCAATTTTAGAATAAACCTTAGCTTGACTCAATTTTAAAAATACTTGTAAAGCTCACATGAGCTGATCAAGTACCCACTACTAAAAAAAGGTCAAAAAGCGACGAACTATGTCGCTTTAAAAAGCAACTAGAAAAGCGACAATGTTTATCACCATTTTAGTCTAATTTTTATTTTTATTTATTCATTATTAAAATCGATGACCAACGTCTTAATATCTGTTGCTTTTGTTAAAAATAAATAAAAATTAACTTTATGATAAAAAGCGACGTTGTCCGTCGGTTTTTAAATTTAATTTTTATTAAAAATCGACGGATAACATCGCTATAATTTTTTATTTTTAAAATATTAATTATAGAAAAGCGACGCTATCTGTCATAATTTTTAATTATTTTTCTTATTTTTTTTGTATTTTTACAAAAGTGACGGACAGTGTCGCTTTTGTTAAAAACAAATAAAAATTAACTTTATGAAAATGACCTTGTCCGTCGATATTTGATATTTTTAATTTACTATTAAATAAATAATTTTATTTTTCAAAAAAAAAATATATTCAATTATATATTGAATACATTCATATCATACGATCAATTGATCAAGGTAATAATCTATTGTTGAAGTCATAATATAATAATATAAGCTAAATTAAGTGATAATTCATTAGAATATATATTATTACGTTGTATTACGAGATAACATACCCGTGTATGTGATGTATATAGTACATATTTCGAAGTTGATATTCGATCAAATATATATATATATATATATATATATATATATATATATATATATATATATATATATATATCACTTCTAATTAGTTGTTATAAGTCATTTAAGACATTTCTGATTCATTGTTTCAATCGTGATTCGATTATATCACCCCTAATTAATTTTTATGGACATCTAAGCATTAAAAAATATATAATATTTCATAAAAAATATATAATACGCACAAAATGATATGTTAACATAAAACATTTGATTGACTATTGTTGACACCCAATTTTGACCTCCCGATACACCTCCTGGGCTTCTATTTTGATAAAAATTATTAATTTTAAACACTAATATTTTTTACATATTATTTTAATATCAAATAAATAACGACGTGTAACATTCATGATTTTAAAATATAAAAATTATTTTATATACTTTTTATTAAGTGCCATTTTTACATTTACTAATTCAATTATAGTATTTTACATAATTTCATCATTTTTCGTAAATATGCACACTCATAATTTACAAATACATTGTCTATTATTATTTTAATTTATTTCAAAATATAGTAACGACAATTTTTATGTAACAACTTTTACGTAACATTAATTTTACATACGTAGCTTATTTTTAATGTCAACATCTTATTATTTTCGTCGTTGTTATATTTATTAAATAGCACTCCAAATTCAATTCAACTTTCTATATTTATTTAACTTCTAGCCATCTTTGTATTCAAATTACATCAATTTTAGCTTAAATTCATTTTAATTTTGACCCCAAATTGCAATCTCTAATCCTAATTTCAATTTTAACCCAAATTCAAACCCAATTTTTAATTTATAATCTAATTCTTTTAGCTTTTAAATCATAGCCGTTGATATGATATGATCAACGGCTAAGATTAAATCATCCTTTTCTTCTCTTTTAAACAAAACCAAGACTAAACCCTAACATATTCTACAAACAGTCGCATCTACCTTCACTCTCATCTCTCTTTTCTTTTCTTTGCCAGCAGCCATGGCTGCCGCCGACCACCACCTCTTCTACCACAGGCGCAACCATGGCTGGCAAAGCCTCCCCTCTCCCTATACCCTTATTTTCTCTCTCTTTTTTTCCCACCGGCAAAATAAGCCACCATCACCAATAACTTTCTCCATCAGCCTCTGCCGTTTTCCAGCCAACAAATGCCACAGTTCCCGTCAGCCCATCCAGTCACTGCTACCGATGTAAATAGCGGAAAGCGCTGCCTCCCTCAATGCTAGAGCAGTCGCAACCTCTTAACCAACAAACCCCATGCCGCCACCATCGACCAAAACCGCCGCCAACACCCAATTTGCCCCGGCCATCAACATGGACAAAGCTAACCAGCGAGCTAACCAGCGAGCATTGTCTGGTTTAAACTTTGCCAAAAATATTGCAATTTATGACGGATTGAATCCGTCCCAGGTTAATTTTATTTTATACCCCATCTTTTTATTTTTATCTTTCTTTGGACAGGATCTATGATTCAAAATTGGCGCTAACTTGTCATATCTGATTAGTCTGTCAAATCTTTATTCTTCTTTGAGTCCTGCTTTTATTGACTTTTCACAATTGCATAACTGTCCGTCCTATATGAAATTGGTGTGTGATGTTTTCAATACTTTAAAATCTCAAACTTATTCTCATTCTTTCTGTCGTGGACCTGAAAAATAGTTTCTTTCTGTCGTGGACCTGAAAAATAGTTAAAAGATCTGGAGGCTAATTTGATTTCTTCTGTACTTTCTTTCTTTCAAAATGTTGGAATTCTATCACCAATTTTATAGGTGTAAATCACAACCTAATATTTTTGATAATCTTATTTTAAGTTGTAAAATTATTCAATAAAATGTGTTTAGCTATGTAAATTGATCCTATTGACCCTCCATAAGTTAACTTAAGTTATGTAACGAAAATGGTTAAGTGAGTTACTTAACGAAAACGATGAAGTGTTATCACTTGAAATGTGAATTCATGATTTGAAAATGATTTAGCCTTGTCACTTGAAATGTGAGTTAGAGAAATGAAAATGGTTAAGTGCAGTCACTTCAAATATGAATTTGTGACTTGAAAATGATCAACTGTAGTGTTTTGAAATGTGTACTAGTGACTTCAAAATGATCAAGTGTTATCACTTGAGAAGTGGATTAGTGACTTTTAAATGGTTTAGTGTAGTTACGTGAAAGGTGAACTTGAAAAGGGTTAAGTATAATGACTTGAAATGTGAATTAATTATTTGAAAATGATTAAGTGTAGTGATTGAAAATGTGTACTAGTGACTTGAAAATGGTTAAATGCAGTGACTTGAAATATGAATTAGTTACTTGAAAATGGTTAAGTGTAGTCACTTGAAATGTGTACTAGTGAGTTAAAAATGGTTAAGTGTCGTGACTTGAAGTGTCTACTAGTGACTTGAAATGTGGATAAGTTATTTGAAAATTATTAAGTGTAGCGATTTGAAATGTGTACTAGTGACTTGAAAATAGTTAAGTGTAGTTACTTGAAAATGGTTAAGTATAGTGACTTGAAATGTGTACTAGTGACTTAAAAATGGTTAAGTGTAGTTACTTGAAAATGGTTAAGTATAGTGACTTGAAATGAATGATTAGGTGTAGTGATTTGAAAATGGTTGGGTATAGTTATTTGAAATATGAAGTAGTTACTTGAAATTGGTGAAGTATAGTGACTTGAAATGTGAATTAATTATTTAAAAATGTTTAAGTGTAGTGATTTGAAATGTGTACTAGTGACTTGAAAATGATTAAGTGTAGTGCTTTGCAATGTGGATTAGTTATTTGAAAATAGTTAAGTATAGTGACTTGAAATGTGTGCTAGTGAGTTGAAAATGGTTAAGTGTAGTTACTTGAAAATTGTCAAGTATAATGACTTGAAATGTCAATTAATTAGCTAGTTGAAAATTATTAAGTGTAGTGACTTAAAAATGATTAAGTGTTGTTATTTAAAATTGCAAACTTGTGACTTGAAAATAGTTAAGTGTAGTTACTTGAAATTGTGAACTTGTGACTTGAAAAATGATTAACTGTAGTCACTTGAAATATGTACTAATAACTTGAAAATAATAAAGTATAGTTACTTGAAAATGATTAAGTATAGTGACTTTAAATGTGAATTAGTTAATTGAAAATAGTTAAGTGTAGTGATTTAAAATGTGTACTAGTGATTTGAAAATGTTTTAAGTGTAGTGACTTGCAATATGAATTAATCATTTGAAAATGGTTGTGTAGTGACTTGAAGTGTGTAGTAGTGACTTGAAAATGATCAAGTGTAGTTACTTGAAATATGAATTGGCTACTTGAAAATGGTTATGTATAGTAACATAAAATTATAATATCAACCCCACTCTTCTATTTCATGTTAAATTAATGTAAGAGAATAACAAGATTTTTATTGAAATAGATCTTTCTGTTATTTTACTACATTGTTGCCAGTACTCTTTTTATATTTGTCTTTTTCCTATTGCAACTTTAATTTTGTCATTTGTCTTTTGTGTATTTTTGTTTTAGCATCAACCAATTTAGTACAAGTGGCCTCTTGTAGTGGAGAGGTCTTGCTCGACTGTTGGAAGTTAAAGGATTTGTTAAATAATGAACGCTCATCTCAAGAAGACAACCAAGAGGATGAAAGTGATGATAACTCTGACGACGTGAATGAAAGTGATTCTAATCTTGATAACATGGATGAAAGTGATTCTGACCTTGATGGTTGGTAGTTTTATTGAGGATTCAAGTTTGAAATATTTTGTTTTGGACCATTTAAGAATCATACATTATTGATGTGGATGTTTTGAAATATGTTTTTTGTTAGCTGTAATTATGTACATTAGACTTGTATTGAATGATGTTTTTGAGACTTATTGAAGGTTTTGAATAGATTTTTGATTAATTATGAAATGTTTTTAGTAATTTATGTGTGGATTATTACTTGAAAATTTTCATGGGGATGTACATGCTAAATATTCATGAAAAAATTTAATCTTGCGGATTTACTTGGGGCTTTTCATATGAATTTTCTTGCGAAATAGTTCGTGGGAAATAATTTGTGATTTTTTTCGTGAAAATCCGCAGGTAAAACCCCTATTTTATAAAATTTTACCAAATAATTAATGAAAAATTTTGATAGTTAATTGCAAATAAATCCACAAATAACGTATCTGCGGAATTATTTTTGCAGCTAAATTACCTAGGAATTTACTTTGAAATCTTCGTGGGAAATAATTTGTAAATTTTTGCGTGGAAATCCGCATGTAAAATCCTTTTTTATGAAATTTTGTCAAATAATTCATGCAAAATTTTGATAGTTAATCGCAAATAAATCCGCAAATAATGTACCTGCAGATTTATTTTCGCAGCTAAATTACCTAGGGATTTTACAAATCCGCTGGTAATAATTACCTACGAAGGTATTTCCTTTGAATTCTAATTGGTAAGAAAATCCGCAGGTAATCAAATTACTTAGGGATTTTACCATACTATCCCTATGAAAATCCCTAGGTAATAAGCATTTTTCTTGTAGTGTAAGAAAAAGTTATTAATAAAGAGAGCTTTAACATGAAAATATATGTACTTATGAAAATAATAGTAGAAGGATATAATAATAGATACTATACACCTATGATAGATACAGGAGCAGAAACAAACTTATGTAGGTATAATTGTTTACCAGAAGACAAATGGGATTAGCTAAAAACACCAATTGTAGTCAAAGGATTTAATAATGAAGGAAACTTAATTACCTATAAAGCTAGAAATATAAAAATACAAGTATGAGATAAGATATTAACAATAGAAGAGATCTATAATTATGAACTAACATCAAAAGATATGCTTTTAGGAATGCCATTTTTAGATAAACTATACCCACATATAATAAGTAAGACACACTGGTGGTTTACTACACCATGTAAACAAAAGGTAAGAGCAAAAAGAGTTATTAATAAAATAAGGAAGAAAGCTGATTGGATAAAAGGAAGTAAAAAAATCACACAAAAATTAGAAAATATAAAAAATTCTGAAGACACAATAGAACTAGTTATATTTTCAATAAATAAAAAAGAAATAACTATATTTTCAATAGATAAAGTAGAAATAATAAAGAAAAAATTAAGACAATTATGCAGTAAAGATCCATTAAAAGGATAACTATTGTAAAAATTGAGCTAATAGATAAAAATAGTATAATAACCCAAAAACTATTAACCTATAACTTTGATGATTTGAAAGAATTCGAAATGCATATAAATGAATTATTAGAAAAACAATACATACAAAAAAGTAGTAGTAAACACAATAGCCCAGCAGTTATAGTAAATAAACACAGTGAACTAAAAAGAGGAAAAAGTAGAATGGTTATTGATTATAAAAACCTAAATGCAAAAACTATGAGATATAATTATCCAATACCAAATAACATACTAAAAATAAGATAAATACAAGGATATAATTATTTTAGTAAGTTCTATTGTAAATCAGGATTTCACCATTTAAAGCTAGAAGAAAAATCTAAAAAATTAACTGCATCTATAGTGCCACAAGGAATTTATGAATGTAATGTGTTACCATTTGGATATAAAAATTCACCAGGTAGATACCAACATTTTATGGATAGTTATTTCAAGCAATTACCTAATTGTATAATATACATAGATGATATACTACTATATACAAAAACTAAAGAGGAACATTTAAAATTATTAAAACAATTTGCAGGTATAATAGAAAATTCAGGAATAAGTCTAAGTGAAAAGAAAGCAGAAATAATGAATTAAAAATCAGGTAGACTTTTTAGGAATACAAATCAATAAAAGTAGAGTAAAAATGCAACAACATATAATACAAAATATAATAAATTCAAAAGAATAATTAGATACAAAAAAGAAATTACAATCATTTTTAGGATTAGTAAATCAAGTAAGAAAATATATACCAAAATTAGCAGAAAACCTAAAGCCATTACAGAAAAATTAAGAAAGGATGTAGAGTATAATTCTAACGAAGAAGATAAAAAAAAGTACAGAAAATAAAAATACTTTGTAAAGAATTACAAAAATTATAATTTCCAGACGAAAATAAAAAAATTACATATATAGTAGAAGCAGATGCAAGTGAATATAGTTACGGAGGAGTACTTAAATATAGATATGAAGAAGAAAAATTAGAACATCATTGTAGATTCTACTCAAGAACGTTTAATGAAACAGAAATAAAATGAGAAATAAATAGAAAAGAATTATGCTCATTATATAAATGTTTATTAGCATTTGAGCCATATATTGTATATAAAGAATTCATTGTATGAACAGATAACACATAGGTACAATGGTGGTTAACAAGAAAAATACAAAATTCAGTTACAACAAAGGAAATTCAGAGATAGTATTAAATATATTAAATTTTACATTTATGATTGAAGTAATCAAGACTAAAAAGAATGTTATTACAAATTACATATCAAGACAAAGCTACCCAAACTGATGTTCCAGAAGTCGATACTCTAGAAAAGATACTCAAAACCCTAACTATGCTTTCACTAAAAGTGGATAGTATGGGAAATAAGATAGAAAAGATAAATACTAATGAAGTTAAACTGAAGTCTGAAGCTATGACTTAGATAACTCAGCAGTGTACAAGAAATGTCGATCGAAAGACAATAAAATTTCAGAGATAGAAGAAGACGTTGAGACACTCCAAAAAACCCATAACGTTTATCAATCTACTTCTGCAGGTACAAGCAAAGGAGTTGGAAGGAACCAAACCATAATTTTTCTTTTCCTATTAGTGTTATTTCTATATATTCTGGTGTATCTATTGTATTTATACCATTGTCTAATAGTTCTTTTGTTATATATCCTATCCATAATTGTATCGTTTTATCTACAACTATTGCACAGTCTAAGTCTAAGAAATTATAATTTTTATTGATTATTTGTTTTGGTGTCCATTTGTTATATTCACCCTTTAGGTTATTTTTTATAAACTTATCTTTATAATAATATGTAGGTTTTCTTATTTCTGATGTACTAGGTATTATTTTTCATCGTCCTTTTTATCAAGAGTGTTTATTTTCGTGTTTGTATTTTCTAAGTTTTCTTTATTAATTACTTTTTTTTTCATTATTTCTAGTTTTTCTATAGTTGTTAAGATTTCTATATATGTTTCACTACTTTCCGAATCATAATTATCGGTTTCCCTTGGTTACCTTTTTATAAGTGGTAATTGCTTTCTATATTTCTGGTATAGTAGATAATTCAATTCCATCTTGGGTATATACAGTGTTGAGTAGTCCATAACTGAAATAGGTTTTATCTAGATTTGGGTTAGTTTTTGGTAATGCAATTAACTTATTGTATCCTTGTAGCTTTTGGGTTATACAATTCATATTTGGTGCTTGAATGTTTATAGCTCTGGGTTTATGGTTTAAGTAGGTTTGTATCTAGTGGACGTTTTCAATATATGCTCTGGTTATGTGGTTATAATCTTTCTTGTCTTATTTTAGGCTATCTAAATATGTAATAGTTTGTGCGGGTATAAACAAAGGGTCTTTTGGTATTTTGGGTATAAATGGCTTGTCAAATATTTTGTTCAAGTTCTTTCTAAATCTTCTTCTATATCTATGTTTTTGTAACTATAATCATTGTTATCAATTGCTTTTACAAATTATTCAAAAGGACTTTCTATTTGTATTTTATTAATTCTATTTTTTTCCATTATTTTATATTTTGTTGTTAATACATATAGATTTTTACATCTAGCTGTAAATATTTTCTAATATAATACTATCTGTTATTGCTACTGAATAATTCACACTTATTATAAATTTATATTTTTGGTATATTAAATTTCCTCTTATAGCAGTTATTATACTTACCAATTGTAGGGGGTGCGGATAGTGCAGATAACTTATGTTTGTTGAAATACTATGTCATAGAATTCCTTTGTTATTTGTTTTAACCTTATTAATTCTTCTATATTATTTTTAAGGTATACTATATTCTCCTTATTTGTGGTTTTTATGTAGTCAAGTAGATTCTTTTTCATTAGTGTTTCTATTAATATTATTTTCTCCATATCTTTTCTCCAATGTTCTAAGTATTCGTAGTTTATCATTTTATCCAATTGTAGTTGTAATTTTACAAATTTTGTGTATTAATTTATTCTAATTGGTGCAATATTTGATATGTAGTTCTATGTTATCTATGTGGTCAATTAACATTTGTTGTTCATATATAGATAATTTTCTATACGGATTATATAAACTATCATTTGTACCTCCTTTTTCTAAGGCTAGCTTTATTCCAAGTAATCTTTCTTCTAATTGTCTTCTTTCTCTTCTAAGCTGATTTCTGTAATTAATTTCTTCATATAGCCAACTTTGTCTTTCTCTAATTCTTCTAATATATTCTAACATTTTTTTAATTTGTATAATATTCGTCTGAATAGTAATTATCTAGGTATGAATAGTATCTATCATCATTTAAGTGTATTTGTTCTAATTCATCTTCTATCCAATTTTCTAATTCTTCATCTTCAATATCAAATATCTTTTCCCATATAATTTTCTTTATATCTACTATCTCTATATCCTTAAGTACATGTAATACAAGAATCTTAAATTCATCTATCATTTCATCAAGTAAGTATGTATTCATTTTTCATATGATGCTATTTTTCAAAATATTTCCTCCAATCATATACATAACAAAATATGATCATCTTAGATCTCTATATACTAGATTATTCTTAAATAACATGTTCTTCGGTCACTATTAACATGGTAATCTGGATACTTTTTTCCTAAACAGCGCCTCTACTCTGGTTACTCCCCTATCACAGCTTCTTTGCCTCACCGGTTTCACCTTTAGGATGACATAGTTCTAGGA
Source organism: Capsicum annuum (assembly GCF_002878395.1). Classification (NCBI taxonomy): domain Eukaryota; kingdom Viridiplantae; phylum Streptophyta; class Magnoliopsida; order Solanales; family Solanaceae; genus Capsicum; species Capsicum annuum. Next base: position 120,041,597 of record NC_061116.1, read on the forward strand.
GTTTTTCTCCTTTTCTACTTTGCTAATAAACTTCTTAACATGCTATTCTTTGAATAATTCTACTATAAAGTAACTAACATGAGCTTATTTTATTATACTTATGATTGTCAGGAATTGATGAATTTAGCTATTCATAATTATGAATGAAAATACCTGTTCTGGTAGATTTGATAAATCCGTGCTTTGCTCATCCATAGCTTAGTGTAAAACTGAATATCTTTATTGATTATATGAGAGAAAATTTTATTGTTTACAAGAAGGCTTGCTTTTCGTGTAGAAAGTCTTGCCTTAACTTAGCAAATGCTTCTGCTATTTATAACCTAAAAAGAGAAAATGTGTATAATATTTTATACTGTTCCTACTTTACATTTGTCATCTTTACAAAAGTAGAAAGTAACTTTACAAAAAGAAAGTCATAAAGATATACTACAAAAAACAAAACTAGTAATGACTTTTTGCCAAAAAAGTCAACAAAGCTATTAAAAGCTAATAAATGTTACATAAGAATTTACCTATCTAAAGTTGAGAGAAATTATCTAATTCTTCATATGTCATTTTCATAACTTTAATGCTTTGTCTCCTTGCTTTTATTATTTCTTCATCGGTCTATGGTGCTTTATATCTTTTGTCGTTTATCTCCCAGCTAACCTCTTTTGTTCTTATCTTCTTTCATTCTAGCTGAACTTCTGGAATCATATTATTTTCTCCATTACATTTCGAACATAGTTGGTCTGGATATTTATGTCCTATTAATTTACAGTATCTGGTTAATAACTCATCTGAAATAATTTTTTCCTTAATTACTCTGGTAGTTGGTCTTTTTTCTGGATTGAGCAACGTCATAATCCATTGTCTAACTTCTTCCATATCTGCTTTTCTTAACTCTCTTGAATTTGAATAAATCATTAGCTATTTTCTTGAATAATAACTCTATATTGGATTTCCATTTAGGTAGTTATTTGCTAATTCCTGGATAATTATGGATATTCCAATAATTCTTTTGTTTGCATAAAAATCTGGTATATCTATTTTGAGTATTTCAACTTGTTGTTCAATATCTTTGGGTATGATCATATCTCAGGTCATTCCTATCTTCACAACTTGTATAACTGGCTTAATTTCATTATACAATATCTCTGTTGGTGCCGTATAGAACTTTACAAAAAATAGGTTTCCCTTGGTTATCTTTTTATAAGTGGTAATTTCTTTATATATTTCTGGTATAGCAGATAATTCACTTCCGTCTTGGGTATATACAGTATTGAGTAGTCCATAACTGAAATAGGTTTTAACTAGATTTGGGTTAGTTTTTGGTAATGCAATTAACTTATTGTATCCTTGTAGCTTTTGGGTTATATAATTCGTATTTAGTTCTTGAATGTTTGTAGCTCTGGGTTTATGGTTTAAGTAGGTTTGTATCTGGTGGACGTTTTCAATATATGCTCTCGTTATGTGGTTATAAGTGTTCTTGTCTTAGTTTAGGCTAACTAATTATTTAATAGTTTGTGGGGGTATAAACAAAGGGCCTTTTGGTGCTTTGGGTATAAAGGCCTTGTCAAATATTTTGTTCAAGTTCATATTTGGGTTCCTTCTAACTCCTTTGCTTGTACCTACAGAAGTAGATTGATAAACATTATGGATTTTTTGGAGTGTCCCAACGTCTCCTTCTATCTCTGGAATTTTATTGTCTCCCGATCGATATTTCTCTGCACACTGCTGAGTTATCTGAGTCATAGCTTCAGACTTCAGTTTAACTTCATTATTCTTTAGCTTTTCTATCTCATTTCCCATACTATCCACTTTCAGTGAAAACGTAATTAGGGTTTTGAGTATCTTTTCTAGAGTATCGTCTTCTATATTATCAGTTTGGGTAGCTTTGTCTTGATATGTAATCTGCAATAATATTCTTATTAGTCTTGATTACTTCAATTGTAAATGCAAAATTTAATATATTCAATACTAATCTCTGAATTTTCTTTGTTGTAACTGAATTTTGTATTTTTCTTATTAACCACCATTATACCTGTGTGTTATCTGTTTGTACAATGAACTTGTTATATACAATATATGACTCAAATGCTAATAAACATTTATATAATGAGCATAATTCTTTTCTATTTATTTTCCATTTTATTTCTGTTTCATTAAATGTTCCTGAGTAGTATCTACAATGATGTTCTAATTTTTCTTCTTCCTATCTATATTTAAGTACTCCTCCATAACTATATTCATTTGCATCTGCTTCTACTATATATGTAAATTTTTTATTTTTGTCTGGAAATTGTAATTTTTGTAATTCTTTACAAAGTACTTTTATTTTCTGTACTTATTTTTTAAGTTATTGAGTCACTCTATGAATATTTGAGAGAGAGTGGTCGAGGTGAGGCTGATACGGATAGTGTCTATTTTGGAGAACCAGTTTGGATTTATGCTCGGTTGCTCAACGATGGAGGCAATTCACCTGGTGCGGAGGCTGGTGAAACAGTATAGGAAAAGAAAGAAGTACCTGCACATGGTGTTTATCGACTTGGAGAAGGCACACGACAAAGTCCCCAGGGAGGTGCTTTAGAGATGCTTGGAGGTGAGCAGAGTCTCGGTGGCATATATTAGATCAATTAAGAACATGTATGATGGAGCTAAAATCTAGGTGAGGACGGCGGGAGGAGACTCAGAGCATTTCATTGTCTTGACAGGATTGTATCAGGGATCTACTCTTAGTCCCTTTTTGTTTACTTTGGTGATGGATGTCTTGATGCGGCGTATTCAAGGAGAGGTGCCTTGGTGTATGCTTTTTGCAGATGATGTAGTTTTGATTAATAAGATGCGTGGGGAGGGGGGGAGGGGGAGAGGGGGAGTATGGGGGTGAATGATAAATTAAAGGTGTGGAGACAAACTCTTGAGTCTAAAGGGTTCAGGTTGAGTTGGAGCAAGACAGAATATTTGCAATTCAAGTTTAACGACGTGAGGCTGGAGAATGAGGTGGTAGTAAAGTTCGAATCATAGGTGGTATGTAAGAGGGATAGTTTCAAGTATCTCAGGTCTGTGATTCAGGGTAACGATAAGATTGACGAGGATGTCTCACACCGTATTGGGGCAGGATGGATAAAGTGGAAGATCACTTTGGGGGTGTTGTGTGATAAGAAGGTGCCGCCCAAGCTTAAAGGCAAATTCTACAGGGTGGCAGTCTGTTCGGCCATGTTGTATGGAGCGGAGTATTGGCCAGTTAAGAACTCCCACATTCAAAAAATAAAGGTGGCGGAAATCCGGATATTACGTTAGATGTGTGGGCTGACTAAGGGGGATAGAGTTTGAAATGAGACTATCAGGGAGAAGGTTGGTGTGACTTCAGTGGAGAATAAGATTCAGAAAGTCCGATTGTGATGGTTCAGACACGTGATGAGGAGGGGCTTGGATGCCTCGGTTCATAGGTATGACAGGCTAGCTTTGGATGGTTTTAGGTGGGGTAGGGGTAGGCCGAAGAAGTACTGGAGAGAGGTGATTAGGCGGGACATGGAGCATTTATAGCTCACTGAGGACATGACCCTACATAGGAAGATCTGGAGGATGCGAATTAGGGCAGAAGGCTAGGTTAGTTTGGGTCTCTAGTGTAGGGAATTACTTGGTGGGGGTATTATTCTTGTTATGATACCTTGTTTCATGCTTTATTACGAATTTGTTTACTTTTCTCTGTTTACTATCACTTGTGGGTGTCGTATTTATGTTATGCTATCTTGTTCTATGCTTTACTATGAATTTATTTATTATTCAGTGTCTCGAGCCAGGGGCCTATCGGAAACAACCTTTCTACTTCTTTAGAGGTAGAGGTATGGACTGCGTACATCTTACCCTCCCCAGACCTCACTATGTGGGAATACACTGGGTTTTTTATTGTTGTTGTTTTTTATCTTCTTCGTTGTAATTATACTCTACATCCTTTCTTAATTTTTTATATAATGGCTTTAGGTTTTCTGCTAATTTTGGTATATATTCTCTTACTTGGTTTACTAATCTTAAAAATGATTGTAATTTCTTTTTTGTATCTAATTCTTCTTTTGAATTTATTATTTTTTGTTTTATATGTTGTTGCATTTTTACTCCACTTTTATCTATTTGTATTCCTAAAAATTCTACCTGTTTTTTCATTATTTCTTCTTTCTTTTCACTTAGACTTATTCCTGAATTTTTTATTATACCTGCAAATTGTTTTAGTAATTTTAAATGTTCCTCTTTAGTTTTTGTATATAGTAGTATATCATCTATGTATACTATACAATTAGGTAATTGTTTGAAATAACTATCCATAAAGTGTTGGTATCTACCTGGTGCATTTTTATATCCAAATGATAACACATTCCATTCATAAAATCCTTGTGGCACTGTAAATGCAATTAATTTTTTAGATTCTTCTTCTAACTTTAAATGGTAAAATCTTGATTTACAATCGAACTTACTAAAATAATTATATCCTTGTATCTGTCTTATTTATAATATCTTATTTGGTATTGGATAATTATATGTCATAGTTTTTGCATTTAGGTTTATATAATCAATAACCATTCTACTTTTTCCTTTTTTTTTGTTCACTGTGTTTATTTACTATAAATGTTGGGCTATTGTGTTTACTATTAATTTTTTGTATGTATTGTTTTTCTAATAATTCATATATATGCATTTTAAATTCTTTTAAATCATCAAAGTTATATGTTAATGGTTTTTGGGTTATTATACTATTCTTATCTATTAGTTCAATTCTTACTGTAGTCTAATGTTTTTCCCATCCTTTTAATGGATCTTCACTGTATAGTTGTCTTAATTTTTTCTTTATTATTTCTACCTTATCTATTGAAAATATGGTTATTTCTTCTTTATTTATTGAAAATATAACTAGTTCTATTGTGTCTTCAGTATTTTTGATATTTTCTAATTTTTGTGTGATTTTTTCACTTCCTTTTCTCCAATCAACTTTCTTTATTATTTTATTAATAGCTCTTTTTTCTCTTACCTTTTGTTTACATGGTATTGTAAACCACCAGTGTGTTTTAGTTATTATATGTGGGTATAGTTTATCTAAAAATGACATTCCTAAAAGCATATCTTTTGATGTTAGTTCATAATTATAGATCTCTTCTATTGTTAATATCTTATCCCATACTTGTATTTTTATATTTCTAGCTTTATAGGTAATTAAGCTTCCTACATTATTAAATCCTTTGATTACTATTGGTGTTTTTAGCTTATCCCATTTGTCTTCTGGTAAACAGTTATATCTACATAAGTTGGCTTCTTCTCCTGTATCTATCATAGGTATATAGTATCTATTATAATATCCTTCTACTATTATTTTCATAAAGTACATATATTTCATGTTAAAGCCCTCTTTATTAATAATTTTTCCTTATTGTAGGTTATGGTTAATTGTGTGTGTTCTATATTGTAGGGTCTTACTTATTCTAACCATTTTATCCCTAATATTATATTTGCTTTTTGCATATCTTTCATTATTTTAAATTCTATTTTTATTTTTCTAACTCCTATTATTATTTCTTTTTTTAGTTGTATCTTTAATAGTTATTAAACTTCTTGGTAGATCTGGGCATATATTACTATTAGATTTAATTTCTTCATTTTTCACTAGGTATTTTTCTATATGATTTTCATCTTGTCCTGTATTTAGGAGTATTAAATATTCTTTTTCATTTATTGTTTCCGTTATATAATATTGAGTTAAATTAACTGTTGAAGTTATTTCATAATTTGTTCTTTTCGATGATTCTATTTTTTCAAAAGCTATTATTTCTGTTGTGCTTATTCTATGATTTGTTATTTCTAAATCTTCTTCTATATCTATGTCTTTGTAACTATAATCATTGTTATCAATTATTTTTACAAATTGTTCAATAGGACTTTCTATTTGTATTTTACTAATTTTATTTCTTCTCGTTATTTTATGTTTTGTTGTTAATACATATAGATTTTTACATCTTGGTGTAAATATTTTACTTCTTAGGGGTTAGTTCTATTCCAGATATTTTCCAATATAGCACTAATGACTTATCTATGTTTTAATCTGTTGTTGCTACTGAATAATTTGCACTTATTATAGATTTAAATTTTTGGTATATTAGATTTCCTCTTATAGCAGTTATTATACTTTTTTCTATAGGTTTTATAATTCTATCATCTGCTAAATATAATTCTATTGGTGTATCTATTCCTTCTCTAAAACATGCTTTTATTAATATTTCCGTTCCTCCAAGGTGTACGTATTTTATTGGGTCTTTACTTTTTATATCGTTTATTTCTTTATTAATTGTTCTTTTTGTTACTAGTGGTATACTAGCTCTACTTTTTGCATATCTATAGTCTATTACATGTTCTTTTTGGCTTACTACATAGTAGTATTCTTTTCGTCTACTAAATATGTTTTTTATTGTTGGGATTTTAAATATTTTTTCTACACTTAAATCTAATTCTTTTCCTTTTATCTCATCAAATATATTATTATATCAAATATTATTTTTTGATCTGCTCCTTCTTCATTTAAATGTTCTTCCTTTGTTATTATTTTTATATCTTCTTTAGTCATTTGATTCATCTGATTTACTATCTATTACATTATCTGTTTCATTTTCCGAAATTTCATATATACTATCTTCACTTTCTAATTTGTAATCTATATAATCTATTTGCATATATTCTGCATTTTCTATCTTTATTTCTGATATTTATTTCTTTTTTGGGCCTTTAGGCATTTTACAATCTCAAGCAAAATGTCCTAGTATTCCAAAATTATAACAAGTACATTCTTTTATAGATTTCTTTTTCCTATATGGTCTTTTATATTTAAATTTTTTTACATAATATCTTTCTCTTGGTTTCTTATACTTATATTTTGACTTTTTATACTTCTTATATTTCTTATATCTTTTTCTTTTCTTATAATATTTTTCTTCACATCGAAATTGAGGTGTTATTTTATCCCTGCAACATGCTAAATTCCTTATTAATGTTTTTTCCATTTTTATTTCTTCTCTGTATTTTTCAAATATATTTTTATACTATTGTTGTAGAAATTTTATTCTTGCTCCTAGGGTATCTACTATTTTTGTTTCATCCCAACTCTTTATTATTTTTGAACTAAATGGTTCAGGTAATTTACAAAAATATAATCTTCTTACTTCTTTACTTTCTTCCGTATTGTATGTTCCCTTATAGTAGTATTCTTTAAATGCACACAGATATTTATCTATATAGCACATATTACATATTTCTAGTTTTAACATTAAATTCCTATTTGTATCTTTTTCTATATTTTGTTGTTGTTCTTCTTCTATTGCCATACTGCTAAATTCATCTCTTATAGCTATTTCATATTTTTTCAATATGTCTATAGGTGTTAGTTTAATTACTGTTGTTCCTTCTGTTTTTTTATCAGCCCTTAATACCTTTTTACTATCTTTAGTTAAATTTAAAAACCATAATTTTGTTGTTCCTATTAATGTTCTTTCTGTATATTCTGGTGTATCTATTGTATTTATACCATTTTCTAATAATTCTTTTGTTATATATCCTATCCATAATTGTATCGTTTTATCTATATCTATTACATAGTCTAAGTCTAAGAAATTATAATTTTTATTGTTTATTTGTTTTGGTGTCCATTTGTTATATTCATCCTTTAGGTTATATTTTTTAAACTATCTTTATAATAATATGTAGGTTTTCTTATTTCTGATGTACTTGGTATTATTTTTTCATTATCCTTTTTATCAAGAGTGTTTATTTCCGTGTTTGTATTTCCTAAGTTTTCTTTATTAATTACTTCTTGTTTTTCATTAGTTTCTAGCTTTTCTATATTTGTTAAGATTTCTATATATGTTTCACTATCTTCCAAAGCATAATTATCTATTTCTTCAGCATCTATTGTATTTATCTCTATTTGATTAATTTCTAATTCTTTATTTTCTAATTCTTCTTTAAATTGATTTATCTCAATTAATAATTTTTTTTCTTTATCCTTTTCTTTTTTTTCTTTCTGTCTTTTTTCATACAGATCTTTTAACATTTGTAGTTTTTTTTCTAATTCAACTCTCCTATTATTTTTAGTTTGTTCTATTTTTCATATATCTTCTGTAGTCAGTTGTTTTATTTTATCTATTTCTTTTTTCCTGTCTATTTCTTCATTTTCTCTTGCTATTCTTACCATGACTGTTAATTTATCTTCTAATTTTAATTCTTATTTTTCTAATATTAAATATAAATGTTCACCTATTTTCTTATATCTTCTTCCTAAATTAGAAAATGTTATTCTTATTTTTAATCCTTCGTGATTTTCTTATGTTTTTTTCATCTATTATGAATTCTTCTTTATTCATTTTATCTATTTAATGGTATATAAATCATGTTGATATATGTATTCTAGGTTATCTATTTGTGATTCTAAATATGATATTTCTTCGTTTTGTGCTTTTATTGATTTTTGATATACTCCAACAATTAGGTTATAATGCAGTCTTTCTTTTCTTATTTTTAATTCTCTTTGTTTCTCAGATAATATTTGTTTTAGTTCTTTATATTTTTGGGATTGGTCTATATTATTCATTAGTATTTATAATATTTTGATGGATCTCTAAATCTAATTCTATCATAATATGCATTCCTTAAATAAATACATACAACTTCTCGGTTTTTAAATAACATAGCTCTGATACCAATTGTAGGGGGTGCGGATAACTTATGTTTGTTGAAATGCTATGTCATAGCATTTCTTAGTTATTTGTTTAAACCTTATTAATTCTTCTATATTATTTTTAAGGTATACTATATTCTCCATATTTCTGGTTTCTATGTAGTAAGTAGATTCTTTTTCATTAGTGTTTCTATTAATCTTATTTGCTCTATCTTTTCTCCAATATTCTAAGTATTCGTAGTTTATCATTTTATGCAATTGTAATTGTAATTTTATAAATTTTTGTGTAATAATTTATTCTAGTTGTACTATATTTGATATGTAATTCTATGTTATCTATGTGGCCAATTAACATTTGTTGTTCATGTATAGATAATTTTCCATTTGGATTATATAAACTATCATTTGTACCTTTTTTTTCTAAGGTTAGCTTTATTCCAAGTAATTTTTCTTCTAATTGTCTTCTTTCTCTTCTAAGCTGATTTCTGTTATTAATTTCTCCATATAGCCAACTTTATCTTTCTCTAATTCTTTTATTATATTCTAACATTTTTATTTTTTAATCTGTATAATATCCTTCTGAATAGTAATTATCTAGGTATGAATAGTAGCTACTATCATTTAAGTGTATTTGTTCTAATTCATCTTCTATCCAATTTTCTAATTCTTCATCTTCAATATCAAATACCTTTTTCCATATAATTTTCTTTATATCTACTATCTCTATATCCTGAAGTACATATAAAATAAGTATCTTAAATTCATCTATCATTTCATCAGGTAAATAATTATTCATTTTTCATATGATACTATTTTTCAAAATATTCTCTCCAATCATATACATAACAAAATATGATCATGTTAGTTACTTTATAGTAGAATTATTCAAAGAATAGTATGTTAAGAAGTTTATTAGCAAAGTGGAAAAGAAGAAAAATTTTTAGAACTATGCCATCCTAAAGGTTAAACTGGTGAGGCAAAGAAGTCGTTATAGGGGAGTAACCGGAGTAGAGGCGCTATGGTATCAGAGCTATGTTATTTAAAAAAATGAGAAGTTGTATGTATTTATTTAAGGATGAATATTTTGATAAAATTATATTTAGAGATCCACCAAAATATTATAAATACAAATGAATAATATCGACCAATCCCAAAAATATAAAGAACTAAAACAAATATTATTTGGGAAACGAAGAGAATTAAAAATAAGAAAAGAAAGACTACAATATAACATAATTGTTGGAGTATGTCAAATATCAATAAAAGCACAAAAGGAAGAAGTATCATATTTAGAATCACAAATAGATAGTCTAAAATACATATATCAACATGATCTATACACTATCAAGTAGATAAACTGAACAAATAAGAATTTACAATAGATGAAAAAACGTATAAAAAAAATATGAAATCTCCTTCGATAGAAATGAGTAAGTAGTGGTAAAAAAGAGTAATTAATAATGGTCTAAGATCAACCTCAGTCTAGTTTCCAAAATAATATATTTAGTTGCAGATGTCATAATTCAATAATAAGGGTGGTACGACTTTCATTTTTAAAGAATTAATTTTACAGTTAAGAAAAATAGAAATAAATTCCTTTTTAGAAAATATTAGTAGAATCAAAGTTTTAGTTGGAATCGTACCACTAAATAAACATGAATGCATCTAAATGTATGAATGTCATCACTAGTATCCAAACAATACAATCATAAGCGTCTAAGCGTCTATAAACTGAAACCACAACCTTTCAAAGAAAAGAATACAAACCTAGTATCCAACCGGTATATTAACCCTGACCTTAGCCCTAATTAATAAATTAACAAGATATTAGGACTATAAACTGGGATACTAAGGTACATAAGGCATAAAGCTACTAGGAGGACCTAATCAGGGAAAATTGTCCAATTCACTAAGTAATAAGGTAACTCTTATAGTAAAGGATCCATCATGTCAATCTATAGCTAAACAAGTCCATAATCAAAAACAATAAGATCCTATAACCATAACAGGTATTTTAGGCTAAGGCTCAAATTATATTTGTATTCTAGATCCCCTAAATAAGTCAAGTCATGGTATTACTATGTATAAACCTACCTAGCATGTAATCTATATATTACACCATCTCATAGAAAAAAATAGACCAGAGCCTACCTCATAGTTAAACTGCAATTTCAAACCATTCACGAATTATTCGTCTTTTCTCTATATGACATTAGAATGTCATTACATTATCAAAATCATAATCTATGGGTTAATACAGGTAAAATAGTACCTATATTTAAATAATGGACTCTGGGTTAAGATTTGGATCTAAAATAAGCCCATGAACCTACACATAAAATCTCAAAATTGGATCCGTCATTAGATCCCTCACGACTCAAGGAACATGTACCCAATATTTAGGCATAATTTAAGCTCATTATCTCACTCAAATAAGCCCCAACATTAGAGAAATCAAGAACTTTTAATGGAGAAATTAAGAGAAGGAAAGCTCAAAACTTAGGAGATTTGGATGCGATAAAGGTTGCCTTGACATTCTTGAGATAACCCCCACTTTATATTGATATTCCCAATATATTTATTGAGCTAAAAATATGTCCCAATAGGTTTGGAAATGGAGAAAATTTATTTGGGGTCGAGGGGGTTTCAATTATAAAAGGGCCAAAACTATAATGACCCTCCAAGTCATTACCTGTATTTTCATGGCCTTTTTAATGCTTAGAGCTTTTCCATAGCTTCCCCAAGTTGTTTTTGACTTGCGGGATAGATAGTTCGGCCATATAGAAGTTTGTTAGTTTTAGTGTCAATTTTCTATTTTGGAGATTTCACCGTTAAGAATTAGGAATCAGACCCAAACTTTAGACAAATGGTCTCGGATGCTAATTTTGACAGTTCCATTAGCTTTGAAATATTAATTTTCATCTAGGAGGACCCTTTGTTTGGATTCCAAGACTTTCAGACTCATTTTGGGCTATTAGGTGGAATTTGGTTAAAATGGCTCTTTGGGTATAGGAGCCACTTTTGATAGAAACAACCTTGGTTGGAAATTTTTCTGGAGCCATTGAGTCTATAATTTTGAATCTGGTAGGTTCATATAGTTTGTTTCCTCCATGATATTTTGAATGAATTTTGAATGTCTGATTAGAAAATTGGTAAATCACAAAGTTTGTTGGTGCAACGTCAACTTGTGACGACCAAAAATAACCTTCGTGTTTGCAAAGTTATTATCCTCGCGAAGGCCAAACTTATTATCCTTACATTCATGATGTGGACTTCGCATTCACAAATAGTAAGTTGGCTGATTAGTACGGGCTTTCTTTTTTGTGTTTTCAATAGACTAGCCATGTTCGCAAAAGGATAGCCCAATCATGGGTGTGTTCATGATGGGGTCTCCACGATTGTGATGAAGGGACCCTGGGTGTATTTAAAGTAGTGAAGCCCCATTTCTCCCCTATTTTTCCTAAGTCTTTCACCATTAAAAAACCTTAGATGCTTAGGGACTTTTGTAAAGCAATTATTGGGTGTCAGGAGTGATTTGGAGATGTTATTTTGGTTATTTTCTCACTATTATTTTAGTAATTTTTCAGCTAGCGTACAGTTATCAGCTACTCAGTTGTCAGCCTTCTAGTACCTCAGTTTACAAGACTATTCTAGAAACATATTGTACTCTTGGTGTTGCATTCTCAAATAATAAAATTACCCTCAGTTCATGCTCAGTATCTCAGGTCAACCATTTAGTCCTTATCTCCTATGCATGACGCTCTGTAGTTGCAGTCTCGTTATTTAAGACTAAGTATAGTTCAGTCTTACACACCCAGTATTCAGCTATCAGCTATTTAGTTAATTAGATAAGTTAGTGTATTTATGCACTCGCGTTCTGCACCCATGTAAATCTTTTTATTAGTATCAGTTACAGTGCAAGAGACAGTCATTTCATCTTAAATAGTGTTCGTAGGCCCCAACTCATCTTACCAAACTTAGCCATGTGATGATTTTCTTATTCAACTGTCTTGTTTAGACAAGGCCAATATTTCCTTGCTCCCTATAGTCATTAGAACTCTAGATAAAGAGTGTTGTAGAAACTCTTTAATTGAGCATAAGTTTTCAGCATGAGTTAGTCCGTAAAACCAGAAAGTCAATCTATCAGTCAGATGGACAAGTTCGCATAGTTTGGGTTTTCGTCCCTTCTATCTAGATATACTATCTTAAGCCTTATGAATATAACCATTCTAAGAGGAAACGACTAGATAGATGCAAGCTCAGCCCAGTTCATGTATAATGCTTCAATTTTAAATCCCAGATATTCAGTTAAGACTCAGCTTGTAGATGCCTTGTGCATCACTTCAGTTTCCTCAACGACTCAGCCAAGTCAGTATTTTTCAAGGAGCATAGCGTCCCAAGGGGGAGATACATTATAAATTCCTTAAGATTTCATAACATAAGCATGCCAATCTCTTTTCACGTAATGAATCTAGTTTGGAGTAAGGGGTACTCATAAGTTGACCCTCAAGATCCAACTTCAGTGGTACTCCATGTATTCAAGACTCAGTTCAATTCATAAAAATTCAATTCATGCTCCACGTTTCAGGCTCAGTTATGTCCTCATGTTCCCATTATGCATACTCCTAGCATAATCATGGGTTCACCGTATTTATGGCTTAAGTAATGGGTTTTTCTTGCACTTACTCAGTTCCATGTTCAAATTACCATTACAAACCTGGTATTCAGTTCATTCTCAGATTTCTATTATAAACTTGGTACCTTTGCCCTAATATGTTCTATCGCATGCTCATGAGTCGGTTCAGTTATGTATTCACACATCAGATATGCGTGAGTAGCTTATCAGTACTCTCAGTCATGCATTCATGTATCAGCTTAGTCATAAAATCATGCATCAAATATGCATGCTCAGTATGAATCTCAGTAATGTCAGCCAGGTAGTCATGTTTTCATTGTTAATGTTAAGTATGAACTTCAGCTTATCATTCTTCCCATTTCAGTTAGTCTCATTAGAGGATGAATGTTTCCAAGGGGGAGATATTGTAATACCCCGTACTTCTACCTAGCTTAAATTCATTCCAAAAATGTTAAAGACTTGTTTCAAATATGAATCCACTTTTATACATATGGTATTTTCAAGATTTTCACTTTTTTTCATGTGAAAAATTCAATAAGCTTTCCATCGATACCAAATTCGCCCAAATCCAACACCTAGGTAAAGAGTTAGAGCCTTTTTAGTGAGATAGTGTATCACCTGAGCTATCAGCGCATCGCGGAGCAGGTCAAAATGGAAATCATCAAAATCCAGTGAGCCTCCGTGATGATAGTGCGTTGTTCCAGGGCTCAAATTCAGAATCGTCCTTTTTCCAGTGTCTCAGCGTGATACCACCTCATCGTGGTAAACTTCTAGGTCCCATACAGTATTACAACTCTATTTCACCATGGAGCACCATCAGCCTAGTTCCTAGTTCCCAATTGGCAATTTCTAATGACACGGCGCGATAGAACCGCGTCGCGCCATCCTGCCAAATCTAGAAATTTTCTTAGAAATAAAATACGCATCCAAGGGTTAAAAAGGTCAATTTCCCACCCCTATATATACCCAATAACACGTGATTTAGTTATTCTTCACCCAAAATATACTAGTGTCTCTCAAGTTTCTCTCAAGAATAAGCTAGGGTTTCTATTGGGGATTCAAATTCAAGAAGGTTTCACCATCAATCCTCAAGAAATCACATCCCAGGTATGCATAGTGTTCATTCATGGGTTCTTTTCATCCATGAAGCCCAAGAATATCTTTTTTAAAGTCAACATTTTAGATTTTCTTTATGAACTTCCTGTTGGGTTTATTTTGTTTATGTTGAGAATGATCAATTGAATTTAAATCCATGTTGGGTGATTAATGTTTTGTGGAATTGATTTGTATAGATGTATATTCATGTGAACCTATGATTAAACCCTAGGATGTTGAAATTAGATATTGAATCATGATGTGTAATTATTGTATAATGGTGTCTACATATATTATGCCTATCATGTGTTTGATTAAATGCCGATATGAAGGAAAAGTGCCCAACTAGCATGATATTATGAAATCCCCATGTTTGTACAAGTTTATGTATATCACATATTTGATCAAGTGCTTCAATATATGAATTATGAATTGTATTATTGGTCATGTGTTCACATAAGTCATGTTATGTCAGTTTTTTTCCATCAAGTCCTGGGGGTACTTGTACCCAATAATTTAGCTATGTGACTAGAGCCATGTCACGTTTTAACGATACTCTCAATAAAGCTACGATCCAAAGAACTCAGTCAGTTATGTGACTTAGGAAAGTTTAGTAACCTCAAAAAATCTCAGCAGTTCAGTAATCTCAATGATTTCAGTACTCAGTGATCTTGGGAACTTCAGTAATCCTAGTACTCTCAGTAACTTTAGTACTCTCAGTCAGTCCTTAGATCTCAGTAGTATTCCGTCAGTCCACGAAACTAAGTGAACTCAGCTCAGCTCATCTAAGCAATACCATCAGCATCAGTTTAGTTCAATTAATCAGTTCAGTTAATAATGATCAGTCTATTCATATGATAGTAGGAGTAAGAACCGAGTAAGCCCAAGGATGGGAACTCACCTGTTATTTTAAGGGTGTGATTCTTAGAAGTCATCCTTGCATTCAGAACTATGTAGCTAATGTAGGTTGAGACATCATAGCCTGTTATATGAGGGTAGATGAGGTGGCCTAACTTGATATATGAGGGTTCCCACCGTTCTCATTAGAGTAACCTGTTATATGAGGGTCACTCACAGTTGTCTTTACCAGTGGTGTGGTATTGACACCCTTCCAGTCAGGGAAGAGATTGGATCCCAGCTTAGCTATAATGGAATATATGGGGCATGTCGGTTAGATGACTACTTCCCACAGTCACAGTTTCAGTCTCAGGCTCAGTAAAAGAACTTAGTTAGTTCTTTAGATTTTAGAACAGTTAGATACAGTCAACTCAGATATAGAACGGAACTCAGATATCTCCATCAGATTCAGGACTATCAGATATATTCATTCATGTTATCAGTTATAACAGTTATCAAAACTTATGTCATCAGTATTCATCTTTAGGACTGTCAGATACAGTCAACTGACCAGTTCTTCATAATCAAAACTGTTAGACACAGTTATTCATGTATCAATCTCATAGTATCAGTCCCTCAGTTATCCTTAATTCCATGTTATTAGTAAAACTCAGTAGTCACAACTCAGTAGTTAGTCTTAGCACGATCTCAGTTATAGTTACATCTGCATGCATGTATGTATTCTCATGTTCATGTTAGTCAGTCAGTTAGTATTATTCATGCATATGAGCCTACTGCATTCAGCCTACCTTACTTGCATACCAGTATATTCAAAGTACTGATGCATTTGTGCTATAGTGTCTTATACCATAGGTTTAAAAGCACGAGCTCTGGAGAACCAGTAGCATCCTAGTTCAGCTATCAAAGTTAGCAGTGAGTCCTCATCCTTCAAGGACATGATGATCTCATTACTATTTCAGTTTTTAGTTTATTTTAGTAGTTGGAGTTAGTTGGGGACATGTCCCATCAACTCCTTATTCAGACAGTTTAGAGGCTTTCAGACTACAGTATGTTCAGACAATTATCTCAGTTGATTTGGTATTGTTATACCATACTTTTTAGTTATGTACTAGCATTGAACCTTATGGCCTTTCAGTTTATGTTTCCGCATTTATGATATTATTACTATTATTCAGTGCTTAGTTTACAGATATTAGTTTTGGGTTAGCTTGTGGTCCTTCGGGGTCATGGGCATCGTGTAGCGTTTTGGGTACCAGATTCAGGGCGTTACATTAGAGAGCCCTTTTAGGTAGATTTTTTCTTGTCTCCCCTCATACCGAACTAGATTGAGACCCTAGAACTACTTTTGGATACTTTATAACATAGGATGGAATTATAAAGCCATAGCCTAGGTTTTAGGTTTGTGCTTGCCTTAGCATACATTTTTGGGACTATTAGCAGGCCCCACCATCATTTCTTTAGGTAGTATGCATAGTTAAGCTTCTTATAGATTTAAAAAGCCTTTAATTTGTGAACTTAGATTAAAATAATGGACCTTGAGATGAATTAGGAAATTTAATGGACTTTAGTTTTATTACTCAAAATAATATGACCTATTGGCTTCTCGAACCATACTTCTATAATTGGTGGTTAATTTTGCTTCTCTTATTGACTTAATCGTATTACCTGGTGGTTATATAAAATGGAGTAGGAGAGAATTAATCATGTTGGAGTATTATGATACTTGGTCTAATTAGTCTAGTTATGGTTCAAATCTACAATTTGTAGCTCCTCTAATATTAATTATATTGGGTTCATGTATGACATATTTATTACATGGAACTTCATTACTAGTGCTGGTTTAAGTCCAACATTCATGAACTTTATGTAAGAGTTCTACTTTAAGTTTAGATTTATGGTTCAAAGAGAGTTCCAGGTATATTGTTATATGCGGGTACATATTATGATTTTTATTAATGTATTTCTCCTTGTTTGTAACTGTCAAGCTTATGGGGGCTCGGTGATGTACCATAGTTTCATGACACTTTTAATTCTTAAAATAAGGAAATTATGAAAGAACTTAGGTATTCTTGTTGTATATGATGTATTTTTTGTTGATTTTGTAGGAAAACAAGATTCAGAGCAAAAACTAAGAAAGAAGGATGAAAATTAAGTTGAGTGGTGACCTATGACTCATGGGTGGAACCAACGAGGCATGAGTGGAGTCACGACTTAGAGATCTAAAGCTAAAAAGTGAAGTCTAATTCCCATGAAGTGACCTATGATCTATGACTCCAACACATGACTCATAAGTTAGAGTTATGAGTCAACTACTGAAACTTTATGTTGAGCCTTATTTCCATGATTTCAAGTCACAACTCATGGGTTTGATCAACGACTTAACCAATAATTCATAGGTGCCATCGACCTTCTTCTTTACATAGTTTAGGATAGGATTTTTTTTGTATCTATAAATACTACCTTGATGTTTTATTATTAGTTTACGTACTTTATACATTTTTTATATTATTTTGAGGTTCTGAGATACATTATTGATCTTAGAATCACTGACATTAATTTTTAAGGTTTGTAATCAAGTTGAGATTTTAGTTTTTCATCTTATTCTTGTATGTACAAAATTATGCTTCATCTATGGAATTTTCTTATGTGCTTACGATCACGGGCAACCTAACTCCATAACTAGGGTTGTGAGAACCATGCTGAATTAATAAAGCAGGTTAAGTGCGAGTCATTCCAAATCTGTGTTCTTCAATATATTGGTATTTTATTTTGTTTGATTACTTTCTTGATGGTGGTCAACATTAGGAACTTGCCTATATTCTAAACTTTCTTAAGAGAGAGGTAGAGATTAAGAAAAGGAATAATGATAGTAATTTAAATCTACCAACCTTTATCTATTAACTTAAGCCGTAACTAGGATAGTTAATATGTCACAAAATAAGGGTTACTAATGCCATGCTCTGAGTCTACGAGGAGATGAGCGAAATTCACCCAAACCAAGGTTTAGATATGATTAGATGATACATATCTTGTTAAATTTTGCATACAAGGCATCAGGATAGTTTGTTAAGTATGAACAACCTGTGGAATTATGAAGTCATGGGGAGCACAATTCTAGTGGTTGTCTCATATTGATTATACTATAATTATCCAATAACTGTTTCAATTATAACCTACTTTTACAAACTCCCTTTTATTTACATAATTTTCCATTACATCAATAAACTCTTGACAAACTTTTATCCTATTTCTTATAGGATTGACCCTAATAGGTTCTATATTTGTTTGACGACCTCTTTATACTTTGTTGAGAGGTGTAATTTGGGAAACATCAAATTTTGGTGCAACTATTGGGGAATATGGTTATGAATTGATAGATTAAGTTTGTTGAAATTGCTGGTTTCGTTTGTTGATCTCTGCTTCTCTACTATTTCTAAGGAAGACACCGGTTTATGCCCAGTACTTGGAGTCAAGAAAATCCCCCGATTCCATTTAATTTGGAACTTGAGAGAACTCTATGACAAAATTAATAGATGGAAAGAGATAACATTCATAATTGTGGATCCTTGATCGAAGGGGTTCATCATGACCCAACAATATTGAATCGACCACTTCAACCTGCTTTTCAGGAAACTACAGATAAAGTTACATCTCACCTAATGGTTGAGAAAAATACTAGGCAAGCAGCTGGCCGACGAACAGCTAGGGGGAAAGAGCTAGAGAGGAAGAAAAAGGTCGTTAACCCACACTTGAAAGGAACTAAATGAGAAGAAATAGATGACAACAACTCATCTAAAAATATCTACTAGTGTATGATAATCCAGATAAAAATTTGAGGTATGTTAAGCCAATTGAAATAGGTGCAATCATTCCTCCTGAATTCCCCAAGTTACCAAGTTTGATATTATGAGTGTTATGATCTAATTGCTGAATTTGAATAGGGTGTTGGCTGGACAGCCTACTGATGATGCAAACATGCATATAACAGATTTTGTAGGGATCTGCACTTCATATAATCTGCCTGAGGTGAGTCAGGAATCTATAACACCGAAGTTATTCCCATTCTCTCTGTCAAGGAAGGCAACTTTACAGTTAGGTAAGATACCTCATAGATATATCACCACTTGGATGAGTTGAGGACACAATTCTTTTCATCGAATCTTTCTACTATATATAATATAGTAATTGATGGATGAGATCTATAATTTCACACAGTTACGTTTAGAGGCACTATATGAGACATTGTTGAGGCTCAAGAAAAAAATACAAAATGTCTCAAATCACGAAATCTTAGGGAGAAACATGATTGAGATATTATACAGGGCCTTGAATTCTAAAACCAAGGCAATAACTGATACTACTATAGAAAGAGCCTTCATGAGTCTTTGCTGGGTACATGCTTCTGAAATCTTAGACCGGATCACAAAGCTAACTACGACTGGTATACTCGGGGGGAAGATAGATAGGTTGACACTTATGCAATTGGTACTTCTACTAAACCAAGAACATTAGATGATATAGTGGCTCAAGAGGTAGCATAACTAAGATCTGAAATTGATCTGCATACAAAGCAATTTGTAGCAATTGGAGCAAAAAAAGTAAATGTAGTGGGTTTATGAGGTAAGGATTCTAGACATAAAGAGTCAGATTCTTAGAAAGAAGCTACGTATTTGGATAGAGAGATGGCAGGTTTCTGAGCCAAGGGATAGGGTTATAATTAAGATAATTGGAACCTGAGAAAAGGTGCTCAAAGTAAAAATTACTATAAAGACAGGTATAGGGACAGGAGTAGAGAGCATGATGGTGACTGGAGGAGGAAAAATAGCCATAAGAAAATAATGAACTTTGTGTTCCACTAGGGAACTGAGATGCTGAGTTTGAGAATTCAAGAATAGAAACATTGTTTGCAAATCTTTTGAAGGTTTTTGAGAACTAAGAGAGTTTCCTTAAGGAGATTAAGGCCAATATTTTGGGTTTAAGACAGAATATAGATTCATAGGAAACTACTATTAAGTAGCTTGAGCAACAATTTGGGTAGATGTCTTGTAATACCCCGAACTTTCTTTAAAGTCTAAGTTAGTCTCTAGAAGAACTAGGGATGACTTCCTAAGTGAATAATGTTTAAATCAGATAAAATTTCCTCAATTTTGACATTTTATCATGTGATAAATTTAATTATCTTTCCAACAATACCAATTTCGTCAAAATCTGGTATCGGAGTAAAAAGTTATGGATATTTTATAGAGAAGTGTCTGAACTGTCCAGGAGCGATGAGTAGGCAGACGGTCCATCTTGCTTGCGATGGACCATTTCTCTGGCCATCATAACTAATAAATAAAACCCATTCAATGGCCAAGTGCGACGGTCAGGCCGACAGACCATCGAGTTAGCAACGGATCGTCGCCCAAGCTGTCACAACTGAGGTAGTGACCTCATCTTTTAGCCAAAGTTCGAATGACATGTCGATGGAACATTGAGCTAGCGACGAACCATGTCACAAGCCATCGCAACCAAGGAAATGAACCTGTGTTCTATCAAGGTGCAATGGGCAGGCTCGACGGACCGTTGCCCAAGCCATCGCAGATCCCGTTCAGCAATTTAAAGCCATTTTTTAAAAGGGTTTTTGGGTCTTTTTCCACCCCTTTTAACACCTATTTATATCATACTAGAGCTCACAACTCCTTATTCATCCATAACATCAAAATTAGGTTTTCTTTCAAGATCAATCCCCAAGAACAAGATTCACACCTTTCTTCAAGAAAACTCAAGAATCAAACGTCACAATTCAAGAACCTTCGAGAAAAGTTATTCTCTTTCAAGATTCAAGCTTTGAAGGTATGTTAGATGTTGATTCTTGGGTCCCTTCCACCCAAGAAGTTCAAGAATCCTTTTTCAAACAATAAAGATTGTATATTTAGAAGTTTTCATGATTTATGTGAGTTGAAGTTCTTGTTCATGTTATTGTTGAGTTTTGATTCATGTTCAAAATTATAAATTTCATGATTTAGTCCTAGTATGTGATGATTTGCGTAATATTTATGATAAAACCTTCAAGGTGCATGTTGATTGATGTAACCATGTTAATTAGATGTAGAAATTATTGTATAACCAAAGCATGCTCTCCATATGTTTGATAAAATGCCTATGTGAATGAGATAGAGCCTTTATAGCATGTTGACAAGAAATCCCCAATTATGTGTAAGTTAATGCATGCCAAATATTTGTTGAAAGGCCTTAGTGGATGAATTATGGTATGTTAACATGCATTCCTATTCATGTGCAAGTTTATGACCTTTAAGTGCTTGATGAAATGCCTTATTGATTGTATTATGAGTTGTTGACCATTGTCAAGTATTCAAGGATTGTCATGTCTTATATATTTCATGCTATCGAGTACTGGGGGTATTTAATACCTAATAATTTAGCTGTGTGCCTTGAGCCAGTGTCAGTTACAGTACCCTCAATCATGTCAAGATCAGTAGTATTCTTAGCTAGTTACAGAATTCAGTAGAATGCAGTCAGTTACATGACTTAGGAAAATTCAGTAAGCTCAATATTATTCCAAGTCTTGTCTAATACTCAATTCAAGACCTCAATAATGTTCAAGTATTTAGTTCAGAACATAATAGAATTCAGTCAGTTAGTAGAAATCAGAAGTATACCATCAGCCAATAGAACCCAGTAAACTCAGTCTAGTTCAGTTAATTAGTATGATTAGTAATAGATTTAGATCAGTCTAGTACAGTCTAAGAATCAGTTTAGTGTCTATTCAGTTGGGAGTAGGATTCAACAGCGAGCGAGGGCAGGGATGACGGCTTCCCTATTAGAGAGGTAGAGTCATTAGTAGTAGTCCCTGTACTCTAGAACTGCATAGCTAGCATAGGATGAGGAGTCACCCATTAGATTAAGGCTTGGCTTTCTGCTTAGGGTCACCCATTAGAAAGGCTTGACCATAGAAGTGTCTTTACCCGTGGCACAATACTGACAACTTCTAGCTAGGGTTACAGGTTAGACCCTACTAGTTCAGATTAAGGGGCATGTCATTTAGATGACTACTTCTTATAGTCTTTAATTTAGATTCAATCTCAGTAATAGAACTCAGTTCAACTATACAGAAATCGGGACTGTCAGATATAGTCAATCAGCTTAGTAAAGAACTTAGATAGTTCCAAAGATTCAGAGATCACCCGTTAGATAGGCTTGATCTCATTTTCAGTAAATCATATTCATTATCAGTAGATTCAGATATCACCCGCTAGATAGGATTGATCTCAGATTCATTCAATAAGTATCAGTAGCAGCAGATTTAAGGATCACCCGCTTAATAGGCTTGATCTCAGATTTTAGCATTTGTAGACTTAGTTATCAGAATTCAGTATTAGTAAACTCAGATAGCAGTTATCAGTAAACCCAATTATCAGTAATCTAGTTATTAAAATTTAGTATTCAGTGTTATTATGATTTCAGTTATAGTTTGTGCATTTATGCATGTATCCTCATTCAGTAGTCTTATGTTATCCAGTCAGCTATAGTTTATGCATATGATCCTTTGAATTTAGCCTTACCTCATCTAGTGTACCAGTATATTCTCACATACTAACACATACTTTTCTCTTATGCTATAGTGTTTTATACCATAGGTTCAGAAGCACGAGAACCAGAGCACCCTTAGCAGTTTAGATTCAGCCAATAGTAGTAGACTTAGCAGTGAGTCCTCATTATTTGAGGATGTTTTATTTTTTCATTATATTTCTAGATTCAGTATTTTAGTGGTCGAAATTATTTGGGGGATTTTCCCATCAACTCCTTATTCAGACAGTTTAGAGGCTTTTAGACTAGATGTTCAGACAGTTGCTTTAGTATTTTTGATACTTTATTCAGTTGCATTTTAGTTTTTGAACCTTATGGAAAGTTTTTGCCAGTTTTTTTTCATATTTTTACAGTATATTATGCAGTGCTCAGTTACAGGTACCAGAAAAGGGTTAGCTTGTGGTCCTTTGGGATTATGAGCACCGTGTAGCATCTTGGGTACCAGAATCGGGGTGTTACATGTCTGCCTTATTGAACAAACATCAACTAGACACTTTTTCTAACAATACTGTTTAGAACTCAAAGAATGGCAATCATTGTTTAGCTATTACTACTCAGAGAGGTAAGGTTACTATAGATCCACCTATGACTATGGTTGATAATATAAGGAATGATTTTATGACTAGTGAGGATACAACAAAAAAATTGGTGATAAATGATAAGGCCTCTCAAAATCCTGTAATTGCAGAAAAAGGAGTTGAAAACAAAGAAAAGGGTAAGCAGGTCACACCAGTATTGAAGTCCATTCCCAAACTTCCTCTGCCTTTTCCCCAAAGATTAAAGAAGAAAGCCGAAGATGGGAAGTATTAGAAGTTTATTTCTATGCTAGAGGAGTTGACTATGAAAATCTTTCTTGTTAAAGCTACAGAACAGATTCCTGGTTATGTGAAGTTTATGAAGGATTTGGTGACAAATAAGAGACCTATCAGTTATGAGGCTGTTGGTGGTGTGCACCATTATAGTTTGATTATATCTCGATCTTTTATGCAAAAGAAAGGTGACCTACGTGACTTTATAATTCCTTGCATGATTAGGTCATCTAAATTTGCCAAGGCTTTGTGTGACCTAGGTGCAAACATTAACTTGATGCCATAAGCAGTGTTCAAACAAATGGGCTTAAGACCCCTCGAACAAACGAGATGCAATTATTAATGGCAGATCATATGATCATGAAGCTTATGTGCATATTATTTGATATTTTAGTCATGATAAACAACTTTATCTTTCCTACCGACTTCTTTTATCTTGGATTGCGAGGTTGATTTTGAGATGCCCATAATTTTAGAAAGATCACTTTTAGCCAGCAGGAGAGCATTGGTAGATATGGAAAGGGATGAGATAAAGATTGGGCTGAATAATAAGAAAGTCATATTCAATGTTCGTAGAACTATGAAACAACTAAAAAACATAAAGATGGTTTCAGTTATAAATAGTTTTGATGACTTGGAAGCCAACCTAAGGACTACTTGGATGAATTATGAGTAATTAAGTCCCCGTTGTCATGCCGCGATATTAAATCAAATGTTGCTTGGATGGTAACCCACTGCCACCCAAGATGTCTTATTATTTCAGTATTTATTTTTATTCTTGTTATTGTGATTGACATTAGACCCATGCACCTAAGGTGCCTCAGGTGTGTTCCTAACTCCCTTATTTTACTTTGTCTTAATGCACTGGGGACAATGCATGTTTAATTTATGGGGGCATGGATACTTATGGGTTTATATGTCCTCTCGAGGTTTTTGTTACCTTGTCTCTTTTCCCTAGAGAGTGTTGTCTTAGTAGATCTAGCATGTTTAAGATATTGTGTTTTATTGTATTTTTGTTATATTTGTAATATTTGTGTGATGTTTTATTAGGAGATGTCATGACCCAAAAATCAAGGGTCATGATGGCACTTGTCGTGGAAAGCCTTAACAAGTAAGCCGATCACCCAAACGGATATGAAATAAGAAAAATCAATACCAAAACCCAAGGCAAGGTTTCTAGAATGAAGCCGAACCACACAAATATGATAATGACAGAAGTACATAACCAAAAATACAATACGAAATCCCAAAACATAGTGTCATAGTGTAAGAACTACTAAATATATCTCGAATGTCAAAAATGCAATAATAGTACAAAAGGATCAAAATATATCTCTGAATGCAAATAAGACATGAGATAGATAAAAAGAGGTAGTAGATCAACTCCAGAAGCATAGATCAACCGCCACCTCAAATATACTCTAGATACCACCTAAACTAGCTATCGTACGGCTTACTCATACCTGGATATGCACCAAAAGGGTGCGGTAGGGGTGAGTATGGTCTACTTCTACTCAGTAGGTATCATTTGATGATTGAGAAAAGTAGAAAATCAAGTACATAAAATACACACTATGGGGAGATCGTTTAATCAGAAAATGTTCCAAATAGTAGCCTACACCATATCTACTAACAATTATACAATATTCACATATATCACACAAAAATACGAGAAAGAACTAAAGATATATAGGTATCACACCTACAAGTATGACGAAGAAGTACACATAGGTAGATATCACATCAAAGACGATAATACAACACAAAATGAGCATAATATATATGAAATTCAAAGAAGATAATGATGATGATGATGTGATGTGATGCTCAAGGTTGTCGCACAACCTCTGTATACACCTATCAAGCTGTGCTCCTGAGGTAGGACCCACGGAAAAGGGGGGAGGGTTCATCAACCCATTACAATAATATTTAATAGCAATGTCCATGACTCATCTCCAACACATACATTGGCATAGGGTCTATTAAGATGTCACAAGCTAGTATTTCCAGTATTTCCATAGTTGTACCAATATTTTACAAGTATATATAACATAAGGATGTAATTCTCATAACCAACCACAATGATAATTTTCAAATCATGTAGCCATGTGAGCCAAAATTCCACTCAATGCAACATATGCCAAATACAGAGTTATATATACACAACAATATACCATTGTTACCACATAAATTCTAATTTAGGCCTCTTTACTAGAAAAGATAGCACCAAGTATGCATACACAAGTCCAACAACATCATATAAAATCCCACACGATCACACATAACAGATAATGTCTCAAAACCACCAAATAAAAACAACATAGGCCCCCACACGAGAACAACATAGTAATAAAACCATCTCCATGATTATTTCCCACACCCATAACATAATTTTTATACCAACATTAATAACCTAGCCAGTTTGAAGAAAGTTAAGCTATAACCTATCTCAAATATTAAAAATAGTTACAAATAAGCCTTCAACTCTGAGTTTCACCTTATGAACGAACCAAAAATTAGCTAAAACACACAAATATGGAATCTACATGTTAAAAGAAAGTGAATGATATTCATATTGTTCATTTTTAGGTTGGTGTCAAAACGAACCCCCCTAAATGGGCTTTCAAAAAAGAAGGGTAAAACTAAAATTTTAGCTAAAAATTATATTACCTAAGATTAAAGGAATTCATAGAAGAAAACACAAGTAAAAACAAGTTGTAATTGGGGTTTACATTGAGAAATTGCTAATTTAGGCCTTCCGAGCCAAAATCCACAAATTCTATTTTTAAATCCAAGTTCTAACAGGTTTAAATGATAAAAATACAAAAAAAGTAATTGAAATAGGGAT
Organism: Capsicum annuum; assembly: GCF_002878395.1. Taxonomy (NCBI): domain Eukaryota; kingdom Viridiplantae; phylum Streptophyta; class Magnoliopsida; order Solanales; family Solanaceae; genus Capsicum; species Capsicum annuum. The sequence goes on from NC_061116.1 coordinate 120,068,122, forward strand.
TTGGAGATTACCCAAGCTTAAAAATTGAAGAAATTGCATAAAAGCTCAAAGACCCAAGCTCCAAGTCTAAAAAATGATAAAAAAATAACAAAAATTAGGGATATGACCCACCCAAGCATGACGTAAGCAATCATTGAATCACTTAAGTGGTCATTGCAAAAGTAACCACTTATCGCTTACGTGATGCATGCTTTATCTCATAAGAGACATGACTATTGCTTATGCGAGGGGATCCTACGCTATGGGGAGTCGCTTAAGTGATAACCCCCACTGTCAGGTTTCTTAAGTAACCAACGATCATCTAAGTAGGTGCACTAGCTACGAACCCCTCAAAATTCATCCAAAATCCCAAGAATACAAACAAACTATGCTACTAGACTAAATTCGATGCTCTAAACTCAATGAAGATATTAAATTTTTAAAAAAAATATCATTTTCACAAAGTTTACTCCCGAAACCCAATTTCACCACTCTCTAAATCGAGGGTCAAAATGAGATATAAAAGATGTAAAACCATACCAACCATGATACCAACCTAAAATTGGAGTTTTAGATCTACTAGCACCTATTATTTTGCCATTCAATTCACAAATTAATAAATATTGATGAAGTTAACTATAAAGCCTTTATAATCACCAAAAATCACAATCTTGCCCAAATCACGTATAAATACACTGAGAACTATGCCAATCATTCCCATACCCCAAAAATACCATTAGGCAATCATGGGAAGGAGTAAAATAGTTAAATCACACTGAAATGAATAATTCTTTTAAATCACCAAAAATTAGGTCATTACAGGAGAGGAACCTTGGTGTAAGCATATTTTATTTTTATAACAAGAAAATAATTCCCTTCTATTTTTTGTTATGAACTATGTGTTGAGAAGATATGAGATTATGATCATTGTTGGATATTGTTATATATTATTATTAGGGACAAAACAACCTAGGTTAGCATTGCATGAATTGAATAGGTAGTAGTTTATAACATAACCTGTACTATCTGAGTATGAGGTATTTACTGAGTACACTTTGTGTGTGCAATTCAAAACTTGCTCATTAGTCTTGCCTAGGTTATAAGATAGTTAGTTGGGTCAGGATCATAGGCTAGTTTTGAATAAGTCCACTTTTAAATTGACCAAATAAAAATAAGTATCCCTTGATCCCAAATTTGAGCCTTAAGTGACTTATTTTATTTATATATTTTACCTTTTACCTTCCTATTTTAATTACAATGAACTTGTTTTGGCCCTGGTTTCTCTTTAGACATTGTGTATAGGTGGCTATCATAGGGGCACATAGTTGGAGACGGGTATGAAGAAGATGTTGAGAAAGAAAAGAAAGTAGGGTTGGGTTTGGTAGAAAAAAAAGAATTAAAAAGAAACACAAAAAAAGAGAAAAAGAAAAGAAATAAATAGAAATTATGAAGAAAACCACACCCAATATGAAAATAAATAAAGGAGAATAAGAGAGAATAAATGGAGCATGGTTACATAGTGGAGCCAAAATGCAAGTGTAATCTCAAGTAATGTTGAGTTGGTACTTCCCCCAAACCTATATTATAAATGGAGAAAATTCCTATAGTGGTGCTAGTCCAATTTTTTGAAGAACTAAGGTGTAGAAAATAAGGGCATGTCGATATGCACATTGTTTGAACTTATTTGTGAGGGAGAGTTATTTGATGTAATCTTTGTATTGATATTTATTATGATACTGTAAGAGTATGGTACTTCTTTGCTGTGAGGGTACATGGATTGCATTATTAGCTGCTTATTTGTTCAAGTGATGTCATTTACATAGATGCTTGGTTGTTTGTTTCTAATCTAATACCATAACTTGATTCCTTTTATGTCATGATATTGTGATACATATATACATAGAATGGTCTTGAAAGTTGTGTATAGGAGGGGGTTTAAAAGTTTGAACTGAATTAATAAATACTCTTAGAGGTGCCTTAGGTTTCTCTTAGTTAAGCATCATAGTTTTTATTGTGTTTTAGTTTCTAAATGACGTGCAAACATTCTAAGTTAAGAGTGTTGATGTGACACGGTTTCATGGAACTTTTGATGCTTAAAATAAGGAAATTATGCAAGAAATTGGGCATTCTTGTTGGATATAATGTGTTTTTGTGTTAATTTTGTAGAAAAATAGGCTTTGGAGCAAAAAATAAGATAGAAGGATGAAAACTAAGTTGAGTGATGACCCACAAGTTGACCCATGACTCATGGGTGGGACGTACTAGATGTGAGTGAAGGTGTGACTTGGAGATTTGAAGATGAAAAGTAAAGTCTAATCCCCCAAAGTGGCCTACGATCTATGAATCCAACCCATGACTCGTGAGTTAGAGTCATGAGTCAATACTGAAGCTTTAGGTTGATCCTAATTTCTATGATTTCAAGTCACGACTCATGGGTCTAATACACGACCCAACTAACGAGTTGTAGGTGCTGCCCACTTGCTTTTCCTACACAATTTAGGATATGATTTGTTGTGTATCTATAAATAATCCTTTGATGTTTTTTATTAGTTTGCACACTTTATACAATTTTTATATTATTTTGAGATACTGAGATACATTATTGATCTTGAAATCATTAACAATGGTTTTTGGGGTTTCTAATCAAGTTGAGATTTTGATTTTTAATCTTATTCTTGTAAGTACAATATTATGCTTTCACCAATGGAATATTCTTGTATGCTTACGATCATGAGTATCCCCATAACTAGGGTTGTGGAAACCATGATGAATTAATGAAGCAGGTTATGTTTGAAGTCATTCTAGACTAGTGTTTTTGCATGTATTGGTACTTTCTTCAGTTTGATTGCTTTCTTGAATGTGGCCAATGTTAGGAACTCACCTATATTCTTAACCTTCTTGAGAGAGAGGTATATATTTATAAAAGAAAATAATGATAGTAATTTGAAGCTATCTACCTTCATCTAATTAACTTGAGCCATAAATGAGATAGTTAATATTAGATCACAAAACAAAAGTTAGTAATACAATACTCTGAGTCCGAAAGGAGCTGAGTGAAACTCACTCAAACCAAGGTTGAGAGATGGTTAGGTGATACATATCTTATTAGTTTTTACATGTAATACATTGGGATAGTTTGTTAAGCATGAACAACTTGTAGAGTTATAAAGTCATGGGAAAAACAATCCTAAGGCCCATCTCATATTGATCATAGTCTGATTAACTAGCAATTACTACTATTACAACTTACTTTTAACCCCCATTTTATTTACGTAATTTCCAATTACATTAATAAATTCTTGACAAACTTTAGGCGTATTCCTTATGAGATCGACCCCAACCTAATTGGATTCTATATTTTTTTGATGACTGCTTTATACTTTATTGAGAGGTGTATTTTGGGCGACATCATTCAGTCTAGTTATTTAGTTATTTCTCTTTTATTTATGCTTTAAGCGCTTATGAGGGACAATATAGGTGATAGATGATATTTACTCAAGTTACTTATTCTATCTATTGACTAGTTTATCTTGACTTGTAGTATTACTTTGATTTAGCCATATCCTTAAATTGAGTTTATATTCTCACATTACATTTTACTTTTATTATAATTTAGCTCATTCAACCGATGATGTCTACCGATTACCCAGTATTTTTGATACTTATACTATACTTCTGCATCTTTTTTTGATGTAGATCCGAGTATTAGCTACCACCACTGACCTTTTTTCATGTTCGCTTTGGGGGATTCAGAGATCGGGTGAGCTTTTTGAGCTGGAGTTGATCCTCTTTTCTTCTGCTATTTTTGGATAGTCTTTACTTTTTTGAGACTTCCAGTATATTTCATACTATTTAGTGCTCTATTATTTTTGTATTTTGTGGCTCATGTACTGAGCTTACCAGGTTATGGGATACTCTTTTTGCATATTTTCTCCATTTCCCATGTCCTCTAGTCCTTTCATGATTATTTATTTTTATTTAGTTTTCTACTTGTATATCTAAATTCGATATCAGAGTCTAGGTTCACTGGTGTTATTGGTACAAGAGCAAGTGTCTAGTAGAGTCTCACCGATCAGTATAATGATGTTTGTATCCTATCTTTGAGAGGCTACAAGATATTATTTGGAAAATCATACTTTCTTTATTCTTTTTGTGTGATAAGTCTATATTGGTTTTTAAGTTCTCATCTATTTCACCCTTTTTGTAGATGGCTACAATATGAGCTACAATGATTAGAGATTATGACCCCGACTCTACAACTGGGGTACCCATTTAAGGCTAAGGTCATCCCTAAGGTCGAGGCCAGGCTAGAGTTGTAGCCATAGCTAGAGGTCTAGACAAAGTTCCTTTACCAAACCCTGCTATTACTCTTAAGCCAGAGGTCTTTCCACTGGTTTAGCTGCCCTTTCCAATATTGGTCCATGGGGTAGCCAAGGACCCATTGGTATTTATACATTTATTAGTTCTAAAAAATGAGTTTCTTCAGTTATTGGGTTAATATTTTATCATTGTATGATAGTGCTCAATTAGTAGACTAGAGCATTACTAATATAAGATCATAACCTATAGCTGCAACCCCTAGAGTCAAGTTTTCTCCAGTATTGGTAGTTCTACATCCAATAGTCACTTATTTAGTTATGACCGCTGTATACCAGATGATTGGTGGCTAATATATAAGATCGGCCACACCTAGATTTGTAGGGCCTCAAGCGAGGATACTTCTAGATTTCTAACTATTTATGAGGAAAGACTCTATAATTTATGGTTGGTTGAGTCATATAGAGTGGATTTTACCATTTATCATCTAGACAAATAGCTAGACAGCGGTAGAGGGGTTATATTAATTCCTGGTCAACTGGATCTCTACCTATGACTTAGACTCAACTTTTTGAGGCTTTCTTAGGAAAGTTCATGCCTCGTAACATGCATGATTTCCTCGAGGATGAGTTTTCTAGATTGAGGTAGGTTTTTTGATTATAGCTGAGTATGAGGTAAAGTTCCATAACCTAGCCACACATGACACCATGATTACGTATATGGAGTGTAGGTGGATTCGATGTTTTGTCTAATAGTTGAGACTACCCCTCTATAGAGCTACTCAAGGTTTGGTGACTTCAGAAAAGTCTTTTACTTAGATTTCTAACCATGACTACACTATAAAGCATATGGATTGCGAGGCCCTAGAGGGTAGCAATAAGAGAAACATCACTAGGGTAGTTGTAGTTAGAGCCACAATATTACAGTTCATAAGTAGAGATTTTACGGGAGGTACCCCCAATAGTAGTCTTATTAGCACTAGGGTTAGTCTAGTATACCCATTTAGGCAAAACTTTAGATTTTAGATGGGGTCACTGCAGTTATAGTATATAGTGTCCAGTCTTACAATAGTGCATAATTAGGGTCCTTAGGCTGAGATGCCCATTTTAGGTCAACTAGATCTATTGGAGATAGTAGAGTGCCCTTGGCATATTATGATTGTGGGGTCATCATCCATTTCTCTAGAGAATGTCCCTAATGTAGAATGATTTAGCCTGTAGTGTAGAGTGTTTTGTCGATTAGATTAGTGTCCTATCCAGCTAAAAATAGTGCACGAGGTCACATAGATAGTCCCCAAGGTTCTAGAAAAGGACCTCAGGCAGGCAAGAAGAATGGCCAATCAGTACCTACTTTAGAGGCAAATAAGTTCATTTGTATGCTGTACCTGGTAAGCCGAAGGTAGTGTCTTCAAATATTGTTATTACAAGTATAGTTTCAGTACTTTGTCAGCCAACTATAGCTTTATTTGATCTAAGATCCACTTATTCATATGTTTCTACTTATTATTCAACATGATTAGAGTTGTCATAGGAGCCTTTATCTATATCATTGTATGTATATACTCTTGCAGGTAATTCTTTAGTAGTAGATCAGGTTTATATACATATGTTGTGACCATTTGATAGTTTGATACTCAAGCTATCTTTATTGTGCCAGACATAGTAAACTTTGAAGTAATTTTGGGCATGGGATGGTTATTTTCCTATCATGTGGTCTTGGATTATTATACTTAGACCGCTACCTTAGCCATGCATGGCATAACCCCGATTATATGGTAGGGTTCTTTTATCCACACACTAATAGGAATTATTTCTTATGTTTGGGCTAGGAGACTGGTGTCAAAGGTTTGCAATCTTACTTTGCTTATGTTGATGATATTAGTGCAGAGAGTTCATCGCTTGATTTTGTCTCTATTGTTTATGATTTTTTTGATATTTTCCACACTGACCTACCCGGTCTTACTCCTAAAAGTGATGTTGATTTTGTTATTGATATTGAGCTGGGCACCTGACCTATTTCTATGGTACATTATTGTATGGATTCTACTGAGTTTAAGGAGATAAATTCTCTACTTTAGGATCTTTTGGATAAGGGTTCATTAGGCTGAGTACATCACCACGGGGTGCTCTGATCTTGTTCATAAAGAAAAAAGATGGTTCTAGGCATATGTGCATCGACCACAAGTAATTAAATAAGGTAAAAGTGAAGAATATGGATCCTATGACTCAAATTTATGATTTAATTGACCAGCTTTAGGTTTGGGTAGTTCTCTAAGATTGACTTGAGATTCGGTTACCATTAGTTGAGGATTTAGGCAAAGTACATGCCTAAGACAATCTTCAAGACTTTCTATGGCCATTATGAGTTCCTGGTGATGTCTTTTGGATTGACCACTACCCCAATATCATTCACAGACTTGATGAAATACATATTAAGGCCTTATTTGGACTCCTTCATGACCATTTTCATTGATGGTATAATAGTATATTCGAGGAGGAGGGAGGAACATGAGCAACATTTGTGGATAGTATTCTCTAGATTTTGAGAGATCAAAGGCTTTTTGCCAAATTCTAAAAGTGTGAGTTTTGGATAGAGTTATTGGAATTCCTAGGGCACGTTGTTTCTTAGGATGGGATTATAGTAGATTTAGTGAAGATTAAGGCTATTCATGATCAGGTCAGACCTTTATTTCCGACCAAGGTTCGTAGGTTTATTAGTTTGGCAAGATACTACAGATTATGCATCGAGGCATTTGAAACTATTGTAGTGCCTATGAATTAATTAATTATAAAGGAGGTTTAATTTCAGTGGTTCAAGGAGCAGGAGTTAATATTTCTGAAGTTCAAGGAATTATTCACTTTGGTTCATATTTTGCCTCATCCAATTAAGGGCGAGGATTTTACTATTTATTGTGATGATTTTGGTGTTTTTTGGGGTTATGTTCTGATATAGAAGGGTTGAGTTATTGCGTATGCATAGAGGTAGTTGAATGTGCATGAGCACAACTACCTCACTCATGACTTGGAGTTACCAGCAGTAGTTAGCGCTTAAGATTTGGAGTCATTACTTGTTTGGTGTTCATTGTGAGATATTTATTGGAGGTATTACTTATAGAGAGCTTAATAAGAGACAATATAGGTGTATTGAGTTACTGATGGAATACCATATATCTATTTTATGCCTTCTAGGCAAGGAAAATGTGGTACATATGCCTTGAGTCAAAAAGTGGTGAGTATGGGTAGCTTGGCCTTCATTTTAATTTTGGAGAAACTACTGCTTTGGACATTCAATTATTATTCAAATTTATAGTTTGACTTGATATTTCTGACCCCTGGAGGATTCTCTCCTATGTTGAGGCTAGGTTTACCTTATTTGAGATGATTTAGAGTTGTTAGTTTAAGGATAGTAGACTTTATAGTATCCATGATCAGGTGTTAAGAGGTGAATCTTATAGGGCTGCCTTAGCCTTTGAGAGGATTTTGTGATTTGTTGTTCATCTTTATATTTTGAGGGTTGGGGACTTGATTCTGTTGATTATTCGAGAGGATCATAGCTACAAATACTCTATTACCCTTGGACAATTAAGATGTATAGAGATTTGAGGCAACATTATTAATGGAGTTGCATGAAAAAGAGTTATGCTAACCACAGGATTCACACTTTGAAATTTGGAGTTGGTGGCTGGGTTTTCCTTTGAGTATCACCCATGAAGGGCGTGATGAGGTTTGGGAAGAGGGGAAAGCTCAGCCCCAGGTACATCAGGCTATTTGAGATACTTTGGAAAACTGGAGAGGTAGCTTATAAGTTAGCCTTGCCCCTAGACTTTTTAGTTGTTCATCTAGTCTTTCATTTATCTATGCTATAATGCTATATTCCAAATAAGTCTCACGTGCTTTACTGGGACTTGATTCAGTTGGATGAGAGGTTAAACTTTATGGATAATCCATTCCCTATATTATCCAAGGATTTAAATGGTTATGCTTCAATGAGATTCTGGTGGTTAAGGTCAGTGGAGGCATCATCTAGTGAAAAAGCTACTTTAGAGATTGAGAGTGAGATGTGGGCCTAGTATCCTACATGTTTAAGCCTTCAGGTATATCATAAATCTTTACTTTTGTACCAATATTTAAATTTCTTTTCAACGTTTAGAGCTTTCCCATAATTTCCCCAAGTCATTTATGACTTGACGGGACTAGCTATTCGATCATTGGGCAGTTTATTTAGTTTTACAGTCAATTTCTTATTTTGGAGCTTTTGTTATTACTAATTGGGTATGTGATACAAACTCTAATCAAACATTCCTAGATGCCAACTCTGACACTTGTATTAGCTCTAGAATTTTCAATTATCGGCTAGGGGTACCCTTTGTTTAGGTCCTAAGACTTCTACACTCATTTTGGGCTATTGGGTGAAATTTGGTTAAAATGGCCCTTTAGCTATGGGACCTACTTTTGATGAAACCAAACTCTGATGGAAATTTTGATAGCAACATGGAGTCCAAAATGTCAAATTTGGTAGAGTAACATATTTTTATTTGCATCCCCGAGATTCCAAATAAATTTCGAGGGTTCGATCAGAAACTTGGAAAAGTGACAACTTTATTAGTGAAGATTCAGCTAGTGTAGGCCAAAAATTACCTTCGCATTTGCGAGTCCTCATTTATTAAAGACAAAGTTATTGGCCATCACATTGTTGAGCCTCACTTTGCACTCACAAAGAGTAAGTTTATAGACCGATCTAAACTTTCTCCTTTGCATTTGTAGTAGACCAACCATGATTATAAAGGGTTAGGCAAGTCATGAGTTGTGTTTGTGATAGCATCCCCGTAATTGAGATGAAAGGATCCCTGGGTCTAATAAAGTTGTAGAGCCTGATTTCTCTCCCATTCTTCCTAAGTCTTTAACCATTAAAAAGCCTAGAATCTTAGAGACTTGTGAAGAGCGATCATTGGGTGTTGAGAGTGATTTTGAGATGTCATTTTTATCATTTTCTCACCATTATTTTTGTAATTTTCTTTTTGTTTTTATGATTAATTCTTCGATTAACTTTAAACCCCTAGTTTATTATCGAGGCTGATTTAGGGCCCATTTATGCTCAGGTTTCACCTATTTTTGATGGTAAATGATCCATTAACTATTAAGGACGCATTGATAGTTTTAAATGTGTGATTTGTCAAGTAAGCCCGACATGGTATTTTTAGTTTAATTCTTGATTTGGAGTATTTATATGCAATACAAGTATCATTATGTAATAAACCCAGGACTTTTTCTCTGTTTCTATGCATTTTTGACATTTTGAGCCTTCCCATAGCATCTACAAGTCACTTATGACTTATCACAACTATCAGATTGATTATCAGATAATTCGCTTGAGTTTTAGTCTCATTTACCAAGTTTGGGGCTTTCATTGTTAAAAAATTGGTTTAGGACCAAAACCTCTAGCAAAAGACCTTGGATGAGAAATATAAATCCCTATCAGCTCTAGAACATTGAATTTAGGCTAGGAGGACCCTTCATTCAGGTCTTGAGGATTTTGAACTCATTTTAGGCTAATGGATAGAATTTGGTGAAAATAGGACTATAGGTTTGGGACGAACATTTTATCAAAATGAAATTGGATGCAAATTTCTATGGTTCTATTGAATTTTAAATGTCAAATAGCATAGTTTGTTTACATGCTATTTGGGCAAACACCTGATTTTTTAAAAGAAAAAAATTGGGCAAACTAAAAGCATTTTGTTGGTTTTCAAAAATTTGGTGCAGACATATTTTACCCTTCACGTTTGTGATGGGTAGGTTGCATTCTCAAAGTATCAAGACATTGACCATCCAATTCGTCAGCCTCCTTTCCCAAAGTTGCGATAAAGGGAGATCTGACCAAGCTCCCTTATTATCCTTTGCGTTCACAAATCTAGCATTGTGTTCGTGGTAACCTGACCTATTTGTCTACTAATGTACCATGATTTCATGGCACTTTCGATTCTTAAAACAAGGAAATTATGGAAGAACTTAGGTATTCTTGTTGGATATAATGTGCAATTGTGCTGATTTTTCAAGAAAATAGGGTTCAGAGCAAAGACTAAGAAAATGGAATGAAGAGTTGCTGAAATAGTGACCCACAAGTCAACCCATGGGTTGTGAGTTATGGGTAGGACCTATGGATTATGAGTAAGATTGTGAATTGAAATTTGAAATTCGTATCCTAAGTCTTCCTTATTTGAGTCAATTTATGATTCGTGGATGCAACCCACGACTTGTGGGTTTCTTTCGTAAGTTGAGATTCTAAAAGGATGACTTATGCTCTAATTTTGATGACTTGAAGGCACGGATCGTGAGTCAGACCCACGGCTAAATCCATGAGTCGTGAGTTGATGTCGTCCTACTTTTGTACGCTGTCAAGGATAGGTTTTATTTTGTATATATAATTATTTCTTAGATGTTTTAGTGTCAGGTTATGCACTCTATACACTTTTTACATTGTTTTGAGTTCTGAGATACATTATTGATCTTGTAATTATTCTTCTTGTTTTTTAGGGTTTATAATTGATTTGAGATTTCAGATTTTTTATCTTATTCTTCGTAAGTTCAACATTATGCTTTCATAGGTGAAATCTTTGATTGTTCTTTCGACCATGAGTAGATAAACTCCATAACTAGGATTGTGGGAACCCTGATGAATTAACAAAGCTAGATAAGTGTGAAGTCATTCTAGATCGGCGTTCTTGCATGTATTGGTATTTCTTTTAATTTTTTACTTTCTTAATAGGTGCACACATTAGGAACTCATTTCTATTTGATACTTTCTTCAGAGAGAGGTAGAGCATAGAAAAAGGAAATAAAAATAGTAATTTGAAGTACCAACCTTTATCTAATTAACTTGAGCCATAACTGGGATATTTAATTTGAGATCATAAAACAAGGGTTAATAATGCAACGCTCCGAGACCGAGATAAGATGAGTGAAATTCACCAAAACCAATGTCAAAAGATAGTTACATGATACATAACTTGTTAGATGATACATAGCTTGTTAAATTTTGCATGAAAGACATCAAGATAGTTTGATAAGAACAAACAATCTGTAGAGTTATGAAGTCGGGGGGAACATAATCCTAGTGCCAGTTTCATATTGGTCGCAACCTTAATTTTTTAACAATCGTTATTGTTACTCTTATTGTTACAAAACCTCCCTTTCTTACTTATGCAATTTCCAATTGCGTCCGCAAGTTCTTGATAGATTTCGACCTATTTTGTCACGATCTGAGACTACCCCTAGTCGTAACACAGTGCTTAAAACCACAAGTGATCCCAAGCTAACCCAACTACTGAAATGATGCTTGAGAAACTAATTTAAAATATATACAACATCAAAAACAACATACCTAATGTGATGAAGAAGGAACTGAAATTACATATGATAACTCTGACTGACTAACTATCTATGAAGCTACTACTAATACTGTTCGCCGCTGGCGCACCTCTCCTAACTATTGCTTTCCTGACAGGTTCTTTTGTGGCTCTTTACTCCAGCCCTGGTTTTCGGGGATTCCATTTCAATCTAAACTCGAAAACTATAAGTAGCTGGGACATGACCCCAAATATCCCTAATCAATACATAATAATAAGAAAATAAAATACAGGAACTGCAACAGACTTGAGTCCTCAAAATAAGAGAACTCATCACCTGCTGAATGAATACCGTGAACTATTTGATCCTAGGGTGTGGGCTGTATCTGGTACCTATATTAGGAAGCAATGTAGTCACAAATGCATATATGTGGTCAGTAAGTTGGAATATATTGAGTATGTGAGACATGCTCTAAATCATGAAAATACTTAAATCATTGCTTTAGAACTGAGTACATAAGCTATTGCTGAGATATACATTTAAATCATGGATGTATGTAAAAGCTGAAAGACGTAGTGAAATTTCTAAATAATGAGTTGAAAATATTTTTGTAAGCTGGGAAATAGTAGAAACATGAGTACCATATGTAAACCTCAAGTTAAAGCTTAATAGGTTCTAAAACCGTACTGAAGATTATGTATGAATACTAAGCATGAATGCATTGAATATGTAAAACAAATGCAAGACCAAACATAAACATGTACTGAATGATTCGAATAACTGATATATCGACACTTGGTCATAGAAACCTAAACTGGTAAAATCTAAACACTGAACTAAAATTGTAGGAGATATTATTTAACCAACTTGCCCCAATATGATCTAATTAGGGTCCTACCTGTAACCCAGTTGGAAGAGTGTCAATATCTTGCCACGGGTACTGACACTAGCTGTGTGGATCTACTAAGTTGGTGTCCCAAAGGACTAGGGTGTCACCCTAATCTTCTAGGTGCCCCTAAGAGAGTATCAACCCTAGACTGGCAGGAAGACCTCTTATAGCCTACACTAGATACATTGTTCTAGAATTTAGGGACTGCTACTAAAGGTCTCACCCTAAGCTGACAGGAAAGCCTTTATCCCTAAATTCACTCGGTGCTAAATTCTACTCCTAACTGAACATATATAAAATCATAAAATAGTACATGCACTGATAGCTGATATGCTCAAATATGGTTATCTGAATATAACATTGCATTTATAATTTGAATATAACGATACAACATGATCTGAATATCTTATGACTTGAAAATCTAAAATATGCATGACTATCTAGGTATCAAGTGTTCATAACCCACCAGCACTAAAAATATAGCAGATATAGAATCATCAAAAATTATAACATGATAGGAAAATTTCATGACTTGAACCAAAGAATGCTACAATTTTGACAATATTGAGATATAACATTGTTAAGATACTAATGCATGTTTAAACTTATGGAAGAATACATATTCATGGTAGAATTCAAGAATTATATTCAACAATTGAGAAATTCATGTTTTTCATGGAACCCTAAATCAAAATAAAATTAAACTTAAGAATTTAGGGAAACTTTGGGACTCAACGGGTGAAAGGACCCTATTGATGAATATTCCACATACCTAAATTTCTTTACTTCTAGAAGGGAACTTGAATTTTGAGCCTTGGGGATAGAATTCTTGGAAGAAACCCTTACCTTTTGTTCTTGAGAATTTGGCAGAAGAGGAATTGTGTATTTGGTATATTTTGGAGTTATGGGATGATGAAATCATATTTATTTTAGTCATAAGATGATTTAGGCTATAAATGACCAGTTTACCATTGAAAAAATGAAGAGAACACGGGTTTTAGCATTTCTAATAATAGAGGTGTGCCACGTCTAAATCATGGAGCACAGGGGGTGTGCTACGCTAAAATTGCACACCCTCACTGGTTCCTCACAAAAATGCTCATAAATTTTTCCCCGGGTATAAAATTAAAGAAAAATTGGATGCATTGGAAAGAGATCAAAATTATATGTAATTTGGTGGGTCTTAATCTCTATTATTCCATATATTCCATAAGTTATATAGTTCAAAGTTTACCCTTGTAGGATCAACTACTATAATTTGGTCAAATCAAAGCTCTTAATCAACTTTGCTCTAAGTGTTTCATATGAATATTTTTCACCTCAATAGCACTTTTCATACTACCCAAATGGTCATGACACTTATATTTTCATAGGAATAATTGGTTTTGACTTCATACACATAGGAATAATGGTTCAAATTCTAGTACGAAATGCGGAGTGTTACATTATCTCCTCTTTGGAATCATTCATCCTTGAATGATGGGTAGAAACTTATTGACGCATTAGAAGTATAGAATAATGTATGTAACTCCATATTAGGAATTCTCCCTAAAAAATATGTTTAGGAATTAAAAGAAAATCGTCTTATGTCATAACCAAGTAAATTATGTAAACACAAATCATGAGATAATGAGACTAAGATTGTACAAGAGGTAAAAAAAACTTCATTACCCTTCATCCCAAGTGAATAAAAGAAGATAGAACGATTTCGAAATAATGGCGTGGCACGACCTTATTGCGAGGCTATCCTATGTACCACGATGCTTATCGTGGAGACTATCTTCCATGCCACAGTGTTATTACAGAGGCTCACTGCCCTGAAATCCAAAAATAGCCCCAAACCTCATCCAAAAATTCCAAAACTCTTCTGAGACACTCTATTAAAATAAATGAACACATTTTAATTCAAAAAATTGATGTTTCAAATACAAAAAGTCCAAAAATAAAATACTTGAAATTTTGAAGGTGTTACAAAACATATGACAGGTAATTGACATCTAGAAGCTTGTGGGATATTACAATTTCTCCCCCTTGGGGTCATTCGCCCTCGAATAAAGACTGATATTTGCATGTGAAAAACATAGTTACTATCTTGAAATTGATTTTCTAAAATTTATCATGCCTCGTAACTAGAATCACTTCTTGATAGGGTACTGACTCAGCTTATACATATGGAACATGAGCACATACTTAAGAATCACATGGAATAATGTATACATGACGTGCGTGCTAATGAAGAGTATAGCTAAGCTAAATTGATAAAACTTCTATTATGAAACTGATTTTTATGTCAACTTAATGGACTATAAAGAGCTGATTCATGCAAAGAGTTTAGAACTCGCTTGAAATGTTCATGACATAATCATACATATAGGACTGCGGAGTGATAGCAAATGAAATAAAAATTCCAAGAGTTACTAAGAATGGAATATGAGTTTCCTTAAACTCTCCTTATCATAACATCTAATAACAATTGAGGGAAAGAATTTTGGGCAAGATCTGGATATGGAATTAGAGTATGGGTTGAATTTGGAGCCTTAGGGGTTGAATTGTTGGAAGAAACCCTTGCTTTTTGTTATTGAGAATTTAGGAGAAGAGGGATTGTGTAATTGGTGTATTTTAGGGTTATGGGATGATGAAATCATATTTATATTAGTCATAGGATGGTTTAGGACATAAATGACCAGTTTAACCTAGAAAAACTAAAGAGAAATATAGGTTTTAGTGTTTCTAAAAATAGAGGCATGCCATGTCGAAATCGCGGAGCACAGGAAGTGTGCTACGTTGAAATCGCGTACCCTCACTAGTTTCTCATTAAAATTCTCATAACTTTTTGCTCGGGTATAGAATTAAGGTGAAATTAGATGCATTGGAAAGAGGAATGTAACGCCTAAAGACTACACCCTGGGCACCACACGGTACTTATGATCCCGAAGGACCACAAGCTAACCCATAACTGGTACCTACTGTGAGCACTAATTAATAATCATAAAGTTTATGCAGAAGTAAAGCTGAAAATGCCATAAGGTTCATAAAACTGAATCAAAACTGAATACATCTGCAGAACAAATGCTAACTGATAATGTTTAAAAGCCTCTAAACATCTGAAATAAAATAGTTGATGGGAAAGGTCCCAACTAACTCACAACTACTTTATGAAATAACTAAAATACTAAAATAATGCAATGACTAAATAAGTATCTCATCCTCGATGGATGAGGATTCACTACTATAGCTGTAGCTGATCGACAAATCTGGCTAAGTATAGTCAGGAACCCAAGCGTCCAAACCTATGATATAAGACATCATAGCACAAGAGAAAGTATGAATCAATACTTTGAATGTACTGGTATGATAGGTGAGGTTAGGCTAATATGCATAGGTTTATGTGCATGAGTAATAATAGTAACTTAATATCATGAAGTAACTGGATGAGATTATATACAAGACTGGGAATACTAAAGATACTGAACATTTAATAACAAGCATATATCATTTGTCTGAATTAGACTAAAACTGAAGTACTGAGTTTTTGATAAATTATTACTAATAACTGAAAGTTATGATCGTGTAGAACTAAACTGAGTTCTGTACTGAATACTGAATACTGAAATTGAGACTATGAGAGTTATCATCTAATTGACATACCCCAATTATAGAGTGATATGGGGTCCAACTTATAAACCCATTTGGAAGGGTGTTAGCACCATGCCACGGGTTACTAATAATGGCTGGGTCAACCTTAATCTGGCAAGAAGATTTATGAGATGTATATGGTTACATCAACCCTATTCTGGCAAGAAGATGATTTATCCTATAAGGGATATGTAGTTCTATAACTTAGGGACTGCTACTAAGGTTCAAAACCTATACTGGAAGGAATGCCTCTATCCCTGGGTTCACTCAGTGCTGAATCTTACTCCCAACTAAACTGACACTGATTACTAGACTGTACTAAGCTTGACTGGACTCACACTAATTCTATTAACTGTCTAAATACTACTGTTTAGGATACTACAGAATCATTCTATTATGACTGTAACTAAGTAAGCAGCTAATTTTTGGGTATACAATACCCACAGGACTCGATAACATAACTAATAGAACCATATCACAATTTTAAAAGCATTACAATTAGGACATCATGCACAATTCATTCACATAGATATCTTGTCAAACACTTGGGGGGGCATGGTTCTTGTTCTTGAGAAAGAATAACATGGGGATATCATGACTAAAATATTCAACTCACAATTCATGGACTATGACATGAGGAGTATATAAATCAACACACATGCTAGTTTATTTACTTGAAATTCATAATTTTCTTAGTTTAAAACCCATAAAATCAACACATACATGAACACAATTCAAATTAAGTATATAATTTATAATTTAAGTTCTCAAAAAGGATTCTTGAACTCCAAGGGTTGAAGGAACCCAAGGATGAACACCAAACATACCTTGATTTCTGAATTTGTGAGAATTGATGGTGTATTCTTGAGATTTGATCTTGAATCTTGAAAGACAAGGGTTTTTTCTTGAAAGAGGGATACTTTAAATTTGAGAGAATTGTGAAATAATGAGCAAATAATTCTCTATTGGGACTTAAATCCCATGTTTGGACTAAGTGGGGTGGAGGGAAAGGACTTAAATGCCCTTGGGAATTAAAAAATTAGAACTGAACTAAAAATCCTGATTTTGACACCCGACACGATGTGGTGTAATCACGTTGGGCCATTAGAAAAGGGATAATCTCAAATTTAACCAGCGGTGCAACGCGGTGAAATCACGTTGAGCCATTTGAAAATAGACAATTCCAAAATGGCACCTTGGCGCGACACAATACCAATCATGGTGCCTCACTAGAAAATGATGAACTTGAAATAACCCCTTGGTGCGACGCGGTGCTTATCATGTTGGGCTACTATTTTCACTAAAAGTGCCATAACTTCTCACCCGAGTATCGAATTTGGATAAAATTGGTATCATTTGAAAGCTAATTCAATTTCCTATAATTTGGTAGATCTTGAGCTAGAAAATTCTCAATAGAGCAAGGAATATGCTTGTTTTAAGTTAACTAAAACAACATTCTTCTAAAAAATTCAATCGGTTAGGATTATTTTGATTCGCCTAATAGCCAGGAGTTATTTGAGGCTTTAATATACATCAAACTCACTCATAAAACTACCAGAGAACTATAATGTACTATGAATGATCTTGAAACATGGCACTGATATTGGTTTGGATTTTTGGGGTATTACAAGGACACAATTATGTATAACTTGGTGGTTCTTGAGATCCAAAATTTCATATATTCTAGAAGTTATACATTTTCAAAGTTGACCCTTGTAGTATTAAATACCAAAATTTGGTCGAATCAAAAGCAGTTAACTCAACTTTGATCTAAGTCTTTATGAACATTTTTCACCTCGATAGCACTTTTTACACTAGGAAAATTGTCATAACTCTTGTATTTACATAGTAATCATTGGTTTTGAGTTCATACATGTAGGAACGATGGTTTAAATTCTAGTATAAAAATGTAGGGTGTTACATATTCCTTATTAGTTCAACCCTAACCTATTGGGTTCTATATTTAATTCTATGAATGTTTTATACTTTCTTAGAGGTGTAATTTCTATGACATCAAATTTTGAAGTCGTTACCAGGGAATTCAGTTATGAATTGATTGATCGAGTTTGTTGAAGTTGTTGGTTTTGTTTGTAGATTTTTGGTTTTCTTGTATTTTTAGGGTACATACCAGTGATGCCCAGTACTTGGAGTCAAGGCAATACCCTAATTCTATTTAATCTAGAAGTAGAATGTACCTTACAACAAAATCATAGGAAGGAGTGAGAAGAAGCTTATGATTAAGGAGCCCTGTGTGAAGGGGTTCATGATGGCCCAAAAACATTGTTTTGGCCACCTCAATATGGTGTTCATGAAACTAAAGAACAAGTAGATGCTTGGTTAATGGCCGAATATAATGCTAGGCAAGCAGTAGCCCATCAAGTAGCTTTAGAGGAAATGGCCAGGTAGAAGGATGAAAAATATCGAGAAATACTTGATAGAGATATGATTAGATGGAATAATGGTCAACAAACCATTTAGTAGCACTTTCCAGTGTATGATGATTCATAAGAATATTTAGGGGAAGTTGAGCTTGTTGAAACAAGTGCAATCATTCCTCTAGAATTGCCCCAAAGTACCAAAATCAATTTATATGCATAATGATCCAGTTGTTAAAATTGTAGGAGGTGCTTATTGGGTTGCATACTGATGATAAAAACATGAACCTTATGAACATTTTGGAGATTTATACTTTATAAAATATGACTTGGGTGAGTCAGGAAGCTATACGACTGAGGTTATTTCTATTGTCTCTGATAGGAGAAGTTACCTTGTTATTAGGAGAGCTACCTTATGGGTTTATTACAACTTGGAATGAGTTAAGGATGCGGTTCTTGGATTGATTCTTCCCACACTTTATAATTCTATAAATGACAAATGAAATCAATAAAGTTAGATAGTTACATTCAGAGGCACAATAGCTAATACTACTATAGGTGGAGCTTTCACGAGTCTTTCCTAGGATCAGACTTCAAAAATCTTAGATTGAATCACTAAAACCAATTACGGGTAGCATACTGAGGAGGTAGATGTATCAGTCGGTACTTATGTGTTTGGTATTTCCAGTGAGCAGAGAGCATTGGATGAGATAGTGGCTCAAGAGGTAGCACAACTGAGAACTAAGATTGGCCTATATACAAAGTGGTTCACAATAATGGGAGCAATAAAGGTAAATGTAGTGGGTACTTTAGGTAGGGATTCTAGATAGAAAGAGTCATATTTTGAGAAAGAAGCTAACTATTTAGATATAGATATGGCGGGTTTTTGAGCCAAAGGCCAAGGGCCTAATTAAGACACTTGGAATTTGAGACAAGGGAGTCAAGGTTGGAACTACTATAGAGATAGGTATAGGGACAAGAGTAGAGAGCACAATGGTGACTATAGAAGGAAACACAATTGCAAATATAAAGGTAGCCTTTATATTCCACTGGGGAATTATGACGCGGTGTTCGGATGTTCGAGAATGGAAGCATTTCTTGTAATAATTTTAAAGGGCTTAAAGATCCAAGAAAGTTTACTTAGGGAAATCAAGAAAGATATTTCAGGTTTGAGATAGAAAGTAGAGTCGCATGCAACTATAATTAAGCAGCTATCGGGCACTCTTCCTAGCAACACTATTCTAAATCCAAAAAATAATAGTCACTACCTATCTATTTCCACACAGAGTGGTATAGATATTTTTGATCCATATCGTCTATGTGTGATGATATAAGGAATGACCCGTTGGTGATTAATGATACGGATGAATATGAAACAGATAAGTTGGTGACTAATGGTGAGGTATCTCAAAAATTGATAAGTGTAGCAAAAAGAGCTAACAATGATAAAGAAAAGGTTAAGGAGGTCACACCAGTATTAAAGCCCATTTCTCGACCTCTTTAGTTTTCCACCAAGGTTGAAGAAGAAAACTAAAGAAGGGAAGTATCAAAAGTTTATGTCTACATTGAAAGAGTTGTCTATGAATATCCCTCTTGTTGAAGCTTTGAAACAGATGCCTAGTTATGCAAAGTTTATGAAGGAATTGGTGACCCAGAAGTGGACGATCAGTTTTGAGCCTGCTGATAATATGCAACACTAGAGTTCCATTGCCTCACTATCTCTAGTATAAAAATTGAAAGACTCGGGAGCTTTCACCATTTCTTTTACTAATTGGGTCTTTCAACTTTAAACAAGCCTTATGTAACTTGGCAACTAACATTAATTTGATACCGCTAGTTGTATACAAATACTTGGGGTTGAGGTTACCTAAGCGGACCTCTATGGTTTCTATTCATGGCAGATTGTACTGTGAAGAAGTCGGTTGGTATATTATGTTATGTGTTGGTAAATGTGAATTTTTTATATTCCTAGCTGCTTTTGTGCTTAGTTATTGTGAGGTTGATTTTGACATCCCTATCATCTTAGGAAGGCATTTCTTAGCCACATTAGGCTATTGGTTGACATAGAGATAGGGTAGATAAAATTTAGGCTAAATGATGAGCAAGTCACATTCAATATGTGTTAGTCAATAAAGCAATAAAAGGCCATGCTGGGGATTTTTTGATAGACACCATAGATGAAGATACATTGGTTGTACCCATTAAAGAGAGGCTTGGTGTAGAGGCACTCATGTCTGTGATAATGAATTTTGATAGCAATGTTATTGGTGAATATAATGAGCTAGTGAGTGCACTTATCAGCAGAGGTTCATATACTTATGCTCTAAAGAAGTTGGACTTTGATAATAAAAATAGAGCAACCTCGCCAACTAGGTCGTCCATTGAGGAGCCACCTATTTTGGAATTGATGGCTCTCCCCTCTTATTTGTGTTATGAATTTGTAGGGGCCAACAATACATTGCTAGTTATTATTACAACATATCTATTAGTGTCATAGGTTAAGGCCTTGATATCGGTGTTGCATAGGTTTAAAAGAGCTATTGGTTGGACTATCGCTACATAGTTAAAATTCTACTTGGAATTTGTACTCATAAGATTCAGCTAAGAGCCAAATATGTGCCTATCATTAAGCACCAACATTGATTGAATACATCTATGCAAGAGGCGGTGAATAAGAAGACCAATAAGTAGTTAGATGTAGGTGTGGTTTACCCTATCATCCATAATAAATAGGTGAGAGCGGTCCAGTGTATGCCAAAGAAGGGTGGGATCACTGTTGTCCTTAATGAGAAAAATGAGTTAGTTCATGTGAGACCAGTCACGATATGGAGAGTTTGTATGGATTACAAAAATTTGAATACTTGGACTCAGAAGGACGACTTTCCTATGCCATTCATGGATCAGATGTTAGACTGCCTTGCAGGTGGAGGATGGTATTATTTTTTGATGGTTATTTAGGGTGTAATCAGATTTGTCTTGATCGTGAGGACCAAGAGAAAACCAGTTTTACTAGTTTATATGGGACATTTAAAATTAAGAAGATGCCCTTCGGTCTTTGTGATACTCTTGTGACCCTTCATCATTGCATGATATCCATCTTTTCTGACATGGTGGAGGATAAAATCAGAGGATAAAATCAAAGTATTCATGGGTGATTTCTATGTTTTGGGTAATTTTTTTGGTGATTGTCTAGGTAACTTGGCCAACACACTACAAAGATGTGAAGAGTGCAACCTGGTGCTAATTTGGGAGAAGTTCCACTTCATGATCGAATAGGGGAGAGTTATTGCAAACAAAATTTTAAAGAAGGGGATAGAGGTCAACAAGGCTAAAATTAAGGTAACTGAAAAATTACCTCCACTAATTTCTGTGAAGGGAATTTAGAGTTTCTAGGGTCATGCAAATTTGTGTAGATGTTTCATCAAGGAATTATCTTAAATTGCAAATCCTTTGTGCAAATTATTATAGAAGGAGGTAAAGTTTTTGTTTGATGATTCTTGTAACTTTTGAGTGCTTGAAAGAGAGGTTGATCTCAACTCCTATTATTGTCTCTAAATTGGACCTTTCTATTTAATGTGATGTGTAATACAAATGGTGTGGACCTAGGAGCATCCCTAGGCTAAAGATGATAAAATATACTTTTTCTGACTTACTATGCCAGTAGAGCTATCTCCCACATGAAACAACTACACGGTCACTGAACAGGAATAACTTGCGGTGGTGTTTGCATTTGAAAAATTCTTGTCCTACTTGATTGGTACTAAAGTCATTTTGCACACCAATCATTCTTCTATTAGGTACCTTATTATGAAGAAATCTAATGTTGATCTAATGGGTACTATTGCTATAAAAATTTGATTTTGAGGTTAAGGACTGAAAGGGCACTAAAAATTAAGTTACAGACCATCTGTCCTTCCTAGAAGAGGAAGCGATGCTTATACTAGGGTATGGGCTAGAGATTAATGATTCTTTTTCAAATGGGCATATCTTTGCAGTATTACAAGACTTAATCCCTTGGTTTTTTGACTTTGTTAATTATTTGGAAAGTGACCTCATCCTAGAAGACATGTAATTTCAACAACAAAAATGATTTATCCTTGAGGTAATAATTTTTTTTTGGGATGATCCATACTTATTTTGGGTGTGTGCTGATGGTGTCATTCGGAGGTGTATTCCCAAGGTTGAGTAATAAGTATTTTGGTTTCCTTTCATTTATCTCTAGTTTGGGGTCACCATGGAGGTACTTTCAGTGCCTACAAAATTCTGCAATATGGTTACTATTGTGCAACTATCTATAAGGATGCACATGATTATGCAAGGGCCTGTGACCAAGGCCAAAGGTAGGGAAATATCTGACGGAAGCATGAGCTCCTTTTGACGTCCATCCTTAAGCTTGAGCTATTTAATGTGTGGGCTATTTAATTTATGGGCCTATTTGTGAGTTCTTATGAGAGGAAGTACTTCTTGGTGGTATTCAACTACACATCCAAGTGGGTGAAAGAAATTGCACTTCCCAATAATAAAGGTCGGAGTGCCATAACATTTTAAAGAGGAATATTTCTTCTAGAGTTGGTACTCCATAAGTTATCATCAGTGATGATGGGTATCATTTTTGCAATCATTTGTCCAAAGCCTTACTTGAGAAATATGGTGTGAAACATAATTTGGCAATACCTTACCACCCACAGTTAAGTGGGAAAGTCAAGGCCTCCAATCGAAAGATAATGTCCATTTTGGAAAAAACTATGAATGCTAATAGGACTGACTGGTCGAGAAAGTTAGACTATGCACTTTGGGCCTATCAGGCACCTTATAATACCCCCACTGGTATATCTCCTTGTCAACTTATGTATGGAAAGGCATGTCATATGTCAGTTGAACTTGAGAATAAGGCACTACGGGCATTGAATGAGTTGAGATTAGAGTGGAGCACCGCCACACACTTGATATTGGGCAAGATGAATGAGATGGATGAGTTTTTCCTCTGTGCCTATAAGATTTTAGCATTTTTAAAGGAACTATAAAATTATACCATGACAAAAGAACTGAGATAAAGGAATTCCAACCAGGAGATTTGTTTTTTTTTTTGTATAATTCGAGACTTTGCTTGTTTCCTGGCAAGTTGAAGTTTAGGTGGTCTTGACCATTCAATGTGGTAAGAGTATTTTTTTATGGTTTGATTGAGTTACAGTGAGTTAGTGATGTCCCATTCAAGGTGAGCAAACATTGTGTTAAACATTTTATGGGAAGCATGAAGGGGATAAAAATGAGTGTGAATAAGAGCCTTGCCGAAGTTTGAGTAGTTAAGGGAGATGAGTCGTGTTACGATGTTAAATAAAGTAATTCATGAGAGGTAATCCATGGGATTTTCGGTGAAGTCTGAGCACCCAATACAGCCACATCATGTTGCAACATTAAATCAAGAACTTCTTTGGAGAAAACCTATGGTTTTTGTATTAAATTTATTTTGTTTTGTAGGATAGGAAGCATAAGGAAAACACAGGCTTAAGTTAAAATTGCAAAAAATTCAGACATGTCCAGGTTAGTTATCTTACGAGTGTAGTCTAAGGGGCGTGAGTTTAACCCATGAATCAAGGATTGGACTTGTGATAATTAGTAGGACCTGACTCATGAGTCCTACCAACGGACCATGAGTCCAATCCATGACTCATGAGTCAAGTCATGGGAATCAGATTACCCTAGTAGGTTTCAGAATCTTGACTCACGATTTTAACCTATGAGTCGTGAGTCAAACCCATGATTCATGGGTTGTGTCATAGAAATTAGAGAAGAAATTTTGTTTATAGAACTCTACTCATGCCCTCAGCTTATGATTCAAGAATTAGACTCACGACTTATGAGTCACCACTGGACCCAGGTGACCCAAAATTCAAATTTTAATGTAAAATCACTAGGTCCATGCAACCTAACCCAGATCGGACATTTCCCTTACCTTTTAATCCTAAACTCTATCCACTTCTCAAAGAGAATAACTCCTATTAAAATTTTAAAAATTCTAAACACATTCTCTCCCCCTTTAGTCAAATCACATCCCTAAATACACTTATTGTGTATGTGAGAATTTTTGAAATTGTGAACATAGTCTAGTTTTGTATTTGCTTCAATATTCATCATTAACAAGTACTAAGGGATAGGCAAATTATTTCAAAGCTTAGATTGTGCAATTTCAACTCGAGTATCATGATTTTGGTGTGCTATGAACTTAAAAAGTTTTGAAGTGAATTGAGTAATATGAACCTTTTAATCAAAAAGTTAGACTGAATACGTTAAACTCGTGCAATTTAGAGTTAAGAAATATAAGTTGAATCAGTAACCCTCAAGTTCAAACTCATGAGCCCAACCCATGAGTTGTGAATTATGTTCATGAATCATGGATTAGACTCATGAAAATCAGACCTAAAGATCTGAAACCCACACTTAGAATCTGATACCTATTAGGGAAAGTCATGACTCATAACTTAAACCCACGAGTCATGGGTGGAACTTGTGGATTGACTTCTTAATTCATGAGTACAACCCATGAGTCATGAGTTTAGTCTACGAGTTGTGAACTACAATCATGGTTTAAACCTGTACTTACACATATTTTTTTATTTGTTTCAATTAATGTGATTTGATTAGTGATGATTCTCCATACAGATACCATCGCACCAAAAGCTAAATTGAAGGGTGTCCTTTACAAACTAAGAGACAAGTCTCCCAAGAAGATTGGATCTATAGAGGACTAATCCATTATAGTACACCCTTAGTACTACATCAGACCCAGTACCTGACTCGGAGAGATGCAATAACTAGAGCTGCCATTCGGCTAGGTTCTCATCCTACACCACCACCGATATATCATTCCAGGCTTCAAGCCTCACCAACTTCTATTTCCATGGATGGAACTAGGATGAAGGCTGCACAGAGGTCACTATCATACTCTCCTAACCCTTCTTTAGTATGATGAGGGAGAGGATGAATATAGTTTCGGTGATAGTAAGAAAGAGTCAAACGTCCCTCAATTTAAAGAGAGAGAAGTCTAAGTTCGAAAGTAAAGATAGAGAAATAGATGCTCCCAGTTTAAGGAGGGATTAGAGTCTTTAAAAGGTGATTACAATACCACTGTATTAGCCCTAGTCACAGTAGTATAAGAGTCCACACACATCTCAATTGTGCCACCAGCCTCAACTATTCAGAGGTGGAGTGTTGAGCCTATGCAGAGCATTTATGATCATGATATTAAGATTAATGATGAAGGTATAACTGGACAGAGCATAATTAAGGTGTCCCATATTGGGCTCACAGCTTTGACAGAGATTCAAAACCTAAAGGCCATATTTGAAAAATATAGGCTTGGGTAAATAGTGAGACTTTTGGATCTCACTTCTAAGAGGTGCTTTATGAGTTCCTTGCATCCTATGCTACATCCATTGATTTTATCACACTAGCAGGTATGGGAGATCGGGACCAACCTCTACTAGTCCATACACTATTCAAAGGTGTTTGAGTTGGCTTATTTGAGGAGACGATCCATAGATTTTTATTTGGATCGGAGGTTTAGAGGTTGATAACTATAATTGAGTTTTTCTAAAGAATGAGGACAATAAGGAGTAGGATGATGATGATGGTTCCTGACTTGTGAGAGAAAAATAGAAGTCATTAAGATGGGTGGATTGATAGATTAGTGATCTTAGTGTTGACGCCACTTTGGTTGAGGGGAAGGCAAATATAAAGAGGCTATTCCTGCATGAGAGAACTTTTTGAGAGATCACTAGTATTCCTTTCCCCTGATTGATATGGAGACTATGTGATGCAGTGGGAGTATCGATATTACCAGAGATTAATCATTCTATTAATATTAATTGGATGGCTAATGTAGGGTTGTCTTGTGGTGATGCCAACCCAGTTATGATAAAGAAAGAAACTTTTTACCTCTTATAGAGAAACCCTCTTTAAGGGGCCTATCGATTTGGTTGAGCAAATTGATAGGATGACAGTAGGTGAAGATCATGAGACAGATAGCCAATCTGTAGAAATTTTATCTATTGAGGGTAGTGAGGGGGCTATCGTTAGTTCAACTAAAAATTTTACTGCTATAGTGCCCCTTATCCATTAGCTTCAGGCATGGTAATAGTATCTCGAGAGTTCTTATAATAGTTAGTGGACAGGCAGGAGGAGTTAGTAGAGTGCTAGACACACACTGACACTAGTTCGCCAAGTTACTTGGTCAGATTTGACCTTGGGTGTGGACTACTTGGGAGCAATCAAAGGTGAAGATTGAATCAAAGATGATGGCCGCTATTGAGTGTTGAAATACCCTATACTTTTTCCTAGCTTGAAATTGTCCTAAGAATGTTAGAAGTTTTCTTTGAAAGATGAATCCACTTTTGTACACATGGTATTTTTAAGATTTTCACTTTTTTGTCATGAGGTAAATTGAATAAGCTTTCGAATGATACCAATTTTGTCCAAATCTGATATCTGAGAAAAAAGTTATGAACATTTTACTCAGAGCTGCTAGAATTGCCTAGGTGCGAGGGCAAGTTGACGGACCCTCAACCTAGCGACGGGCCGTCGCCTTAACTATCCCAACCAAGGCAGTGAGGCAACCCTCTGAATAAGGTGTGATAGACAGGTTGACGGATGGTCGAACTTGTGATGGACCGTCGCCTAAGCTGTTGCTACATAGGTAGTGAGTCCCTATCCTGACCTACTTACGACGGTCGAAATGACGGACCATCGATTCAGCGATGGACCATCTCATGAGCCATCGCAGGTTCCGTTCAGTTATTTTTAAGTCATTTTTAAAGGGTTTTTTTGGTCATTTACCACCCATTTATATACGTAGTAATATCCGACCAAGGCTCATATTTTCATTATTCTTGGATGATGAAATTTGAGTTGAATCATGATGTTTATTGGTTGTATAATATTGTCTAGATATACTATGCTTACCATGTGTTTGATTAAATGCCTATGTGAAGGAAAAATGCCCATTTAGTATGATATTATGAATTCCCCATTTAAGTACAAGCTTATGCATATCACATGTTTGATGAGTTGCCTAAATAGATGAAAAATGATTTGTGATGTTTGGTCATGTATTCAATAAGTCATGCTTTGTCAGTTTCCTTTGATCGAGTCCTTGGGGTACTTGTACCCGACAATTTAGTTGTATGCCTAAAGCCAGTGTCATATTTTCACGATATCCTCAGTCAAGCCATGATCTATAGAACTCAGTCTGTCATGTGTCTCAGAAAAGCGCAGTAATTCAGTAACCTTAGTAATCTCATAAACTCAGTCAGTTATCAGATATCAGTAGTATTCTGTCAGTTAATGAAATTCAGTAAACTCAATCCATGTTTAGATATGTTAATCATGTTTAGTGTCTATTTAGATGGGAGTAGAAATTAGCATCGAGTAAACCCAAAGATGGGAACTCACCTGTTATATGAAAGTCTGATTCATAAAAGCAATCCTTGCATTCCAGAACTATATAGCCAGCATAGGTTGAGACATCATAGCCTGCTATATAAGGGTAGATGAGGTGGTTTGACCTGTTATTTGAGGGTTACCATCGTTCTCACTAGAGTTACCTATTATATGAGGGTTACTCACAGATTATCCTTACTAGTGGCGCGGTATTGACACCCTTCCAATTAGGGTTACAGAATGGACCCCAACTCAGCCATAATGTTGTAATAGGGGCATATCAGTTACATAACTACTTCCCATAGTTTCAACTACAGAATTTAGGACTGTCAGATACAGTCAGCTCAGAACTATAGGAACTCAGCTAGTTCCGTCAAATTTAGGACTGCCAGATATATTCACTCATATTATTCATCAGAACTCAGTTACCATTCATGTTAGTTATTAGTAAACTCATGTTATCACAATTTTAGATATAGTTAATATGTATGCATGCATGTATTCTCACGTTCATATTAGTCAGTTAGCCAATATTGTTCATGCATATGAACCCTATCTATTCAGCCTACCTCAGATGCATACCAATATATTCAAAGTACTGACACATTTGCGCTATGGTATCTTAGACCATAGGTTCAGAGACACGTGCTCCAGAGCATCAGTAAATTCCAGTCTCAGCAGTCAGAGCTAGAAGTGAATCCTCATCTTTCGAGGACATGATCATTAATTTATTATCTCATTAATTTATTTATTAGTCATAGTTAGTTGGGGACATATCCTATCAACTCTTTATTCAAATCATTCAGTCAGTTAGAGTCTTTTCAGATTATCATGTTCAGTTAGTTATTCAGTTATTTTGGGTATTTCATACCCCATTTATATGTTATGATTTATTAGATCCTATGTTATAGTTTTCAGCCTTATGGTCTTTCAGTTTATTTTTCCGCATTATACAGTATATTATTCGGTATACAGGTACAAATATCAGTCATGGGTTAGCTTGTGGTCATTCGGGGTCATGAGCACCGTGTTGCATTTTGGGTACCAGATTCGGGGCGTAACAAACTTGGTATCAGATCCTTAGGTTCAATAGTATCCTAGGAAGTCTATAAGTCGTATTTAGTAAAGTCTTGTACATGGGTTTGTTGCGCACCACATTTATGTGTAGGAGGCTATAAGATATTATAGGAATAGTTTCCCTTCTTTCAGTATTCATGTCGTTCCAGTGAGCATAATCTCAAGTCAATATTTTAGTCTAATCTATTTCTTCTCTTTATTTCAGAACATGCCTCCTAAGAGAAGAACTCAGCCTGTCCAAGGAGCTTTCTTGGATAAACATATTTCTCATGCAAAGTTCAGAGCTGTATTCACTACTCTTGCTTAGTCAGTTACTTCTTAGAATAAATGACAAGTTGTCGCTCTGACCAACCCAGTGGCTAATTTAGCTGCAGCCAAGATTTAGGACTTTACCTGAATGAATCCTCCATCGTTTATTGAGTCTAAGTCAGATAAGGGCCCTCGGGAATTCATCGATCAAGTTTAGAAGGTTACTGATGTTATGGCGGTGTTAGTTATTGAGAGTACTGAGCTAACTGTATTTCAGTTGTAGGATGTTACTCACACATGGTACAAGCAGTGGAAGTTATAAAGGCTAGATGATCCAGAGCCTATTGAGTGGGAGGAGTTTATTACCGCATTCTTAGAGAAGTTCTTTCCCTTAGAGCTGAATAAAGCTAAGGTGTTATAATTCATCAACCTCAGGTAAGGAAACATAATGGTGAAAGATTATTCTCTTAAGCTTACTCAATTATCCAGATATGCCCCTCAAGTGGTTGCAGATAGCAGGGCCAAGATGACTAAGTTTATGTCTGGGGTGAATGATAGTATGGTCAATGAATGTAGATCTGCGATGTTGAACAGTGACATAAATTATGCTAGGCTTATGACTCATGCTCAGTAGATAGAAGATCAAAATATTAAGATGAGGGAGAAGTAGAATAAGAGAGCAAGGATAGGTAGTTTCAAATTTTCTCAGCCTAAATCAAAAGGAGAAACCCATTCTTAGTTTCATCCTAAGTCATCAGTTCTAGCTCCTTCTTCAGCTAGTTCTCTAGATCCTAATTTCAGGGATGGTAACAAAGATATAGCGGTAGACTCTAAGTCTCAGGGCAGTGTTAGTAGTGCCTATACCTATCCTCTTTGCCAGACTTGTGGCAAGCACCATCAGGGTATATGCAGAGTTGGTAGTGGTATTTATTTTGGGTGTGGCAAGCTAGTCCACAAAGTCAAAGAATATCCTTAGCCAAGTCCTTAGGGTCAAGCTTAATCGTTCCCCAGCCTAGTCCGATTGCCCAAACCAGTAGGGTGCTACCTTCAGCACTACTAGTGGGCAACGCCTAAACAAACATTATGCTCTCCAGTCCTAGTAAGATCAAGAAAATTCTCCTGATGTGGTTACTGGTACGTTACAGATCTTTTATGTGCATGTTTATGTTACTCCCTATATATTAGTTAATTTCGGAGTCAGTCCCAAAATTCTAGCAGAGCCCTTTTCAGTCTCTACCCTAGTGAGTAAAACCATCATAGCTCGACGGGTATACAGGAACTGCCTGGTTATGATATCTTAGAAAGTCACTTTAGTAGACTTAGTCGAATTAAAGATGACTGATTTTGATGTTATTCTTGGTATGGATTGGCTTCATTCCTGCTATGCCACAGTCGACTATAGAAACAGAATAGTCCAATTCCAGTTTTCGAATGAACTTGTCCTAGAGTGGAAGGGTAGTATTTCCACTTTCAGAGGTCAGCTTGTTTCCTACCTTCAGGCAAGGAAAATGGTATCTAAGGGATGTGTCTATTATCTTATTCGAGTTAAGGACACAAGTTCTGCAACTCCCAGTATTGAATCAATACCAGTAATGAATGAATATTTAGATATCGTTCCTGAAGATTTTCCAGGAATTCCTCCCCAAAGGAAAATAGACTTCGGTATTGATTTTCTTCCAAATATTCAGGCTATATCTATTCCGCCATACGGAATGGAACCAGCAAAACTCAGAGAATTGAAAGAGCAGCTGAAGGATCTCTTAGATAAGGGATTTATCAGGCCCAGCATGTCACCGTGGGGTGCACTAGTTTTATTCGTGTGCAAGAATGACGGTTCTCTCAGAATGTGTATTAATTACCATCAACTCAATAAAGTCACGGTCAAGAAAAAGTATCCTCTTCCCAAAATCAACTTTTTTGACCAACTTCAGGGTGCCAGCTATTTCTCTAAGATAGACCTCAGATCCTACTATCATCAGCTTAGAGATAGAGAATGTGACATTCTGAAAACAACTTTTCATACTCGGTATGATCACTTCAAGTTTTTGGTTATGTCCTTTGGTCTTACCAATGCCCTAACAGCTTTCATGGACCTAATAAACTGTGTGTTCAAGTATTACTTGGACATGTTCGTCATAGTCTTCATATATGATATTCTGGTTTATTCCCATAGTGAGCGTGATCATGAAAACCATCTCAGAATCATACTTCAGACTCTCATAGATCATCAGTTGTTCGCCAAGTTCAGTAAGTGTGAGTTTTAGCTAAGTTTAGTAGCATTCCTTGTTCATATCATTTCTGGTGATGGCATTAGAGTAGATCCTCAAAAGACCGAAGTGGTAAGAAACTAGCCCAGACCTATCTTTCAATCAGACATCAGGAGTTTCTTGGGTTTGGCTAGATATTATTGATGGTTTGTTAAGGGATTTTCTTCTATTACATCTCCTATGTCCAGATTGACTTAGAAGAAAGTTATGTTTCAGTGTTTAGATCTTTGCAAGAAGAGTTTTTAAAAGTTGAAGACTCGACTCACCTCAGCTCCAGTCTAGCTTTTCCAGATGGTTTAGATGGGTTTGTAGTGTATTGTGATGCATCCAGAGTAGGTTTGGGTTGTGTCCTCATGTAGCATGGTAAGGTCATAGGCTACACTTCCAGACAGTTTAAACCCCATGAGAAGAATTATCCTACTCATGATCTTGAGTTAGACGCCATAGTATTTGCCTAAAAGATTTGGAGGCATTATCTATATAGTGTTCATGTAGATGTGTTCACAGATCAAAAGAGTGTCCATTATTTCTTTTCTCAGAAAGATCTCAGTCTTCATCATAGAAGGTGGTTAAAGCTCTTGAAAGATTATGACATAAGTGTCCTTTATCATCAGGGCTAGGCCAACATTATGGTAGATGCTTTCAGTAGAATGTCTATGGGTAGTGTTGCTCATGTTGAGGACAGTAAGAAAAAGTTAGCCCAAGAAGTCCATTAGCTTACCAGACTAGGAATTCACTTAGTCAATTTAGAAGATAGTGATATATGGTTCAGAGTAGTTCAAATCATCTCTAGTTTCCGATGTGAAAGAAAAGCAAGATAGGGATCCTATACTTGTCAAGTTAAAAGAGTCAGTCAAGGATCATAAAGTAGAGTTTTCTCCCAAGGGGAAGATAATGTTCTGCATTGTCAGGGTCGTCTGTGTGTTCTAGCTGTAGTGACTTAAGGAAGTGAATCCTTGTAGAAGCACATGGTGCGTGCTACTCTATTTATCCAGGGGACATAAATATATACCGAGATTTGCGAGAATTCTATTGGTGGAGTGGGATGAAAAGAGACGTTGCAGAGTTTGTGGCTAAGTAATTCTATGTCAGCAGGTTAAAATAGAGCATTAGAATCCTAGTGGGTCCATACAAGAGTTCAATATTCCTACTTGGAAGTGGGAAGAAGAGAACATGGACTTCGTGATGGGTTTGACTCAACCTCTCCGTCAACATGATTTGGTTTGTGTCATTGTAGACAGGATAACCAAATTACTCATTTTCTTTGTATTCAGACCTTTTATTCAGCCGAGGATTATGCCAAACGCTACATCAAAGAGTTGGTCAGATTACACGGTGTTCCTTTATCTATTATCTCAGACAGAGGTACCGAGTTTACCTCTCATTTATGGAAAGTATTCCAAAAGGGTCTTGGTACCCAAGTTTATCTCAGTACAACCTTTCATCCTTAGACAGATGGTCAAGCAGAAAGGACCATTTAGACTTTAGAAGATATGCTGAATGCATGTGCAATTGATGTCAAGGGAAGTTGGGATGACCAGTAAACTTTGATTGAATTTGCATACAAAAATAGTTATCATTCCAGTATTAATATGGCTCCATTCTAAGCTCTCTATGGTAGGAGGTGTAGATCTCCAATTGGTTGGTTCAAAGTTAGTAAGGCTTTATTCATAGGGCCTAACTTAGTATTCGATGCCTTAGAGAAAGTTCAGTTGATCAGAGAAAGACTCTGGGCTGCTCAGAGCCGGCAGAAGTCTTATGAAGATGTTCGTAGAAAGGATCTGGAGTTCAAGATCGGTGATCTTATTTATCTAAAGATCTCTCCCATGAAGGGAGTGAAGAGGTTCGACAATATGGGAAAACTCAGTCCCCGATATGTCGGTCCCTTCAAAATTCTCAGTCATTTTGGCATGGTAGCTTATGATATTGAATTGCCTTCAGATTTAGCCTCAATTCATCCAGTCTTTCATGTTTCCTTGCTCAATAAATGCATAGGTGACCCAGTAGTTATAGTCCCTATTCAGAGCATCGATGTTCAGAACAGCCTCTCTTATGAAGAGGTTCCACTTGAAATCTTACACTATCAGACTCATAAACTCAGGAACAAAGAAGTTAGTCTAGTTAAAGTTCTTTGGCGAAATTAGTCCATCAAGGGAGCTACTTGGGAAGCAGAGGAAGAAATGCATACCAAGTATCCTCACCTCTTCTCCGCTAACTCAGATCAAGCTCAAGGTAACAGTTCTTCTTAAGCTTACTCAGTTTCATGTTTAGTATTCATGACAAACTTGGTGCCCAGTACCGTTGCATATTCAGTCATGTATTCATGTATTATCTCAGCTATATAATTATGCATCATACATGCATTCTCATTTTGAGAAACTTAGTTCATCAGAACACCCAATCATGCATTCATGAATCAATTACACATGCATCAGATATGCATATTCAGTATGATATATTCAGTCATCAATCATGTCAGTCATGAAATCATATTCCAGCCAGTCATGTTCAGTATGTACGTCAGTTTATATTCTTTCCCTCTCACCCAGTCTCATTCGAGGATGAATGTTCTCAAGGGAGAGATATTGTAAAACCCCATACTTTTTCCTAGCTTAAAATTGTTCTAAGAATATTAGAAGCTTTGTTTGAAAGATGAATCCACTTTTGTACACATGGTATTTTTAAGATTTTCACTTTTTGTCATGTGGGAAATTGAATAAGTTTTCAAACGATACTAATTTTGTCCAAATCAGGTATTAGAGTAAAAATTTATGGACGTTTTACTCAGAGCTTCCAGAATCACCCAGGTGCGATGGCCAGATTGACGGAACGTCGACCAAACAACGGACCGTCGCCTTGAACTTCGTAGCCAAGGCAGTGAGTCAACCTTATTGATAAGGTACAACAGAAGGTTGACGGACTGTCAAACTTGTGACCGACCGTCGTCCAAGCCGTCACTACATAGGCAGTGTGTCCCTATCCTGGTCCACTTAAGACGGTCGAAATGACGGACCGTTAATCTAGCGATGGACCATCCATGAGCCATCGCAGGTTCCGTTAAGTTATTTTTAAGTCATTTTTAAAGGGGCTTTTTGGTCTTTTATCATCTGTTTATATACCTAGTAATATCCGACCATGGCTCATATTTTCATTATTCTTCAACAATATTTAAAAATTAGGGTTTTCTCTCTAAGAGCAATCTTTAAGCAACAAAATCCAAATCTTCTTCAAGAACTAGGAGATTTAAATTCTTCAATTTCAATAACTTCAAGAAACTCAACCCAGGTATGCATAGTGTTCATTCATGGACTCCTTTTGTCCATGAAGTCCAAGAATCTCTTTTCAAAGCTCAATTGTATGGATTTCTTTATGAATTTCATGTTGAGTTTCTTTTGTTCATGTTGAAAATGATCAATTAAATTCTAATCCATATTGGGTGATAAATTTTATATGGAATTGATTTGTATAGATATATATTCATGTGAACTTATGATTAAACCCTTGGATGATGAAATTTGAGTTGAATCATGATGTTTATTGGTTGTATAATATTGCCTACATATACTATGCTTACCATGTATTTGATTAAATGCCTATGTGAAGGAAAGTGCCCATCTAGTATGATAATATGAAATCCCCATTTAAGTACAAGCTTATGCATATCACATGTTTGATGAATTCCCTAAATAAATAAATTATGGTTTGTGATGTTTGGTCATGTATTCAATAAGTCATGCTTTGTCAGTTTCCTTCTATCGAGTCCTGGGGGTACTTGTACCCAATAATTTAGCTATATGCCTAGAGCCAGTGTCATGTTTTCATGATATCCTCAGTCAAGCCATGATCCATAGAACTCAGTCAGTCATGTGACTCAGGAAAGTTCAGTAATTCAGTAACCTCAGTAATCTCACAAACTCAGTCAGTTGATAGATATCAGTAGTATTTCATCAGTTAACGGAATTTAGTAAAATCAGTCCATGTTTAGATCAGTTAATCATATTCAGTGTCTATTCAGATGGGAGTAAAAATTAGCACCGAGTAAACCCAAGGATGGGAAATCACCTGTTATATGAGGGTGTAATCTTAGAAGCAATCCTTGCATTCCAAAACTATGTAGCCAGCATAGGTTGAGACATCATAACCTGCTATATGAGGATAGATGAGGTGGCTTAACCTGTTATATGAGGGTTCCCACCATTCTCACTAGAGTTACCTGTTATATGAGGGTTACTCATAGACTGTCCTTACCAATGGCGCGGTATTGACACCCTTCTAATTGGGGTTATAGATTGGACCCCAACTCAGCCATAATGGCGTATTGGGGGGTATATTAGTTAGATAACTACTTTCTACAATTTTATCTACAGAATTTAGGACTGTCAGATACAGTTAATTCAAAAAAGTATGAAACTCAGCTAGTTCTATCAGATTTAGGACTGTTAGATATATTCACTTATGTTATCAGTTATATCATTCATCAGAACTAATGATACCAATCATGTTAGTTATCAGTAAACTTATGTTATCAAGATTTCAGGTATAGTTACTATGTATGCATGCATGTATTCTCACATTCATATTAATCAGTTAGCCAGTATTATTCATGCATATAAACTCTATGTATTCAGCCTACCTCATATACATACCAGTACATTTAAAGTACTGAAGCATTTGCGTTATGGTGTCTTATACCATAGGTTCAGAGACACGAGCTCCAGAGCATTAGTAGATTCCAGTCTCAGTAATTAGAGCTAGAAGCGATTCCTCATCTTTTAAGGACATGATCACTACTGTATTATCTCATTAATTTATTTATTAGTTGGATTTAGTTGGGGACATATCCCATTAACTCCTTATTCAGACCGTTCAATCATCTAGAGGCTTTCCAGACTATCATGTTCAGTTAGTTATTTCATTTGTTTTGGGTATTTCATACCATATCCATATGTTATGATTTATTAGATCCTATGTTACAGTTTTGAATTGTATGGCCTTTCAATTCATGTTTCTGCATTATACAGTATATTATGCAGTATACAGGTACAGATATCAGTCATAGGTTAGATTGTGGTCCTTCGGGGTCATGAGCACCGTGTAGCATTTTGGATACCAGATTCGGGGCGGTACAGGTTTACTAGAGACTTGTATGGGTAGATCGATAGTTTTGAGATTCAGATGAGAGAGAAACTCTGTAAGGCTTGGATGCTTGATTTATCAAGCCTATGAAAGAAGGTGGCCACATTTATATTGGAGGTTCTTAATTTTGCCGAGAGTCAGATTCCTATCATCCCTCCAGTTGTACCTTTAATTCTTTAACTATTAATTATGTCATCAGTACTAATTTTTGATTTATTTGTTGATGAGGATGGGGCCCAGACTATTAGGGTGAATAGAGGACGAGAACCTGCCGCACAGAGTGATAGCTCAGATTAGTTTGGTCAGAACCTAAAGAGGGTCTTCACCAAGTCTATTATCCAGTTTCAGGTTGATCAGAGTGAGCACGAGCAAAGTGAATTAGGATCCTTGTCTTGTCGACCACCACCACCACCTCCCAACGATACGCCCAATGTGCCTTTTAATGCCCAACTGGGGTGAGGCCACATTTGATCCCTAGAGCACCCCAGATATCTCTATACTCGTATGTGTTATTTTTTTCTTAATATCACTAGGGATAATGCAATATTTTTTAGTTAGGGGTGGGCGTGTACCAACCATTTGAGGTTTTTATTATCGTGTCTCTTTTCCCCAGAGTATGCTATCATAGTAGAGATAACATGTTTAGGTTATTATATTGTTCATGATATGTGTTATGTGTTTTTTGTTTGACTAGGAGAAAAATAAGGGGCCTTGGTGTAGGCAATTTTTTTTGGTTTTTGTGTGTTTTATAAAATAATACCCCTTTTAATATTTATGAACTGTATATTATAAAGATATAAGGTTGTGACATTGTTGAATCTTAGTATGTCATTAGTGTTAGGGAGAAAATAATCACATCTTAGAAGTGCATAGACCAGATAGGTAGTAGTTCGTAATGTAATCCTGTGCTATGTATATGTGAGCCTAAAGTAACCTATTTTCTTATTTTAACCTTTAACCTTCCCATTTTAATTACAATGAACCTTTTTTGGCCATGGACCTCCTTTGACATTGTGTACTTAAATTCAACAAAGTCGCCAAAGTTAAGGGTGGCTATCATAAAGGCGTGTAGTTAAAGATGGGTATGAAAAAAATATCGAAGCGAATAAAAGAATGCAGTGTTGGTTGTGGTAGACGAGTGAGTAAAAGAAATAAAAAAGAGAAGAAAAATGAAAGAAAAAGATATAATAAATGTAATGACTGGAGAACCTACACCTAACTTGAAAATTAATAAAGGAAAAAAATAAGAATACAAGAATCATTGTTAAGTAGTGGAGGCAAAAATATAAGTGTTGTGTTAAGAAGGGTGAGTCACTAATTTGCATATGTACCATACCAACTCCAAGCCTACATTACAAGCTGAGAAAAGTCCTATAGAGATCCCAGATTAACTGTTTAAAAACTAAGGCATAGAAAATAAGGGCAAGCCTATGGTATTTTATGAACATTGTTTGGACTTTTTTTAATGAGCATAGGCATTTTGATGTAGTCCCTATATTAAGTTCCATATGATATTTGAAGGTTGGGACTTCTTTGCTATGAGGGTACATGAGTTGCATTGTTAGCTACTTATTTGTTTGGGTTGCATACATGCTTGGTTGTTTGGTGCTAATCTGAAGCCATCTTTTGATTCATTTTATGTCATGCAATCATGCTACATGGATAAACACAATGGTTTTGAAAGTTGTGCATAGAAGATGGTGGAAAGTTTAAACTAAAATGAATATATTGTCTGTCGTAGGTGCCTTAGGTTTATTTTATTTAAGTGTCATGTTTTTTTAGTATGTGATAGTTTCTTGAGGATATGCATATGTTCTAGGTTGAGGGTGTTGATGTGCCATGGTTTAATGGCACTTTGGATTCTTAGAACAAAGAAATTATTCAGGAACTTAGGTATTCTTATTGGATATGATATGGGTTTATGTTAATTTTGCTGGAAAATAGGGTTTAGAGCAAAGACCGAGTAAAAGGGATGAAGAGTGGCTGAAATAATAACCTATGAGTCAACCCACAACTTGTGGGTAGTACCGATGGGTCATGAGTAGGACCGTGACTTGAAATTTGAAGTTGGTATGCTGAGTTCATCTTCTACGAGTCTATTTATAGATTATAGATGCAACCCATAACTCCTGGGTTGCAGTCATTAGTTGAGATTCTATAAGGCTAATTTATGCTCTTATTCCCATGACTTGAAGACACAACTCGTGGGTTAAGCCTACAACCCAACCCATGAGTCATGAGTTGATGACGACCCTACTTCCTACTCTATCTAGGATATGTTTTATTTTGTATCTATAAACACTTATAGGATGTTTTATTGTTCTCTTATACATTCTATACACTTTTTACATTATTTTGATTTCTAAGATACATTATTGTTACTGAAATTATTATTCTTGGTTTTTTAGGTTTTATAATTGATTTGCGATTTCAAGTTCTTTATCTTATTCATTAAAGTTCAACATTATGCTTTCATCTATGTAATATTTATTTATTCTCACAACCATGAGCAACTAAACCCCATAACTAAGGCTGTGCGGACCCTATTGAATTAATGAACTAAGATAAGTGCATAGTCATTCTAGATCGGTGTTCTTGGATTTATTGGTATTTAATTAGTTCAATTGCTTTCTTAATGGGTGCACATGTTAGGAACTCACCTATATTTGATACTTTCTAAAGAGAGAGGTAGAAATTAGGAAAAAGATATAAGAACAATAATTTGAAGCTGCAAATCTTTATCTAATTAACTTGAACCATAACTAAGACAACTAATCTGAGATTATAAAATAAGGTTTAGTAGGGCGGTGATCTGATACTGAGAGAAGATGAGTGAAATTTACCTAAACCAGGTCGAGATATGGATAGGTAATACATAACTTGTTAGATTTTTCATGTAAGGCATCAAGATAGTTTGAAGAGCATGAATGGTCTTTAGAGTTATAAAGTCAGGGTGATCCTAGTGCTCTAATATTGGTCACAACCCTAATTACCCTACAATCGTTACTGTTACTCTTATTATTGCAAAACCCTCCCCTTTTATTTACACAATTTCCAATTACATAAGTAAGCTCTTGATTGATTTTTTACCTATTCCTTGTGGGTTTGACCCCAACTTAGTTGGGCTCTGTTTTTATTTTTAATTTAGTGACCACTTTATACTCTCTTAGAGGTGTAATTTAGGAGATATCACCTACTGAGTTCCACTGCTTGGTACTCATACTTTACTTCTGCAACCTGTAAATCATAGTACGAGATCTCACTGTTATTGTGTACATTGTGCAGAGCAGCTATGGATCGAAGATTTAGGGTGAACTCCTAATGTTTGGAGTATTTCTACTCCCCCTCTTATTAATTAGACTTATCTCTTTATTATATTTTGGAGATAGTTTTTATATGTATTTATTCTGTATTTCACTTTGTACCCAAATTGTATTAGAAGTTCTTGTACTAATTTCATCAGGTCTTGGGGATTGTATCTATATTAAACTTTTATTTAAATTCTTTTTGCTATTTTCTTTCTTTGGATAGTTTGTTACTAGCTGGCTTGGATTAGCTTACCTACTGGTGCATTATAATATGTGCTATCATGATCTAATAAATTAAGTCATGAAAAATTGGTATTATATCTTGGATTATCGATATGTTGGTATAAGAGCTAAGTGGCTAGTAGAGTCCTACAGATCGGTGTGGAGACATTCGTATCATATCTTTCGTAGGCTGCAGATTATTCTTAGGAAGTTCTATTCTTAACTCCATATCGAATGCTCATATTTATATGAACCTCTTAATACTTTCTTTGACTCTTTTTTTCCAGAAGAATAGCAGGAGGTTATTAATAGATACAGATAATACTTTTGCATGTGTTTCCATTATTTTATCTCAACATTGGTCTTGGGAGTTAGATATTAATGTTAAAGATCTTCAACATTAACTAGAGAATTTGGGGCCAATCCAGGATCTAATAGAGTTTGTGACCAACCTAGTTCTTAGGAACCAGTGTTAAGAATTTTGAGTATTTTAGTCAATCTCTCAAAACCATAGATGATGTCAAATACATCAAATAATTCTCCAAATAGAGTTGTATTTATTGGTGTTCAGCAGGGTTCTCTATTAATTTTAGAGTATTATATTAGGTTTCTCAAATAAGTGAGATATACTCCTGTACTATATCCTTCTGAGTATGAGATGGTGCATGAATTTATCAATGGGTTATCTTCGGCACTCTACTTAGAGTCAAAGTATTTGATAGCGTTTGGGTATTCTTTCCATTAGGGTGTTAATCATACAAAAATCGCAAAGATGGTACTGAGATATATGAAGGTGGTGGTAAGAGGCCTTGTAAATAGTAAAATGTTAGTGGTACTCCTTTTAGGGGTAAGGATCCTCCCACCAGAGGTTAATATCACTTGTAGCCTATTGGGTCCTTAAAGGTAGCATATCATATTATAGATGGCTCTCAGATTAGTCTATCACAGTGGATAGCATTCTCGTTAGATAATATGGAGTATTTAGTATAGATATTTAGGTTGTAAGGGCTATTCTAAATTAGTAAATGTAGTGCATCCAAGAGTTCCAAGCCATGTTTGGACTATGGAGAGGTTGGTTATTAGTCTATAGAGTGCCCCAGGCATGTGCTGGTTGTTAAGACAAGATCAACATATATTTCTCGCTAGCCTAGAGCTCCCAAAGTATGTTATAATTGCGTGGAGGATGATTATTTCAGTAAAGAGTATCCCAAGAGTTGGTTGGTAAGAAATAACTTATGTTTCTCACTAGTTTAGAGCTTCAGGGGTTTGTTATGGTCGAAAAGAGATCGGTCACTAGTCCAAAAAATCTCAGTGTGGGATTCTTAGTTAGTTAGCTCACCTAGATCAGTCTCAAAGGCATCTTCAGTTAAAGGCAGTGCACTTAGTGCCTCTATTGGTGATTCAGGCACTTATTTTGAGTTTGAAAACACTTAAATTGGTACTCCTTCAAGCACATTAAGACTATGACTTTGGACCCCATCATTATAGGTACAAATTTGATTTACTATTCTTTACTTTCTATTTAGTTTGAGTTGGGGTTTTCATACCTATCCGTATTAACATGCCTTAATACTACTGTATTGATGGTCATAAGTTTCTGTGGATTTATGCATATGTGATAACCCCCATAAATGATTTCTTTTATTAGTGGATTGAGTGGATTGATATGGTAATTTCCTTGAGGTATAGTGCTTGGGTTATAGTCCCATTTGACTTTTGAATATTGTCCTAGTTATAGTTATAGAGTCGTAATGATTGTGGTTATTCATTTTTAGGTACCTCATGCATCTTGTGATGTTATTGCTATTGTTATTAGTTATGTTGTTATTGATTCTTACTGATAGATAAGTAGATTAACGTAATCTAGTTAGAATCCCCCTTCTTTGCAATTCATATTTATTTCTCTTAGACAATTAGGTAGGTTGTTTTTTCTTCTCTTGTCAATGAGGTTAGATTGATTGTTGAGTGTATTCTGAAAGTAATGGTAGGTTTGGCCTTCCATATTTTTGTTGTGGTTATACCATTGGAAATTTGATTCTGTTGCTGGTTTTGATGTGGAAAAGTCTAAGGCTCATTTTTCTGGCTAACTGAGGTTCTAGTATTGGCTATCCTGTTCTATGGTCTTCTTAAGGTTGATAAATTTGAGGTTTGTTTTTTTAATTTGGATGCATAATTGCCCAGTAGTGGTTTTAACATTGATGTTGAAAAGTCCAAGGTTTGGTTTTCTAGGTTATTGGGTTCATCCCCTAGTGATAGTCTTGATATTAACATTGGTGTTGGGTTGAGTACTCTATTCTTCCTATGCTACGATCTATGATTTGGTTGAGTTTATGTTGATGAAAATGGATGAATTTGGAAATTCTTATTTTTGATAGTTGTTCGACTTAGTTTGACTTAATGGGATGCTTCTGCTTGGTGGTATGCACCTATGGGTATTCATTATCATCGATTGGGTATTAGATTGACCAAATTTAGGCTAAGATAGTAACTTTTCTGAGTTGCTCAAAATTAGTCTACTAAAAGTATTCTTTGTAGCCTCAACATATTCTTGACTATGTATTGATGTATTTGCCCTTCAACAGACGTGGAGTTGATTTCTTATGTCTCTTGTTGATGTTTTTCCTTAGTTGTGGTTATGCTCTTTATTAATATTTTAGTTTTGACTCGTGAGAATCATTGGGTATATGCCTGATTTTTGTTAGTGAGGTTGATTTAGGCATTTGGCCTTAGCAAAGAGTTATCGACTCAAGTATTGGATTTATCTCTTTGAAAGGCAGCTTGAAGGTTATAATAGATTTTGTAATTTTGATGCTTAGACATCAACAAGATTATTCTAGATAGTTGAGTTCAAATGGTTCTGCTTCGGAGTTGATATTTAAAGTGTGGGTCATATGCTTGGTTATAGCCTCAATTTTAAAATTTGACTCAGTTGAGATTTCATCTACAGGTGGATTAGGCCTATTTGTTACCTACCAGCTCAATTTTTTCCAATTCAGATTGGTTGTACTTGGTA
This sequence comes from Capsicum annuum, assembly GCF_002878395.1. Classification (NCBI taxonomy): domain Eukaryota; kingdom Viridiplantae; phylum Streptophyta; class Magnoliopsida; order Solanales; family Solanaceae; genus Capsicum; species Capsicum annuum. Next base: position 120,111,371 of record NC_061116.1, read on the forward strand.
TATGTTTGAAAGATAGTCAGTTGGCACGAGTATTGGCTTTTACCACTCTTGACCTTAATCCTTAATTTTTGTCTAAATTTTGGATTGTTTTCTTAGCAGAAGAAGTATTTTTAAGTTGGCTTCGACATGTTTTCACCCACAGTTGGTGGGACATATTGGAGTGTATTATTCAATCACGAGATTTTATGCTTTGGACTCTTACTGTCAGTTTTGAAGGTCATCCAGGCTAGTTGTATCTTTGGCTAGAGATCACAAGCTTTGATCATCCACATTTGTGCATCTAGGTAACACCATATGAGTTCATTCTTATGATTGCCCATATGGATTCTTGGCGGCTCAACTTCAATCTTTAGCGATTAATACAATATAATTGCATGGGCAGGACTCAGATGATGTTGGAAAGGTTTCGGATAATTTATAGTTAACATTAGGTTTGGAAAGGCAAGAAATGTTAGATTTAGAATTTGTAGTTAGTTGTTGGAGTCATACCTTTGATTGTCTTTAGCTTGGTTTAGTTTTTGCTCTATTGTTCTTATACCACAGTGATATCAATATATAGTGATTTGGGCTTTCGCACATCAGTGATTCTCGGTTCAATTGGAGGCCAGTAAATTGTTGAGGCTAAGTTTTGGTCATTTGGAAAGTGAAGTAAGGAATTTGGTTGAAAAAGGAATAGTTATAGAAAAATCCTTTGGAAGCATTGTTTCTACTTAGAGGTTATCTAGGGAGTCTTGCTTGTAGCATATGGGCCCAATAACTCATCCTTTAAAACTTTTAGGCTTTTTGTATTCCTTGACCTTTTTGGATAAAAGTCCTTTTAGTAGTGTATATTAAAATAACCCTTTAGAACATTTTGTTAATTTCTGTGTATTTCAGGCATTTTGAGCCTTCCTATAGTGTCTAAATGACATTTATGACTTGTCAGAGTTGTTCGTTTGATTATCAAATAGTTCGTTTAAGTTTTAGGCCCATTTCTCTATTTTGGTGCTTAAATAAGAATCTGATAACACCATCAACTCCAAAACATTGATTTTAGGCTAGGGAGACCCTTGGTTCAGGTCCCTTGCCTTTCAGACTCTTTAGGCTATTGGATAGAATTTGGTTAAAATTGAACTAGAGGTATGGGCCCCCTATTTTATCAAAATTACCTCAAATGGAAATTTCGGTGGTTTCGTTGAGTCTAGGGTTTTGAACGAATCTCAAGCATCCGGTTGGAGTTCATTAGGACTTAGCATTTTGCTAGTTTTTCCAAAATCTGCTACTGGCATATTATACCTTTCGAATTTATGAAAGGTAATGCTATGGCAGTATATATATATATATATCATTCTTTCATCATTTTTGAGTCTCATTTCACCATTTTTTAGAGATTAGGATATGGGACATTGGGGGAAGTCTTCCATTGAAGATAATATAAGCTAGTGGAACACTCCTTGGTCATTCCTTATTATATTTCCCATCAAATTCTATCCCTTTTCAGTATAAATTCATAGAATTTAGACCTTATATTCCCAAACCTTAAGGGCTGATTTCGGCCCCAATTTGTACTCTACTTGTGCTCAACATTTGAGTACACATTTCTTGTCCTTCAATTGGCTTCGTAACGAATTTAATTTTTGAATTCCTCAGCAGGCCCCATGGGTCCATTATTGACCCGATTTTGGGCCCTATAGTTTTATATAGAAATATGAGTATCATTTTACTCTTATTAATATATAAATGATTAATTTGATAGTGCAATGTTATTTTGGAATCATTGAGCAAGGACACGCAAATTATGGATGATTTAAGAATACAGTTTGGCATTGAGGAAGGCTTCAGTCTACTTTTCTCTATGATATTGTGTATGGTATAGATTTTGTTCTAGGCAAGGACAATAGGACATATTTATGACTAGTATTGCATGGCTTAACCAACTTGGGTAATTTGGATAGAAATATCACTGGAACCATAGCCTAGAATACTAGATATGGCCTTAAAATCACATCATCCTTATTTATGGACTTGATTAGGCATATATTAACATTATAGATCCTTTAATATAGGACTTACCACTTGACTTAGTGATTTGGGCAGTTCACCGATTAGATCCTATAGTGAGTTTATGCCCTTGATTACCATAGTTTTCCAAATTATGAGGCTTTATGGTGTTGATTACATATTGTTGGGCCCGAGACCATAGTTGCAATGCCAGTTGAGCACTAGGTTAGTACTTTATCCTTATAGAGGATGTGGTTATAGTTATGAATACATAAATGCCTATGGTCATTCTATTTGTATACTGGTGATGACATGCATACTTTTAAGCTCATTCATTCTCACTTAGTGGTACTATTCCAACCAAACTCTTGATTTAGCTACTATTTTCTAAAAAGGGATTTATTCCCCTTTTCACTTTAAAAAATAGATTTTTTTATAATGGGAATTGTTCCATCTAATTTAATGAATTATAACCTTTGAAACTATATATTCAAGACCGAGATTGATTCTGCCCATTACCATTTCACTTTTTTACCACTACTATTTACTTTGATTGAGAGAGATTCCTACCTTTTCTATGCTATTATGCAAATTTAGTTCCGACGTTGATCTTGGGCAATAGATTTACTAATTTACACTTGTTTATTCATAGTTCAATTCCAAGTATTTGTTATATATAGATATATATATATTATAGATATATATTATGTATCTCTATTACTTGATGGGGTAGATTGATTATGATGGATACTGGAAGTTCTGGTTCAGGAGTAGTCAATGTATATAAATATTTTGAGTCCCGTATGGGCCCCTTCGTCTATGAGCCATAGTGTCAGAAAAGGATGATACCTATAGGTCCTTTCTTTGTGAGTTATTGAGTTGGAGGAGATGTATACACTTGGTACATTTGGCATTTAGATTTGATATGGTTCACTATTGTTTTATGTAGATTCATTTATTCATATGCATTGCCTATCAACAATATGATTATTTAGTGCGTATATCTATTGATTTAGGGGGTTGTATAGGTCTAAGCTATGGTTGTTCTTTACTGAGTGCTTGTTTGAACCTTTTGAGCTTATGGGGTCCTGATTAGGTTATTATTTGTCTAGACTAACTGGTTATTTTAGTGTTGTCTTTCTTGGTTAGTTTGTGGCAGGAAGGTAATGGAGTGATACCGAAGATTAGCGATAAATTTCTATTTTCCTTTCTCTATTATGGTAGCTTTCATTAATGATGGTTTATGTCACAGTTAGGCACTACGATTAGAGATCCTGATTATGCTAGAATTAGCTATCCTACTTGGTTAGGATTCCTCGAGATATTAGGTTGACTCTCTTAAGTTATTACCTTTGAGTTAGTTATATAGGTGTATATCAGGTATTACCATATATCCTTATCCTTCCTTATATATTCATATTGTATATGTTTTCTTTGTCTATGTATCGCTACTATATGTCCATCATTCACTCTTCATTTTTATATTGGTTGGTGATATATGGTATTGGATGTTATTCCATGGTTACTGTTAGAATAGGATAGTTACACTTTTGGATACATTAGCATTATTAAGTTTAGTTTCTTGGATAGTTGCCTGTATTTTACATTCCTGCTTTACATGTTGTTTATGCTTACATTACCTTTGGGCTCAGTCGGTCAATGGCTACAGAGTACCATTTATTTGGTACTCATACTGCACTTCTCCATCCTGAAGATCATAGTATATGTTCTCGCTATTGTTGTGTGCATCGTGTGGAGAAGCTATGACATCGGAGATTTGGGGTAAACTTTTGACTTTCAAAGTATTCCTACTCTCCACTTATTAATTAGACTTATCTCTATATTATATTTTAGAGATGTTTGTACATGTCTTTATTTTCTTATTTAACTTAGTACTCAAATTGTACTCGAAGCTCTTGTACTAATTTTACCATGTCTTAGGGGTTTTATTCTATATTAGCCTTTTATTTAAATTTTTTTTCTATTTTCTTTCATTCTTTGGATAATTCGTTCTAGTTGTTCTGGACTACAAATTGGCTTATCTACTGGTGAGTTATAATAGGTATCATTATGACCTGAGAAATTAAGTTGTGACACGTTATTCTCATTGTAATATGTAGAATATTATTTTGATAGCACGGTAGCACTCGAAGGCTTCACGAAAAGGAAAAACACTAGAGTAGTAGACTTTATGGAGCTTTCAACGGCGTTTAGGTATGCTAGGCTAAAATCCTTCTTATATTGCAATTTATTACGATATTAGTGTAGTATTATGCTATTTTTAGGTTTTACGTCTTGGTTGATTATATTAGTACTTATTAATTATTTACCTAGTTAAACAGCCCCTTTAGGTAGATTTTGGCCTATCTCCCCTCATACTGTACTAGATTGATACCCTAGAACTAGTTTTGGGTGCTTAGTACCATGAAATGGAATTATAATGCCATAGCCTAGGTTTTGGATTGGTGCTTGCCATAGCATAGACTTTTGGAACTAGTTGTGGGCCCCACCAGTCTTTCCCTTAGGTAGGATGCTTAGTTTAGCTTCTTATAGATTTAAGAAGCCTTTAAGTTGTGAACTTAAATCAAATATTGGACCTTCAGATGACTTAGGCAATTTAACAGGCTTTGGTAGTGTTATAACTCTAGATAACGTGACCTTTCATACTTTCAGACCATGCACATAGACTTAGTGGTTAATATCGCTTCTCTTATTGATTTGAACGTATTACCTAGTAGTTATATTAAATGTAGTAATAGGGAATTTATGACCATGAAGAATTATGATACTTGGTCTAATTATCCTAGTTCTGAGTCAAATCTGACAATTGGTAGATCCCCCGTTATTAATTATATTGGGTTCATTTATGGCATATTTACTATATGACACTTTATTATCAGTTATGCTTCATGTCCGACATTCATGATCTTTATCCAACACTTTATTATGATGATATTATTTCAGTTCTGATTAGAGTTCGAATAAAGTTCTGGGTGTATTGTCATATTGAGTACATTTTATGATTTCTATTGGCGATATTTTCTCCTTGTTTGTATCCATCGAGCTTATGGGGGCATGATCAAATTATTTCACTCTTGTTTATGCCTTTTGGCTTTATGGGGGGGGGGGCGGAGGGGGCAAACAATTAGGTGATAGTTAGATGATATTTACTTAAGTTACTTATTCTATCTAATTACCGCTTTATCTTGACTTGGAGTATTATATTCTTGCATTTTATTATACTTTTATTATAATTTAGCTCAGTTGGCCGGTGATGTCTACTTAGTTTCCATTATTTTTGATACTTATATTAAACTTCTGCATCTTATTCTAATACATATTTGAGTACAAGCTACCATTGCTGATGCTTCTTTCAGGCAAGATTTTGGGGATTCGAAGATAGAGTGAGCTATCAGAGTCGGAGCTGATCCTCTCTCCTTATGCTATTTTTCGAAAATCTTTACCTTTTTGAGACGACCTATATATTTGATACAATTTAGTATTTTATTGTTTTTGAATTTAGTGTCTCTTTTACCGACCTTACTAGGTCGTGGAATACTCATTTTGTATATTTCCTCCTTTTCCCTTTTCTTCTAGTACTTTCATGATTATATTTTGCTATTTAGTTTTCTATTTATATATCTAATTCAAAATTCTTTCATCTTTTGTTGTTTAGCCTATTACTTGCCGTTCTAGCTTATAGTTTGACTTATATACTGGTGGGTCAAAGTAGGCGTCATCATGATTTGTGAAATTTAATCGTGACAAGAACATCGCCTAGGCATACATTTTAGTCGCCTAGGTGCCATCACCTAGGCATTAAGTGGTGTCTCCTACGAGCCTATGATGTTGTCAGCCTTCAATCGGTAAGGCACCACCCTTGGTTGCTAAGGCAACCTTGCCTAGGAACCAAGGTGGTCTCTAAGACGGTGTACCAGAAACCAACAATGCTCAAAATTTTGTTTGAGTGATCGAGGACCATTTGGAACCTCCTAGATGCAAACGAACTATGCAAACCCAATTGAAAATGACATCCCAAACTTAATAAAATTGATGGAATTTCCAAATGAGGTCGTTTCTACCTAATATGATCTCCAAACCCGATGAGCTATTTTGACCAACTTCTGGCCAATAGCTCCAAATAAGTCAGAAAGCCTCAAAACCTAGAGCAAGTATCCCCATAGCCTAAGATTCATATTTTGAAGCTAATACTGCTATTAAAATTTCCATTTGAATCTGTTTACTAGGAGTTTTAGTCTATGAAACACCCTGGGTTCTGGTCCTTAGAAGATTTCCTGAGTTTTTGGCTTCTGGACATCATATAACTTGGGGTACTTCTCATATGATATGGTACATATCAGGTAACACAGTCGTATGTTGTCTAGTATTTGGTGGTTGAGTTTCTAGAACGGGTATAACTAGGTGGGTACAAGTTGTATGGTTGGTGATGGGTCGTTGATTTGGGTTTTCCCTCACTTAATCTAAAACTTAGAAACTTAACTTGGATCTAAGTATGAGTGGCTCACCATGAGTCATGAGGATAGGGTACGAGTCGTATAGTCCAACTCGTATGTTGGACATTGTTCAACCCCTCATGATTCTACTATGGGTATGGGTTAAGAGTACTAGTTGTATGCTTAGGTATAAGTTTGCCTTGGTGGTCGTATGTTGGACAGTGTTGGGGGTCCAAGGGATGCCTAGGGTACGAGTTATGGGTACCACTCGTATGGTAGGATATGATTGGAGGGGGTTGGTCGTACTTTTCCATGGGAAAATTTTACAATTTATGTTGAGGGTATTCTGGACATTTCTCCTCTTAACCTATTATCACCCCACTACATAAAACACCCTTTTGGGGCTTCATTAACCTATTTACAATCTATCAAATTCTCTTAAACACTCATAAATTCTCTCAAGGCTCTTGTGTTAAGGAAGGCTAGGGTTCCCTTCAAGGTGGTCAATTAGGGACTTACAAAGGTGATTTCTCTTTGTCATCTTCTTAATCTAAGGCATGTTACTTCTCCCTTAGTGTGAGTTCCAACTAAAGGCATGTTTTATGAATTGTTTTCTTGGCATAAATGTTGTATGGTTTTGGGTTTTCAAATATATGTTTAGGTTTTTGTTACAATGACTGGGTATGGTTTTCCCATGTATTTTACTTATAGTTTTCATATTATTATGGTGGTTTGAACATTTGGTTGCATGGGAATGGTTAATTGGTACTTGATTGTAGCTTTGGAACTACTATACCCCCAACTTGTTTTATAAAATGCCAATGAGAATTTTTTTGGTTAAATTCTTAGACTTTTATTGAACAATGCATGGTATAACTTCATGATGGAACCCTAAATGGTATAAATAGTTTGGAATGGTTAAATGGTAAGGTCTTGGTGGTTATGGTTGGTCTAGTTGAAAGCCTTGCGGGGTATAAAGGAATCCCCAATCAAAGTTAATAACAAACATGTTGTGGGGTACATGGGATTCCTCCAAGTTAATTTAATAATGTAATACATGGGTATATGGGAATCCCTTCTTCTTAAAATGGATGGCTAAGAATATAGCTTGTAAGCTATAGTCGGTATGACGATACCACTACTTATAGTCTTGGTTAATAATAAATAAAATGGTGGTTTTGTTGTGTGATAATGGTTTTAATTAGGAAATAATAGTGGGGTGTGATAGCTAACCATGAAAATATGAGTCCAATGGATGGACACTGGAAACTCATGTTTGCTGACATGAAGATTGGTGATGACCACCATTTCTGATACTTCGGGGTACACAGGAATCCCCTGAGTACACTTGTATATATGAATCATGGAGATCGAATGGTACTCGAAAATCCCCTACTCCTATGGTATCTTTAATTCTTACGGCTACATCTATTGAGGCCCGTTCAGGGGGTTACACTAGACCCACATGGACCATGGGTAGTTCTAGGATGGTTAAGCTACACATACCCAGGTTAATGGTTTTAAAGGCATGCTAAACCCGGTTCCCTTTCCCAATATAGTTAAATATATATGTGTATGGTTGTAAATGCATATGGTTTGTTTATTTGGTTTTAAAGGTTGGAGTTATTTTATCCTTATCCTAAATGTATACTAGCGTTCACCCACTAACCCATCTTTGAATGCTATATCCACACGCAATGTAGGAACCAACTATTTTACTCCTCCTGCTTTGTGATTGGATTTGGGATCAGCTATTGGATTGAAGTTGTGAGATTCTATATTTTTTAAGGCTCTATTTCATGTTATGGATGTCTTTGCATACTTTGGTTATTTCATAGACATTGTTTTTGGCTTTGGTTGAGGGCATGTCTCAATCGGATATTGTTTTACTTTTGGTTAAAGGCTTTGTGGAACTACTATCAATCAGTATGGGTGGTGTCAGCAGTGGTGTCAGCCTTGGTATTGGGGATGATACCGTTTAACTATATTTATGATTTTTCCATCCTATTATGTTATGGACTCGTACTTGCTTATTCTTTTGGTTTTGGTATGGTTATTGGTTGGGTATTGGATGGTTGGACTTTCTTGGATTGGTCACGATTATGGACCTATGCCAGAGTCTAGAATTGTACAAAATGCTATCTTGTAATATGTTAGAAATTCATCCAACTCAGGGTACGTGTTTTGAGGTTAGGTTGGTAACGAGGGTGGTCACCGATTCTAGATGGTCTTGGGATGCCTATTATGATAAGGCCCCAGTTTGGGTCATGTCAAGTTGGTATCAAAGCTTTAGGTTCATGGTCAATTAGGAGTCGCGAAATCCATGTAGAGTATAGTCTTTTTTAAGGGTATATAGCGTGCCACACTCATAGGAGACAGGCTATAAGGCTTTTAGGATCTTCTCTAATTCCTATTTGTTGGCCTCTCAAATCATGCCTCGACGATATGATACGCATAAAAACTCCTTTGTCCCATCTGGGGATAATGTTGAAGGGACACACTCTACTCATAGGATCCATACTCAGTCTAGGGGTCCAGTCCCTAATTTCTCTAAAGTTCAACCAATTCCTTCTAGTCCTCCTCAGGCTCCCCAGGCGGTAGAGGAGGAAAAGAGAAAATGAGATGAGGTAGGTAAAATGTAGGGAGAGAAGTTTAGGTTCTCTAATCAGGGTGGTGGCTAATAGAAAAGTGGCCAAGATGGTGGTATGTGGCCAAAGAAGAAGTGGGGGAGTTCTGGTTCTTTCTCTATAGCTAGTTCTCCCTACACAAAGTAGTCGGGAAAAGGCGTCAGTAGGGTGGAGATAAATTTAGGGCATAGGGTGCCCAATCTCAGGCTAGTGGGGCTCAGTTGACTTTATCATGTTCTTCTTGTAGGTCCTGTGGTGGGTTACATCGAGGCTTCTGTGATGTAAAGAGGGCCAAGTGCTTTAAATATGGTCAGCCAGGCCATATGCTTAGAAATTTTCCAGTTGGTAAGTTTGTATCGGGAGAGAACATGGTTTTAGTTGCCTCTTCATCTTCTCCTACACCCAGGGGTTCTTCTTTTGTATCTATTTCTACTTCTGGTACCGGAACAAGTCGAAATAGATTATATGCTTTTGCATCCTAGTAAGAGTCTGATGCATCGTCTGATGTCATCATTGGTATGTTACAACTCTTTTCTTATGACGTATATTATTTACTTAATTCGGGGTCAACTCTCTTTTATGCAAACTTATTTGTGGCTAGATATTTTAGGTTTGATCCCGAGGTTATTTTAGATCTTTTTTTTATTTCTACCCTAATAGGTGACTCTTTAGTTGCTAAAAGAGCCTATAGGGTATGTGTGGTATCTTTTGGTAGTAAAGAGACTTTGCTAGATTTGTTCGAATTTGATATGGTGGATTTTGATGTCATTCTAGGGATGGATTGATTACACTCGTGCTACACGTCCTTAGATTGTCGGACTTGTCAGGTTGTCTGTAAGTTTCCTAGTGAACCAGTTATTGAATGGAAGGGTGGTTCCCTAGCTCCTAACGGGAAGTTATATCATATCTTAAAGCTTAGAGGTTAATCTCTAAAGGGTGTCTCTATCATTTGTTCCGGTGGTGAGTTTTTTAAGGTCTTTTTAGATGATCTTCCTGGTGTTCCTCCGAATATAGAGATTGAGTTTGGGATTGATATGGTTTCGTACACTTGTCCAATATCTATTCCTTCTTATAGAATGTCTTTGGCTGAGTTGAAGGCACTAAAAGAGAAACTTAAGAATCTTTTGGATAAGGTTTTCATCCATCCTAGTGTGTCCCCGTGGGGTGTACTAGTGTTATTCGTGCGTAAAAAGGATGGTTCCCTTTGGATGTGTATCGACTATCGGTAGTTGAATAAGGTAACAGATAAGAACAAATATACTTTTCCTAGAATAGATGACTTGTTTGATCAGTTCCAAGGTGCCAAGTTCTTTTAAAAGATAGATCTTCGGCCTGGGTATCATCAGCTTAACATTAGGGAGGTGAATATCCCTATGACAATATTCCATACTTGGTATGGGTATTTTGAATTCTTGGTTATGTCATTTGGTTTGACCAATGCCCCGGCGACATTCATGGATTTGATGAATAGGGTATTCTATTAATTTCTGGATCTGTTTGATTGTGTTCATTGATGACATTTTGGTGTACTCTAAGAGTAAGGTGGATCATATGAATCACCTCTGTGTGGTATTGAATACATTTAAAAAGCAACATTTGTATTCCAAATTCTCAAATGTTAATTCTGGTTGAACACTGTAACTTTTTGGGGTCATATTATTTCTAGTAAGGGGATCATGGTGGATCCACAAAAAGTGGCGGTGGTTAAGAAGTGGCCTAGAACCACAACTCTAATCGACATTAGGAGCTTCTTGGGTTTGGTTAGGTACGATAGGAGGTTTGTGAAGGGTTTTTTGATGATAGCTTCCCCATTGACCAAGTTAACTCAATAGAAGGTAAAGTTCGTCGGATGCTTATAAGGGTTGTTTCGAGAAGCTAAAGTATAATCTAACTTTGGCTCCAATTTTGACATTGCCTGAAGGAAATCAAGGTTTGTGGTTTATTGTGATGCATCCTAGATGGAACTTGTCTATTTATTGATGTAGCATGGTAAGGTGATTGCCTATGCTTCTAGGCAGTTGAAGGTGCATGAGAGGAATTATCCTACTCATGATTTGGAGTTATTAGCTGTGGTGTTGATATTGAATATCTGGCAGCACTATTTGTATGGAGTGGACATGGAAATTTTCTCGAATCATAAGAGTTTGCAGTAAGTGTTCACTCAAAAGGAGCTTAACCTCAAGCAGAGCTGGTGGCTTGAGCTTCTCAAGGACTATGATATGAGTCTTCACTATCACCCAGGTAAGTCTAACGTAGTTGTTGATGCTATTAGCAGGTTGTCCTTGGAAAGTTTAACTCACGTGGATAAGAAGAGGCAGGAGTTGGTGAAGGATTTTTACCACTTAGCTAATCTTGGAGTTCGCCTTTTGGACTCCGAGAATGGTGGTGTGCTGGTACAGAAAGTAGTTCGATCATCTCTTAGTGTAGAGATCAAGGAGAATCAAAATCTAGATCACGTCTTAATGAAAATCAAGGGTGATGTAGGTAGGAAAAAGGGGATGGTATTTGAGATTAGTAGTGATGATACCTTGACATACTAAGAGTGGTTATCTGTTCCTGACATCGATGGTTTACGTGAAAGGATATTGGCTGAGGCATATGAATTGCTCTGTATTGTTCATCCCGATTCGACGAAAATGTATCATGATCTCAAGGAGATGTATTGGTAGAATAGTACGAAGAAGGATGTAGCTGATTTTGTGGCAAATGTTTGGTGTGTCAACCAGTGAAAGTTGAGCACATGAGGTTTGGAGGCTTGTATCAAGAAATTAAATGGCTTGAATGGAAATGGGAAGTAATCAACATGGATTTCGTCACCAATCTTCCTCATTCTCGGAACTGATTTGATTTGGTTTGGGTCATCGTGGATTAGATGACAAAGTCGATTCACTTCTTTCTAGTAAGGACTAACTTTTTGGCATAGGATTATGCGAGGTTGTATCTTCATGAGATTGTGAAGCTATATGGGGTACCTATTTCGATTATCTATGATCGTAGTATGCAATTTTTATCTCACATTTGGCGGTCTTCAGAAGGGGTTGGGTACTAAGGTTAGTCCGAGTACTGCTTTTTAGCCGCAGATGGATGGGCAAGCAGAAAGGATTATTCAGACATTGGAATATATACTTCGTACATGCGTGATTGATTATGGTGGTAATTGGGTTGAGCATCTACCTTTTATAGAGTTTTCTTACAACAACAGCTATCATTCTAGAATTGGGATTGCTCCTTTTGAAGCATTGTATGGTAAGAGGGGTAGATCTTCTATTGGGTGGTTCGAGCTTGGTTTGGCTAATATATTTGGTTCGAACTTAGTTTATCAGCTATGGAGAAGGTGAAAGTGATTCAGGATAGTCTTAAGGCTGCCCAAAGTCATCAAAAGTCCTATGCGGATGTAAGACGTAGGGACTTGGAGTTTAAGGTTAGGGATAGGGTGTTCCTAAAGGTATCTCTTATGAAGGGAGTAATGCAGTTTGGGAAAAAGGGGAAGCTCAGTCTGCGGTATGTTGGTCCTTATGTGGTTTTGAGGAAGGTTGGTAATGTTGTGTATAAATTGGAGTTTCCTTTTAGTTTGAGCTCCATTAATTTAGTATTTCATATCTCTATGTTGAGAAAGTGTATAGGTGATCCTTCATCGATTGTTCCTTTGGAATAATTTGGTATCTCAGATTCTCTATCTTATGAAGAAATCCTAATTGAGATATTAGATCAGCAGGTTCGTCAATTGCGGACCAAGGATGTAGCTTCGGTTAAGGTTTTATAGTGGAACCATAATATGGAAGAACCTACTTGGGAAGCATAAAAGGACATGAAGTCCAAGTATCTGAATTTGTTTTATGCTCTGGATATTTGTGCAGAAGGTATGTGTTCTTGATCACATCTTTTTTTTCTAACATGGTTAAAAAAAGGTTGATTTCTTTGCATCTTTGTTTTCTAACTTAGTTAAATGTTGGAATGGTTATGTTGGGGTGTAATTCATGCTTGTACTACCTTGTCTTTCATTCGGGGATGAATAATCCTAGTGGGTGAGACTTAAGCACCCTAGGTTCTGGTCCTTAGAAGATTTCCTGATTTTTTAGCTTCTGGATATCATACGACTTGGGTACTTCTTGTATGATAGGGTACGATTTAGGTAACCCAGTTATATATTATCCAGTGTTGGGTGGTTGAGTTTGTTGAATGGGTATGACTAGGTGGGTACAATTCGTATGGTTGGTGACGGGTCATCAGTTTGGGTTTTCCTTCGATTAATTTGAAACTTAGTAACTTAACTTATATCTGAGTAAGAGTGGCTCACCATGAGTCGTGAGGATGGGGTACGATTCATATAGTCCAACTTATATGTTGGACAGTGTTTAACCCCTCATGATTCTGTCATGGGTATGGCTTAAGGGTACTAGTCATATTCTTGAGTACGTGTTTGCCTTGGTGTCCGTATGTGGACAGTGTTGGGGTCTAATGGATGCCTAGGGTACAAGTGGTGGGTACCACTCGTATGGTAGGATACGATTGGAGGGGGTTGGTCGTACCTTCCTATGGGAAAATTTTATAGTTTAAGTTGGGGGTATTCTGGATATTTCCCCTCTTAACCTATTATGACCCCACAACATATAGCACCTTTTTGGGGCTTCATTAACCTATTTGTAATCAATCAAACTCACTTAAATACTTTAAAATTCTCTCAATTCTCTTGGGCTAAGGAAGTCTAGGGTTTTCTTCAAGGTGGTTAATTTGGGACTTACAAGGTTGATTTTTCTCCGTCATCTTCTTGATCTAAGCCATGTTACTCCTCTCTAATTCTTAGTTCCAACTAAAGACATGTTGTATGAATTTTTTCATGAAATAAATATTGTATGGTTGTGGGTTTTAAATATATGTTTGGGGTTTTGGTTACAATGGTTGGGTAATGTTTTCCCATGTCGTTTACTTATGGTTTTTATACTATTATGGTGGTTAGAACATTTGGTTGCATGGAAATGGTTAATTGGTACTTGGCTTTGGCTTTGAAAACACTATGCCCCCAACTTGTTTGATAAAATGCCTATGAGAATGTTTTTGGTTAAATTGTTGGACTTTCATTGAACTATGCGTGGTATAACTTGGTAATAGAACCTTAAATGGTATAAACGGTTTAAATGATTTGGAATGGTTAAATGGTAAAGTTTTGGTGGTTATGGTTGTTCTAGTTGAAAGCCTTGTAGGGTACAATGGAATCCCCCAAGAAAACTTAATAACAAACATCTTGTGGGGTACATGGGATTCCTCCAAGTCAACTTAATAGTGTAATCTATGAGTACATGGGAAACCTTCTTCTTAAAAAGGATGGCTAAGGACATTGCTTGCAAGCTATAGTCGGTATGACAATACCACTACTTATAGCGTTGGTTAATAATAAATAAAATGGTGATTTGGTTGTGTGGTAATGGTTTTAATTGGGCAATAATAGCAGTGTGTGATACCTAACAGTGAAGGTGTGAGTCCAACAGACGGATACTAGAAACTCATGTTTGCCGATATAAGGATTTGTCATGGTGACCATATATGATGCTTACAGGGTAAACGGGAATCCCCTAAGTACACTTGTACATATGTATCATGGAGTACGAAGGGTACTCGAGAATCCCCTACTCCTATGGTATCTCTGGTTCGTGCGCTACACACATCGAGGCCTATTCAGGGGGTTACACTGGACTCATATAGTCGGTGGGTGGTTCTAGGACTGTTACGCTACACATACCCAGGTTAATGGTTTTAAAGGTATACTAAACTCGGTTCTCTTTCCTAACATGGTCATATATATGTATTTATGGTTGTTAATGTATATGGTTGGTTTACTTGGTTTTGAAGGTTGACATTATTTTATCTTTATCCTAAGTGCATGTTAGCATTCACCTGCTAACCCGTCTTCGGGCACTGTATCCCTATGCAATGCTGGAATCGACCGTTCTTCTCCTTCTTCTTAGTGATCAAATTTAGGATCAGCTGTTGGATTGAAGTGGTGAGCTTCTATATTATGGAAGGCCTCATTTTATATCATGGATGTCCTTACATACTCTGGTTATTTCATAGACACTGGTTTTGACTATGGTTTGGGGCATGTCCAAATCGAATATTATTTTACTTCCGATTAGAGGCTTTGTGGAACTACAATAGGTCGGTATGGGTGGTGTTGGCAATGGTGTTAGCCTTAGTATTGACATTGGCATTGGGGCTGATACCATTTTACTGTATTTCTGATTGTTCCATCCTATTATGTTATGAACTCGTACTTGGTTATTTTTTTGGTTTGGGAATGGTTATTGGTTAGGCATTGGATGATTGGACTTTCTTGGGTTGGTCACAGTTATGGACCTATCCCAGAGTCTGGAACTGTATAAAACACTATCTTGTTATATGTTCGAAATTCATCAGACTCGGGGTATGTATTTTTAGGTTGGGTTGGGCAACAGGGGTGGTCCCCAATCCTGATTGGACTTGGGATGCCCATTATGACAAGGTCCCGGTTTGGGTCGTGTCAGTCTAATACCAATTTCTCATCTTTGAATGCTCTGAGATAGGGAAATGAGCTTTAAACCCAAACAAACTTTTCGAAAATCAAACCAATAGTTCTAAAAAGTCATAAATAACCTGTAGCTGCTCTGAGAAGGCTTGAAATACAGAAAATAAGCGGGAATAGAGAGAATGCCCTGGAGGGTTAGTACAACTTCCACCACTCAACATTTTCAATCTCCACCTCATCTAGTTTTTTTGAGTGAAAATCATTTTCACACCAACTTTACTTTAAAAATCAAGCTCTTCCTAAACTTTGATCAATAATCAAACTCCCCCTTTTATCATATGCAATGCCCATTTTTTCCTTGTTATATCAAATATCTTTATGTAATACCTCTTTATATTATATATATAATGTTATAAAACAATAAAGAACAAGAAGAAGAGTAGAGAAAATAGAGAAAGTGATTCTTATTTCTTCTTTTGAGGGATGATTTACAATGAAGGAAGCCCTTTTTTATTTATAGGGGGAATTTACCTCTAGTTTCACACTAAAAGACAAATACATCAAATCCTAATAGATATCAATTAGATCTTATTAGATCTTGATAGTCATTCACTATAATGTAAATACATTTATAACATTTAACGATAATGTTAAGATAGATTGGCTAAACATTTAACGTTATGAAACATTTAACGAGGCACATTATCTATCTAGACATTCTACAAGAAAAAACCCAGTAGGAAAAAAAATCAAGTGAAGGAAAAAGAGTAAACATTTCTAACAATACACATATTGGCTGCCTCATTAAAAACCTTACAAGAAAAACTTAGTGGAACAAAACCTCGTAAGGGAAAAAAAGTACAACGCGTATTAACTCCCCCTAATGAGAATATCCTTGAACCTTTGTATCCCGATCTTGTGCACCATCTTCTTAAAAGTTGTAATTTGAGAAGACTTGGTGAATAAATCAGCCATATTTTCAGTTGAACAAATCTGTTGCACGTTGATATCACCATTCTTTTGTAGCTCATGTATGTAGAAATTCTTTGATGAAGTATGCTTTATTATATCTCCTTTTATGAATCCTCCATTAAGATGTGCTATGCATGATGCATTATCTCCATATAAAATTGTGGGTATATTTTCATATTGCACTCTACATTTTTCTCGAATGAGATGTATCATGGACCTTAACTATACACATTCCCGGCTTGCTTCATGAATAACTATTATATCAGTGTGATTCGATGAAGTAGATATGATAGACTTCTTTGTTGATGTCCAATATATGGTAGTACCCCCATATATGAACACATAGCCTATTTGAGACCGAGTTTTATGCAGGTTAGATAAGTACCCAGCATCAGCATAACCAACAAGATCGGAACTGCAATCTTTAGAATAAAATAAGCCCATATAGTAGTCCCTTTTAGATACCGTAATATGTGTTTGATCCCATTCCAATGTCTCCTAGTATGAGTAGAACTATATCTTGCTAAAAAATTATCTGAAAAGGTTATATCAGGCCTTGTAGTATTTGCAAGATACATTAGTGCATCAATTGCACTAAGATATGGTACTTCATAACGAAGGAGTTCCTCATTCTTTTCTTGAGGTCGGAATGAATCCTTATTCAAATTTTGCATGTTTCTCATTTAAGCAAATACTCTATTACTTTTGAAAAATCTCCAATAGTTTTAATGATACTCAAAATTTCTTGAGGTCGGAATGGATCCTTATTCAATTTTTGCATGTTTCTCATTTAAGCAAATACTCTATTGCTTTTGAAAACTCTCCAAGAGTTTCAATGATACTCAAATCATCAAATTATATCTTATGAGGATAATAAAAAATTTCCTAGAAACTTTATATGCTTCAGGTATTTTGAATCCTTTAGGAATTTTCATATAGATGTTTGTCAAGTAACAATATCCAACATAGCAAGTGTGACATCTTCAAGTATCTAGACTGCAAATCAAATAATTTTTATCCTTACCAAAATGCATTCTTTTAGGTCACTTGATAAATGTTTCTACGTAAGCATGCTTAAATAAATATAGAATTCGGATCCTCGTAATCTTTTACAATATTGCACCAATATTATATCAAAGATATCATTGATGATAGATCATTTCTTATTGGTTCATAACATTTTGATATCTCATCACTTCATTATTTCTAGGTACGTGAACCTTTCATAAGTTTTCATGAAGTGTTATGTCATAGGATCTTCAAGAGCACATTACCTTATTATTATGATTATTTTCTCCTTATTTTTCAAAGATTATTTCATTTGGAACCGATTAATCTACCATGCTTCATGCATGCATAGACTTTGTCCTTTATGAACACAAAATAGGAGCACTTGCAACTTAAATATGAGATGCATTCGGCATTCGACTTGAATTATCTTTTGAATGAGGATTTGATGATAATTCCTAACATATTTCATAGATTCTTATAATCCTCCCCTTATGTTAGGAAAACTAACATACATCCTCCATCTTATTTGAGGAATCCATCTTTGTACATCATGGTATACTTATTAATCGTATACCGCACATCAAAACTATTAGATGGAATTGTTGGTTCCTGACGTGGAACCAATTGAGAGGAAACAAATAATCATAATTTATTGATCTAATGCATACAAGTTCTATTGTATGTAACATATCATATTTCATACCAATACATAAAACTTAGTTCTCATTAGTAATAGTTTAGCTATTTATGGAAAGCATTCAATGCTAAACTATCATCATCAAGATGAATTATCTTGATTACACAATATGAAAATTATGCTCAATTTATATTGAACAAGTAACTTTATGAATGTCAAACGTAGGTTGACCATGAATGTACATTTGATCATCTTATTGATGTATCTTTTCAACGTATCACATGATAGGTGAACAGACTCTTATTCACCTATTATTCTTTTCAGATTTTGAGGGATCCAATTCCAAAGTTAGTTGGTCTAACCAACTTATCATGAGAACAAGCAACATTAAAGTTCATGAAGAATTTTCTAATTTTTCAATATCTATTCAATACTCAGTATGCACATCTTCGGGATATCACAATCGTTCATGTCAACTTATGAACTTTAATGTTATTTTTATGACAGTTATTTCAATACTATATATATATATATATATATATATATATATATATATATATATATATATTATGCGAGTCTATATGTATGAACATACATGTGTATAGTGTTCAAAGTTGTACATTTGCCTTTTCAATTTTTATCTTTTTCTTTTTTTTTTGCCCTTTTTTGAAAATTTTCCAATGTTGTTTTTAAAATAATGATTACAAGTAAAATTTATTTTTGAAATTGGGATCGTGATGTGGATTTCTAAGCTCCCTCTTCTGATATCGATGAGGAAGTTGCTGGCAAAATCGAACCAATAAATTAATTTCGCATTACTGAATATTCTATCTAGCCTCTTAATATATGTTGTATTTGAAGATAATTGTTTTGTTTTGTTTTTATGGTAGTGATGATGAAGCAATTATTTTTATTCAAACATTTGGACTAATTTTATACAAGTGATGAATTTATATTGCAACTGAATCACATACTACCGGTTAATTCAAATTTTATTACTAATTTTTATGGAAGTAATTGTACTTTGTGAAACCTTTTTACTTAGTTTATGATCGCCAAAGTCGAATAATGATACAGATCAATCTCAGGATACCTTTGAACACAACCATTTATGATTGTGAATGAAATTAAATTTTGTTCTGATGGCGGTGGCTTCCATATCACCTGCTTCATATTTATTTAGATTATGATATAGTTTTGTTATGTGTCGAAGTAATTTCATTGTTATATGCTGGCTTATGATTGCATTTTCTATCATGTATGTGTGAACTGCAAATCCATCAATAGGTTAAATTTAGGCTAAACACATTGTTAGTTCTCTAAAATTGACATCAATTTTTATTTTGACATCTCAATTAAACATTGTTCATTGCACCTAAATTAGACATTGTTCATTTTAAACATCTCATGCAGGGTTTCATTGTGTCATTTTGACACTTGCTTTACAATCAATAAAAATCTATGATGTGAGTGTATTACACTCACTGAGTGACGTATAGTGTCAAATCAAATGAGAACACTTGTTATTTGTGCTAAAATAATTAATAAACTATAAATTGTAGTAAAAACCAAAAATGATCAATGAATCTGTGACACGTGTTATTTTGACCTAAATAATTTCAAAAAGAGACCCCCTCCAACATCATCTTCCCAGACATACCCCTCACCCAACCCACATCATCTTCTCCGGCATATCCTTTCCTCTCCTCCACCCCATAGTCTTCTCCTGCACACCCCTTTCATCCCCTTCTTCATGGGCATATTCAAAATTATTTTTATCTCTGCCCACCACCATTTACCACCTTTTTCATAAATGTCATTACAATTTTCATAACTGTTACTAGAAAAAAGCCCCTCCTATTAAATTTCTTTATAATAATTATGTGATGTTTCTTGGAAGAGTTTGATACCTTATAAATAAAACTATACAAATTTTCTCTCATATAATTTTTGCTTTTTCTTATGGTGTGATAAGGCCTCAAGTTTGTAATTTTTGTTGAGAATTATTGATTTGGTGAAAATCCACCAGAAAAAACAAAGAGATAAGGCATAAGTAGCTCCCTAAACTACACCTGAAGTTTCTATGACACATTTAAACTTTATGGGAAATCCTATTACTCCCAAAAATTTGTTTTTTCTGTATTTTTATACTCTATTTTATTGATGTGAGTGTCGTGTAACAGAATATTTTTGTGCTCATTTGACAGCCACGTCAACATAAAAGTTGCGCAAAATACAAAAAATAAATAAATTTTGGGGGTAATAGGAGTCTTGTAAAGTTTAGGTGTGTCATAGAATCTTTGAGTATAGCTTTTTTTATGGGGGGGGGGGGGGGGGGGGGGGGGGGGGGGGGGGGGGGAGGGGTAGTTGTGCCATATCTCAAAATCAACTCCATACCCATTTGTAGATATCAAATTCTTTCAAGAAAATTCTCATTATTATTTCAATATTTAAAATTTAAATATATTTATTCTAAATTTTCAAAAGGTTTTCGAGGTATTTCTATAACTATCTTCATTTGTCATGGAAGATTAAGCTTGGAGAAATGATGGCAGAAAAATGGGAAAGAAGATGAAAAAAAAGTTGGCTAAAAGAGTCTTTCACGTACAGATAAGAAGTGTATCACATTCATTATATCATATGAGAAAAGATTCCAAAATGACATAGCGAAAGCCTACCTAAGGTGTTTAAAATGAACAATGTGTAATTGAGGTATTTAAGTGAAAGTTTATGCCAACTTTATGGGGCGCTGATGTGTTTGAACTTAATTTGTTAGATTAGTTGTGTCATTTCATCTTAACCTATACGTATTGACTATTGGCCATTGTTTATGTAATAAGTTATTTCCAATTGAATTTTTAATTGTTATTTCTTATCAATAGTAATGGTTAGTGATGATCTGTTGTGAAGTTTTAGTTTCAAATTATTGATTTGATTGTTGATTTTAATGGGGACAAATGAGAGAGTGTCATGTCATTAATGAATATCTTTTGAATTTAATTTTGGGGCTGTTACAAAAAGGACATTTTAAAGTCCGAAAATGAACATAAAGGGTATTATAAAGCTAAAAGAGAGGAGAAAGACTTTTTTATATAATTTTTAATAGGTGAGGGACAATTTAGACTCTTTTCTATTTTTTAATTGTATTGTATTGGTCCTAATGTTTGAATATAAGTTCAAAGTAGTTCTTAAAGTATGCACTTAATAGTTTTAGTTAGTTTTTTAAGTTTGCCATAAGTTAATAAAAATGGCCCATTAGTTATGGACTTAATAATTCTAATGCTTTAAGTTTAGTCACCGATAAAATATTTATCAAACTTTATCTATTAAATTTGATGAAAACTATGAAAAAAAGAAATTACCAAAATCTCTCATTTAGAGGTACACAATACTAAAAAGGGTCAAATACCGAGGGTCAAAACCGACAAACACCTATTGATTATTGGGCAAAATTGAAGAAACACTGACATACTTCATATTGTCGGAAAATAGTTTCCCAAAACACAAAAAATCGTGGGATTCCATCACTTAGGCAAACACACTAATCTCGACTTTATTAAAGTTGACATAAAATAATTTTTTTCATAATTTTATTATAATCTTCAACTATAATTTTGTGCCATGAAAATCGGCATTCCTGAAAGTTGACATCTGACCGTTGATTTTCACAAAGACAAGCTGACGAACTTTTTCTATTTATTGCAAGAAAATTTTAAAAACTATCATAATTTTTGTACGTTTTGTGTGAAGTTAACCTACAAATGTTCGTCGATATTTTTGTAAGAACTTTAAAATTTCAACACATTTTTGTGCGAAGATAAACAACAAATTCGTCCACTGATTTTCGTCAAATAAAACTAAAAAAGATAGTCTTTCCAGTAGTGTCCCTCAGTGTTTGTCCATCAGTCTTTTTTACTTGTTTTTAGCAGTGAAATTTAGTAGTTTCTATTATTTTAAAAGTTTCTTGAGGTGTGATTTTGCTAATTTTTTTTAAATATCTTTTGTGTTTAGTGTTTTTTATGTTAAAAATTTTAGGATTTAATATGAATTTCTTGATGTTTATAATTAATTTATTTTTACATAATTTCCATCAAATTGAATAGATAGAGTCTGAGAAAAATATTTTTTAAAGACTGAAAGTGTTAACTTTTGACAAAGTTAAAAGACCAAAACTATTATGTACATATTTAGAGTACCATCTTTGTTAACTTATGATAAACTTATAGAACCAAAATTATTAAGTGCCTACTTAAAGGACTAGTTTAAACCTACCCTCAAGCATAGAGTACTATTTTTGTCATTCTCTGTGTTTAAGGGCTTGAAATGCTCTTCTCTTCTTCTAACAGATACCAAATGCACTACACATCTCAGTTTTCATTAATTATGATGCCTTATAAAGTCACAACTAATTTTTTTGTTGTTCTTTCAAAATGAATTGTTTACTTGAGTTAATCATAGTAGTTATTTGATTTCTCCTTTGATGATAACAAACTCATAACAAAATCGTCAAAAGTGATGTTGAATCACTTAACAGACTGATTGATATGATTGAAGAACAAAAATTGTTACGATCCCAAATAGGCATGTGATAACACTTGTCACGTCCTTCGAATAAGTAAACCTAGCCCAACCTAAGGATTAAGAATTAAAGTGAATCAAAATCGGAAACAAATGGAACAGAAAAATACCAACAGTGTATATGTGTGTGTGTATGTAAGTATGTAAGTGTGTGTGTATATATGTATACACACACACAGACGTGATACAAGTCTCAGAGATACATCCCAGGTATGGTTGTCATCAGTACAAGTCTCTAAATACAGATTAATAAAAATAGCTAAAGTATCTTAATGTGGATAAGCATATGATAAATAAAGAGATATTCAGGTAAGCCTGGTATCCACCAACACTATCTCAATCTTCACACCGTCAATACTGAAAAAAAATAATCAGCAAGCTGCTACTCAATCTAATACCTACACGGGGTGCAGAAAATTAGAAAAAAAAAAAAAGCAAGGGTGAGTACGAAACTACATATACTCAACAAGTATTGTCGATAACCGACCCTAATCTAAAGCTATGACAAAATCCACTTTCCCAGCTACCCATGGTATCCCAAACAATCTATATCCTGCAATTATGTCATTTTTTCATATTAGCATACCCAATACAATGGTCAACAAATCCACCATAAAAAGTGCAAGCACATTAATCTAGGTGAGTTAATACTATTTATTTCAAAATCAATAAAATAAGGGACGATATTTATGAAGAAGACTCACTAGCATGATATAATAGGCTTAATCAATTATAATCAACCAAGTAATATTAGATGAAAATTGAGATAGTGCACATATATATGAGTATATTTCATACTACCAATAGGGGCTACACATCTATCTCTCCTATTAAGCCTCAGCTATACCCCATGTCTCATAACATTTCAAACTCTAAATCAATAAGTGACGATACAAGATAATGCGATGAAATGAAATGAATCCTGAAACACAATGTCAGAAATAAGGTCCTAACACAGAAATACAGTACAAGAGTAAATACTGAAACATTGTCAAACAATGACAAGGATAATAATGCAATACAAATAATGCAATGCAACATAGTGATGATAGTGATATATTTTGAAAGTTATCGCATAACTTTCGGTCACCCACTTAGCTTATAGATACTAGGTAGGACCCATGAGGAGATCGCAACCCATATACTCATATAATCTCAATCTTATTTCTCAAATCAATCATACCGACACATCCCTCGGTATAGGTATTTTATAACATGTCACTTTTTCTTATAAAAATTAGAATATCTTAGTGGTACTAATGTATCATGAATATGCATGCGTGATACGAGGATGTAATGCTCCCAACCAATCACTATAAAGATCAAAATCCACTCAATATGTGTATAAGTGATCTTAAAATCAACTTAATATATCAATAATTCATGATATCAATGTTTACTTAATACCATCAGAATAAATAGTTATGTACTCATCAATATTATCATCTCCAACCCCTCACTGAGACATTACTATAATGAATATGCAATTAAGTGCTCATATAAGACCTACAATGTCAAGTCAAGCTCCCACTCGGGCAACACAATAATAAATAAGACATTTAATGCACAAAACATGACTAACAACATGAAGTCAAGACCCTACTCGGGCATAACAATAGTATATCCTCTCCAATCAAAATAAATATGTGTATAAGCCCCTATTTAGGCACACAATCATATACAATTACTCAAATCCATAGTGAACTTCATATAATCACCACACGGGCAATACAAAATAACCAACAATCCTGATAATATAAACCGTGGACTACCCAAACATAACTTGGTCCATACATTAAGCCTCAACTATTACAAGTCTATTCATATTATATGTACTCTCGAAATCTCAATCATTCCATCAATAATGAAGAAAATAACATAATTACCCCCTAACAAGATATTAATTCATAATCATTATAATAAAGTCCACTATCAAGATTCAAGCTCTAAAATAGGTATTTCAATAGCTATTATTCAATATCACTAGATTATTTAGCTATATTTTACTCTAAGGATAATTGTATCATATGTAGTAATACTAACTAATTAAGCCAATAATCTAACTACAATTCATTAAGACTCCAGTACCTACGAAGATGCTCGCAATTTTATCTAAACAAGACCTTCAATTCTAAGCAATATATAAAATACAACAAACAAGAATATAACACATAAATATTTTGGAAAAAGTCGAGGTATATCTCAACTTACCTTAAATAAAGATCCGCAAGCACAAATGGAGTCAAAACCTTAATTGAAACCCCAACTCTCTTGAATCAATATCAAATATGTTCAATCTAGTAAAATATGTCATCTTCAAGTCAAAATGAAGCTAATGATACCCATATTGTCTCTATTTAAGACGCATCCAAAATGAACCCCAAACATTGGTTTGAAAATGAAAGGGGTAAAATCAAAATGTTATTCTAGAAATGCATTTTCCAAGTTTGTAGAAATCCACACCTGAAAATTCATGCAAAAAATGAGGTCCAAATTGAAAAAAAATCATTTTAAAGCTTTACCAATTAAATTTCTAAAAATCCATCAAAAATAAAAAGGGGTAAAAATGAAATTTTATTTAAAAATCATAATCCTCAAGTGAAAAGGACTCTATGGGTGAAAACCCAAGAAAAAAATGAGAAGCTCAAACCAAAGAAATATAAAATTTTTAATTTGGGAAAAAAAATCCAAAAAATTCTCTTTTGAAATCTTTGATTTAGAGGAATTTAGATGATAATATTGGTAGGATATGCTTTAGAATTGAGCTAGGAACTTATCTGCATGCACTTGCGCAAGAAATCTCCCCCAAGATCTTTCTCCCAAGCTCCCAATATGACAAAAATGATGAAAATAAGCAAAAATGGGATACATCCCAAAATAAGAGTTGTTTCAGCAAAGAAAAATGGCCAGTTGATCGTGCTATTGACCGTTGACCATGATACACTATTGACCAGCAACCAAAAATTTCAAAAACTTATATTTAACCATTGGTACTCATCCCAAACCCTATCAACATGAACCAATAGTTCAAATTAATTATAAAAAAAGTTTTGGATCTAACAAAATCATCAAATTTACAAAAAAATCATTTATAACAAATTAACCCCATGAGACCTCTTTAGGTCAATATACACTATTTTTAAATAGAGGGTGGAAATATCAAATAAAGGTTCTAGGTCTGAACCAACCACGCTACTAATCTAAAATTGATGTTTTAAATTTAGTAGAATTGTTACAATCCCCATCTGAGACTCAGATAATAAAATATTAAACAAAGTCAAACCTATTCTTTTAAGGATACTCAAAATCATAAACACAAATAACACACTCTCAAATACATTGGAGACCATTCCAATCATATCCACAACTCTTAAATCAGATAAGACAACTACGAAGATGGCCAACATAGTCAAAACACAGAAAATTCAAAAATTACAATGAGGGTCATTATAAAAATAGTTCTAGGAGGAGTAATGTTGATTAGCCTGACAGGCCCTCTAGTATGGTTTACAACACGATGAGAATGATCCCATGTAGGTATATAAAATTTGGAGGTCCTCCTGTATCAATGCCATACATATAGATATTGTATTTAATCCCATCTCTATTTGTTTTTGTTTAATATGATTAAGCTTTATACTATTGTGACGTGGTGAATTATATTTATCCTTTATAATTGTTACATATGAAAATATTACCTAATATTGTCTAGTTATTTCATATTTATTCATTGATAATCTAACTAACTGTGAAAAATTAAGTGTTAATGAAAGTGCTTCAACAATCAACCCTCGCTAGTACTTTGATGGCTTCAACCAATGATTCTTGTTGAGTACATGTTGATCTCCATACTCATGTGATACTTATGTAATGTATTGTTCCATCGTTATTATGGGAAAAAGTTTTGGGACTTTAAAATTTTATTCTTATGTAAAAAATTTATTTAGGGTGGAAATGGTTCATTTAATACTATGTGGGATAATAAATAAAAGATGTGGGCTAGACCTTGTAACACCTTGAACTTTCATGCTATGATTTGAACTATTCTAAGTATATAGATGAAATCGAAGCCAGAAAATTTATGATATATAGGTATGAAGGTCAATCCTTAGGTATAAGAAGTGCAAATGATATGAACTAGCGTCATAAAGAAACCTATATCACACAATTGAGCTAAAAACTTTTTTACTGATCGAGTCTTTGTATAAGTTTCTACTAGAATCAACTTCAAAAAAATATTCATCCTAGATTATGAAGAGCTACATGGGTCATTACTTACTAAATTAAAGGTTTTTGAGTCTTCTTTCCAATGCCACCAATCGTTCATTAATTTGATTCTAGTCGAAAAAGTCATGACTATTTTATCGAGATATTCTCCAAGAGGAGCAATGGGAGTTACATTCCCTCTTTCCAGATGCAGTTATTCTCACAAACTCTATATAATAAAGGGTATTTTAGTCCTTAGACTCATATGAAGTATTTGGTATGATCTTTTTCCTTCCCATCCCTTTTTTTAAAATTAGATTCATTAATTTATTTCCTTTATTAACTCTAACAAACTCCAAGGCTCCAGACTCTCAAGAAAAATAAGAGAAAGACTATCAAGCAAGGTTCCATCAAATATTATTCAAGTTTCTTCACTTTACCATGTATGTGAAGCTAATCTTTCCATGGCAACTTCTTTCTCCCCACAAACATGCTATTATGTTTGTTCAAGCCATGAATTATGTTAGATATGTGCCATGGTTTCATGACACTTTTGATGCTTAAAAGAAGGATACTATGTAGGAATTTAGGTATTATTATTGGATAAGATGTGTGTTTGTGTTGATTTTACAGGAAAATAGGGTTTAAGGCAAAGAATGAGAATAGGGATGAAGAGTTGCTAAAATAGTGACCTAGTGGGTAGAACCTACTAATAGTGGGTACAACCTATTAATAAGGGGTAGAACCTACTAATAGCGGGTGCAACCTACCAATGATGAGTAATGGTAGTGAGTTGAGTTCTGAGGATATTATGCGGAGTCTGATTTATAGTAGTCTACTTACTAATAGTAGGTATAACCTAATATAGTGAATTATATTAGTGAGTTGATATTCTGAAAGATCGAAGTCTACTTTGATTTCCCCTACTTGAAGGGACGATTAGTAGGTTGTTCCCATAACTTAACCCTTGACTCGTGAGTTGTTGCCGACCCAGCTTTTCTTACCTAGTTTAGGATAGGACTTATTTTGTATCGATAAATAATCCTATAGGGTTTTATGATTAGTTTGTACTTTTTTACAATATTTTATACACTATATACACTTTTTACATTATTTAGAGTTCTGAGGTACATTATTGATCTTAGAATTATTGTTCTTGTTTTTTAGGGTTTATAATTGAATTGATATTTGGGATTTTTCATCTTATTCTTTGTAAGTTCAGCATTATGCTTTTATCTATGGAATCTTTGTTTGATCTTGCAATAACGAGTATCTAAATCCTGTAACTAATGTTGTGGGAACCCTAATGAATTAACAAAGCAGATTAAGTGTGAATTCATTCTAGATCGGTGTTCTTGCATGTATTAGGATTTCCTTTATTTTAATTGCTTTCTTAATGAATGCACATGTTAGAATCTCATCCGTATTTAATAATTTCTTGAGAGAGGTAGAGATTAGGAAAATGTGATAACAACAATAATTTAAAGCTGTCAACCTTCATCTAATTAACTTGGGATCGAGAAGAGTTAGTCAATCTATGATCATAAAATAAGGGTTAGTAATGAAATGCTGTGAAATTGAGAGGTGACGAGTGAAATTCACCTAAAACAAGGTCGAGAGACAGTTAGGTGATACATAAGTTGTTAGATTTTTCTTGCAAGTCATGGAGATAGTTTGGCAAACACGAATAGTCTGTGGAGTTATGACGTTAGAGGGAACACAATCCTGGTGATCATATTGATCACAACCCTAATTATCTAGTGACCTTAACTATCATCCTAACTGTTACAAGAAACCCTCTTTATTTTTAAAATTTCCAATTACATCAGTAAGATTTTGATAGATTTTTGGCCTATTCCTCATAGGATCAACCCCAACCTAGTTGGGTTCTATATTTGACTGACTATCACTTATACTTTATTGAAGGTATAATTTGGGCGACATTAAAGTTTGGCATCACTGACAGAGAATACAATTATAAATAAATTGATTGAGTTTGTTGATGTTTATGGTTTTCTATTATGTTCAGGGCATACACCTGTGTATGCCTAGTACTTGGAGTTAAGGTAATTCCCTGATTGCATTTGATCCTAACTTAAATGGATCTAATGATAAAATCTTACAATGGAGAGAGAAGAAGTTTATGATCAAGGAGCCCTGACATAGAGGGTTCATAATAGTCCAACAACATTGAATCGGCCACCTCAACATGAAGCTCATAAAACTAAAGATCAAGTCCTTACTCATTTAGTGTTCAAGGAAAATGCTAAGCAAGCAACTTCCAGGCATGCAACTATGAATAAAAGGGCTAGATAAGAGAAGGATGATCATCGAGAAGCACTTGACAGAGGAATATTTAGATGGAATAGAGGTCAACAACCCATTTAGTAGTACTTTCCAGAATATGATAATCTAGATAATAATTTAGGGTATGTTGAACCATTTGAGATAGGTGCAATCATTCATCTAGAATTACACCAAAGTACAAATTTTAATATTACAAGCATAATGATCCAATTGTTGAACTTGAAGAAAGTGTTTGCTAGTTTGCCTAATGGTGATGCAAACATGCACTATATGAACTTTATTGGGATTTCTACTTTGTATAATCTACCTAGGGTGAGCCGCAAAGCTATAAAACTCATGTTGTTCCCATTCTTTCTAACAGAAGAAGTAACTTTGTGGTTAGGAGAGCTATCTCATGGGTCTATTACCACTTAGAATGAGTTGAGGATGTAATTCTTAAACCAAATTTTCCTACCCTATTGAATGTTGTAATTAAAGGATGTGATCAATAATTTAAGATTGCTACATTCAGAGATACTACATAAGACATGGCTGAGGTTCAAGATGAAATTAGTGAATGTTCTAAATCATAGAATTATGAGGAGAAACTTTCTTGAGATATTCTATAGAGACTTGAATGCATATACCAGGGCTGTAGCTGCTACTATTATGGGTGGAGCTGTCATGAGTCTTTACTGGGATCTGGTTTCAAAAATCTTAGACCAGATCACTAAAACCAATTGAGGGTGGTATACTCGGGAGGCTTATAGATCAGTCATTAATTATGTGATTGGTTCTTCTAACAAATAGAGAGCACTGGATGAAATAGTGGATTAAGAGATATCATAGTTAAGAATTGAGATTTTCTTATAAAGTAACTAGTAGTAATAGGAGCAGAGAAGGTAAATATATTAGGTAATCAAGGTAAGGCTTCTAGACATAAAGAGTTAGATTTTGATAAAGAAGCTAAGTATTTGGATTAATAGATAGAAGGTTTTTGAGCCAACGGTCAAGGGTTAAATCAAGACACTTGGAAATTGAGGCAAGGGAATTAACGTCGAAACTATTATAGAGATAGGTACAGGAATAAGAATAGAGAACGTGATGGTGACTAGAGGAGGAAAGATGATTACAAGGTTAAGATTGGCCTTTATGTTCCACTGGGGAATCGTGATATTGAGTCTAGAAGTTGGAGAATATAAACATTGCTTGCAAAGATTGTGAATGATTCAAAGAGACAAGTGAGTTACTTTAAGGAAATTAAGGCAGATATTTTAGGTTTGAGCCAAAAGGTAGAATTACATGCAACCACTATTAAGTAACTTGAGAATTAGTTTGAGTAGATTTCTACCATATTGAAAAAACATCAACCAAGCACTCTTCCTACCAACCTTATTCATAATTCGAAGATTGAAAGTTATTGTCTAACTATTATTACTTAGAGTGGTAAGGCTACTCTTGGTCCACCCATGTATATAGTTGATACTATGAGGGAGGATTTCATGAGCATGAAGGATATAACAAAAAATAATGGTAAATTATGAGGTTTCTCAAGAGCATATAGTTGC
Source organism: Capsicum annuum (assembly GCF_002878395.1). Taxonomy (NCBI): domain Eukaryota; kingdom Viridiplantae; phylum Streptophyta; class Magnoliopsida; order Solanales; family Solanaceae; genus Capsicum; species Capsicum annuum. Next base: position 120,142,189 of record NC_061116.1, read on the forward strand.
TGAAAAAGTAATTGAAAAAATAACAAAAAGGGTAAGGAGGTCACACTATAACCAAAGCCTATTCCCCGACTTCCTCCGCCTTTTACCTAATAATTAAAGAAGAAAGTCAAAGAAGGAAAGCATAAGAAGTTTATTTCAATTCTAAAGGAGTTGAGTGTGAACATCCCTCTTCATGAAGCTCTAGAGAAGATTCCTGGCTATGCAAAATTTATGAAGGATTTGGTGAGAAAGAAGAGAATTGTTAATTATGAGGATGTTTGTGGTTTGCACCACTGTAGTGTGATTACATCCCGATCTCTTGTGCAAAAAAAGAATGATCCAGGTGCCTTCACAATTTCTTTTACAATTAGGTCATTTAGCTTTTCCAGAGTGTTGTGTGACTTTGATGCAAGCCTTAACTTGATGCCGCTGGCAGTGTTCAAATAATTAGGATTAAAGCCCTCCGAACCAACATCGATGCAGTTATTGATAGTTGATCATATAGTTAATAAGCCTGTGGGCATATGGTTTGTTTTTTTGTAAAGATAAACACCTTTATCTTCCCTGATGACTTTATTATCTTAGATTACGAGGTTGGTTTTGAGATACTCATAATTTTAGGAGATCATTTTAGCCACAGGTAGAGCCTTAGTAGATATGGAAAGGGGTAAGCTAAAGTTCAAGCTAAAAAATGAGGAAGTCACAATCAATGTTTGTAGAACTATGGAGCAATCAACTAACATAAGGGTGGTTTTGGTAATAAATAATTTTGACGACCTTAGAAGCCTACCCGATGGTTACCTTGATCACGTTTGAGTAATTAAAGGCCCCTCATCATGCCATGACATTAAATCAAGCATTTCTTGGGAGGCAACCCAAGGTGTCTTGTTATTTCTGCAATTTGTTATTGTCAATAATACATGCATATAAGTTGAAGGTGGGATACTTTATAAGTCTATATATCCTCTTGGGGTTTTTGTTGTTGTATCTTTTTTCCCTAAAGAGTGGTGTTATAGTTGAGCCAACATATTTAGGTTGTTGTATTTGTGATATGTGTTTTGTGTATTTTGTTTGACTAGGAGAAAAATGAGCAATATTGCTGCAATTAAATTTTTATGTTTTATTGTGTGTTTTATAAGGATAATACCCCTCCTAAAATGTTTGTGAATTATGTGTTGTGAAGATATTTTTTCACCATTATTGAATCGTGTTATGGCATTAGTATTAGGGACAAAATAATCACAGCTCTGCATTGCATGAACCTTATAGGTAGTAATTAACAATATAACCTTGTGCCATGTGTTCAAGGTGTTAACCTAGTTTTCTTTATGTGTTTAATCCAGAACTTGTCCGATTAGTCTTGCCTAGGTAATAGGATAGTTAGTTGAGACATGATCACATGCCATGTTTGAATAAGTCTACTAGTAGCCTAAAAGACCGACCAAATGAGAATAAGTATCCCTTGATCCCTAATTTGAACCTAAATTAACTTACTTTCTTATTTTAACCTTTTCACCTTTCTATTTTAATTACACCTGTTTTGGCCTAGGTCCCTAATGTGCTATAATTTTATAGCACTTTCGATGCTTAAAATGATAAAAATATGCAAGTTACTTAGGTCCTTCTGTTATATGTGATATGTTTTGCAGGAAATCATGTTTTGGGAGCTAAACTGAAGAAAATAAGTGAAAATTGAAGCTTTGGACCACCTACATGGGCACCAATGATTCGTAGGTACTACTTATTGGGCGTAGGTGTAAGAATAAATGTTAGAGGATTGAGATATAGAGACTCAAAAGTTAAAAAAGAAGACCCTGCTACCTACTGAGGGCACTTATGGCCCGTAGGTGCCACCTACAGTCCGTAGGTGCCAGAGTATGTCTTAGAATATGAAAGTCTAAGAGTTTTAGGTGTTTTTAGGAGCTTGTGAAACACCCCGGATTTTGTCTCTTGAGAATTTCCTGAGGTTTGAGATCACTGCCCTAGTAACGATTGGACCCCATGAGTCGTATAGTGTCTTGATGAGTCGTAACCAAACTAGTAAATTTATGGCTTGATTCTGTTTTGAGTACGAGTGGCTTACTAAGATCCGTAATGAGATATTATGAGTTATTTGGTGTAATCGTAGGGTGTCCAGTATATGTCCCAAATTGGGTTCTATGTTGAATATGACTAGACCTTACAAGTCATAGGGTCCCATTACACTTGGTGCCATTGAGTCGTAAGGATAATAGTTTGGGGGTACCTTAGTGGTACTACCTTAGTTATAACGTATGGTAATGAGTCGTAAAGAGTGGTTACGGGTCAAGGGGTTGATTCATACTCAAAGGCGACACTTTTCAGCTTTTAAGTTGAGGCTATTCTAGACATTTCCCCTCTTGACCAAATAAAACGCCATGACTTATAACAACTTTTAGGGTGTCATTATCTCTTACAAACATCTAAGTAAATCCTCAAATACTCCCAAATCCTCAAGGTCAAGAGCACTTAGGGTTTCAAAAGGTTGATCAATTAGGGCTCTCAAGTGTGATTTGTCTTCGTATGTCTTACTATTACAGGTATGCTACACTTCCCTCATTATTAAACTTGTAAAGGCATGTGATTTAAAGTATTGTTCATGAGATTATTGTGATGGTTTTGAAATAAGGGTTGGGGATTTTGAACATTTACGAAGTGAACAATGTTTCTCATGATTTATATATGATTTTTATGCTTTAAATATTGTTTTGAACTTGTGGTACTTGGGTATGGTGAATGTTCTAGGAAATTGTGAATTTCCCAAACTTGTGGCTTTTGAAGTGGTTATAACCCCAACCCTATAATGTGAAATTGATTTTAGTTATGAGAAATATGGAAATTTGTAAAATTGAATTAGTCTCAAACTATTGCATAATATAAAAAGGTATTTGAAATACAATGGTATGATTTCATGAACAAAGGGAGTCGGTGTTCCCCAATGTGTATTAATGAACAAAGAGAGTTGTTCTCCCCAAGTTAATGGAAATTATTTTGGCATAATGTGATACCTTGGAAGTGTAGTTGGTATGACGATACCAACATTCTATGCCTTAATGTGGAATGTGGTTAAATAAATAGAAATGTGTGATACTTTTTTTAACTAGGCTACAATTAGGGTTGTGTAGCTGAGTCGTGAAAGTGGAGGTCTGAGTGACCGATACTAGAAACAACATTTACCGACACGTGGGTCAAACTGACCAGAAAAGTTCTAGTCCCCCTTATTATTATTATTAATAATAATAATAATAATAATAATAATATTTTATGATTAGGGAGGTTTGAGTCCCCTGTAAATCATTATATGATTGGGTTCTTAGGTTACATTGGTATATGTTGGAGGGTTCGAGTCCCCTATGTGCATATTTATGAGATTATTCTTTGATTCATATGGCTATAGACAATGGGGCCCGACCAGAGGCTAAGAGCTGGGGCCCATACAGCCCGTGGGTACTATTATATAATGGTTGAGCTACACAATCCATACTAAGGTTATAAAAGTTCATGCTAAGCCTTGTTCCCTATCCCGGCATATGATATATAAATATATATATGTTTGTGCATTGGTTTTGAATGATTTTAAAATGTTGATCATATCATTATGTTATCCTTACCCTTGAGTTACATGCTAGTATTCATCCTGTTAATCACCTTCAAATATTGTATCCCTACTGATGGAGGAACTGGTCATACCTCTACTTCTCTTACTTAGGGACTTGGATTCAGGATCAGTTAGTAAGTTAGATTGAAGTGGTAAGCTTCCATTCTTTGGAACACGCCATTTCATGATTATGGTTTCCTTTACATTTTGACTTTTCCCTTGGATTTGGTTTTGTCTATTGTCAAGGTCATGTCCCAATGCTTTATTGATATTCAGTTTTGGATCATAGTTTAGAAGGCCTTGTTTGAACTATTGCAGGTATTGGGCCATGTCAGTAGGTTAATTAGCTGGTTGTCGGTGGTGTACGCTATCTTGTTATATGATCAAAATTCAGCTGACCTTGGTGTCATCTCAAAGGTTGTATCAGAGCGTAGGTTTAGTGTCAAACAAAGTCGTGCCAAGTAGAGTATCTTTTATGGGTGTGTAGAGCGCCACACTTTTAAGAGAGAAGCTATGAGACATTTAGGAATGTTACCCTTTCTTATTGTTCTGTTTCAAGTTATAGAGTCTAAGGCCTTGAGTCTATCTAATTCTCGTTTGTTCTTTTTATGGATCATTCCTCCTAGAAAATCTGAAGCTCATGTAAACTCCTATGTCCTATTTGAGGACAATTCTGATAGGACACACCCTGCTTATGGGGTATAAACCTGGTCTAGGGGTCCAGTTCTTGATTGCCCTTCTAGAGTTTCACCGGTCCCCTCGTGTCCTCCTTGAGCATCTCAGGCTGATGTGTCGAATATGGAATTTCTTTAGTCTATTAATACTGTGTCTTAGTTGATAACTTCTTAGTCTGAGCGTATCACTTTTATTACTCCATCTTCTGAGTCCATAAGGATTAGCCATTTTATGAGGTTGAGCCCTATTATATTCACTGGTGTTAAGGTTTTATCGATGAGATAGAGAAAATATCTTAGGTTATGCATGCTACTATTATGGAAGGTGTAGAATTCATAGCCTATCAGTTGAAGGATGTAACATACTAATGGTATGAGAAATGGGAATAGTCTAGGGGAGATAATGTCGAATATGTATTATGGGATGATTTTTCTAGTACTTTCATAGACCGCTTCTTTCCTCAAGAGTTGAAGGAGGAAAAAATGGAAGAGTTTGTTAATATGAAGCAAGGTAGGATGGCGGTCAAGGAGTATGCCATAAAATTCCATCAGTTGTCCTGATATGCTCCCGAGTTAGCCTTAGCCAGAGAGTTTTAGTTTGAGGAGCTTTTCTGATGACGCCAGTGATGTGACGTCAAAGTTGTGATAAGACGTCAAGAATGGCGTCAGCCATAAGCAAAAAGTTAGCATGGGAAGAAGATATCTGACGACATCGGTGATACGCTGTTAGATCCCTGACACGGCGTCAGCCACATCGTCAACCTAAGATAGAACCTGAAGGTAACTGAAGCCTCTCTAACGCCATCCGTGATAGGGCATCAACTTCTTGACGTGGCGTCAGCCTGGGCGTCACCTATTCCAAAAATTTTATTAATTTAGTTATTTTATTTCCTCAATTAGGCTTTAGTATAAATAACATCTTTTAGGGTTTTTGAAAAAAAGAGAAATCACCTATTAGACATCAACTCTAAGAAGAGAGACACGTATTTTTGCTCTCTTTCATAAATTATTCTTGTGTTTTCGTATGAACTAGTTTTGGGGTTTCTACCTTGTGATTAAATCGGAGGAACTACTTGTTGTTTTGTACCCATTATTAAGTTTATCATTATAATCATGAATTCAACTAGTTATTTTGTTCATCAAATCATGAGCGGCTAATTTCATTAGCCGGAGTTATGGGATCCATGGATTAGGGTTTGATATGATACTAGATGTTTAATAAATTCAAAGAGTAGTAAAACATCTTGAGATTCTGTTGTTTTAACTAAAATCTAGTGGTTGCAAACATTAGGTTATGCCTTAGATTTTATTTAATTCTAACGGAGAAATAGACTAGAGAACGTGAATTATCAATAGGGACTCAGAAGCTACCAACCTTCTATTTAATGATTAATGTCGTGACTAGATTAATCTGCCTGAGATAACATCCTATTGGAAATAGATAAGTTATCTAAGTTCGAGAGAATTAGATAATAAATCGTCTGGTGAGGTCGAGAGATAAGTCAGATAGTATAATCGTCAGGGATATTCTGCTATTCTACTCATTCCGAGAATCTCTAGAATTACCTAGTATCTGTCAATTCTCGAAATCCTTGGTGAACATAGCTCTGGTTTCCCATTTATCTTGATTACAAACACTGAAGTATTGAAAGTGATATTTAACACACTGTGAACTTAAACCCCCATCTTTCGGAAGCAGTAAACTACCAGTAAAATCTTTTATAAACAAATCAAAGTTCACACCCTATTCCTTATTGGATTCGAGCCCAACCTAGTTGGGTTTTATAGTGACAATGATCGCTTACACCCATTCAAGAGTGTAATTTGAGCTTTATCAAAAATGGCTCAGTTGCTGGGGAATACGGTTGTGGACTGAAAATTTTGTGTACGAAAATTTGCTGATAGTTAAGTTTCCTTAATTTTTTGGTTGTTGTTTTTGTTCATTTGCAGAATCCCTATAGGTTACACTGAACACTACTGAATCTGAAACCTCACTGCATGAGTAGAATTGCCGAACAACTGTTGCGGTATGAGATTGATGATGATGATGATGTCGATGGAGAAGGGTCAACGGGTGCGATCATTCCCCCTCCGTTAGCACCTGGAGCAAAGTTCAATATTACTAGCATAATGATTTATCTCTTAAATCTGAAGGTGTTGTTTGGAGGCCTTCATGGAGAAGACCCTAACCTACATCTGGTGAATTTTTTCACCATTTGCAAGTCCTTTGATAATCCGGGAGTGAGCCAAAATGCAATTAGGTTGAGGTTATTTCCATTGTCTCTATCTGGAGAGGCAACAATGTGGTTGAATGATTTAGAGCCCGACTCTATAACTAACTGGACACAGTTGAAAGATGCCTTCCTAGAATGGTTCTTTCTATTCTCCAGAAGGGTACAGTTGAGGGACAAGATTAGCAACTTCAGACAACTTTCAACTGAAGCATTGCATAAGACTTGGGAAAGGTTTAAGAAGAAACTTTCACAATTTTTGAACCACAATATGACAGACTTGCAGTTGATGGAGACTTTGTACAGAGTTTCAACTTTGTGACAAAGCCAATTGTCGACAACGCTGCAGGTGGTTCGTTCATTGACCTCTCTTTTCTGGATGCTTCGGATTTTCTGAATAGAATGATCAAGCAGAGTTGGGCTTGTCACACTAGGGATTCTGTAGTGGCTATCCCTACTGTTGTTGGTGGTATTACTGCAGAGCAGCATAGAAGGGATGAGGAGCGAGATCAGGACATGGCCCATTTGAAGACGCAGATGGACTTGCTGGCTAAGCACTTGCTATTCGGTAAGACTGAAATAGTCAAGGATGTGGACTCTCAGGGTACTGTATCTGCAGGTGCTGATGTTGAGCAAACTATACGAGTAATCAGGGGGTTTCTGAGGCAATAGCCAGGGGAGCGAAGGTTGGACTTTCTATGACAAACTTGATTATAAAGATAGGGAGCAGGGACATTAGAGAAACAATAATGACAGGAGTGGTTTGTATATTCCTCCTGGAAGTTGGGATACTGGAACAACTAGTTTTGCAAGATTTCCATGGAGGATATGATGGAAAAGCTGTTGAAGGGAGTGAAGGCAACTAACTCGGGGGTAACTAATATGAAAAGTGAGTTTTCTACCCTCAGTCAGTTGGTTAGCTCACACTCAGCTTCTATAAAGCAGTTGGAGCAGCAGATGAGCCAACTTTCGGCTACTCTGAATTAGATAAAAGCTAGCACTTTACCTAGTAATACAGTTTATAACCCACTGACTGATGGCTCTTATATGGCAATTACCATTCGTAGTAGTAAGATGTTATCTGGCCCTTTTTGGGGCATAGCTGTGGAGAAGGAAGTAAGTGTTGATGAAACACAAGGAAGCAATCCAGTAGAGTCTGAGAGCTGGATGGATTTATTGAAATGTCAGAGAAAGAAGACGACAAGAAAGAGGAAGTGTTATTGAAACAAATGCCAAGACCACCACCTCCATTTCCTCAGAGGTTGAAAAAGAAAGAAGATAACGAGAAATTTAGCAAGTTCATGGCAATAATGAACAGCTGACTGTGAATTTTCCATTGATTGAGGCACTTAAGAAAATACCAAACTATGCTAAATTTATGAAGGAATTGCTAAGAAAGAAGTGGAAGGTAAGTTGTGAGCCGGTGGACAACATCCATCACTGTGTGTTGTGTCTTCACAATCCTTAGTGCAGAAAAAGCCCGATCCTGGAGCATTTATTATACCATGCATAGTTGGGTCCATGAAGTTTACAAAAGCTTTATATAACTTAGGAGCAAGTTTAAATTTGATGCTTCTTGATATCTACAAAAAGCTAGGATTAGGGGAGCCTACCCCACAATGATGCGTCTTGTTATGGCAGACAGATCGGTGAAATGACCAGTAGGTGTATTGCATGATGTGCCGGTAAAAATGGATGACTTTATTTTTCCTGTAGACTTCGTGATACTGGATTGTGATGTTGATTTTGAGGTACCCATCATCTTGGGTAGACCATTATTAGCCACGGGGAGAGTATTGGTTGATATGGAGCTCAATGAGCTCAAGTTCAGATATGGGAAAAAGGAGGCCAGATTTAAAATACAACCTCCTATGAAGCAGTTGGAGGAGATGAACATCTTCTTGGTTGTGGATGTATTCCAGAAATGTGGTAATGAGGTAGTGATACAACATCTTGACGAGATCTGAGTAGTCAAAATAACCAAGTAGTGCCATGATACTAAATCAGGCGCTGTTGGGAGGCAACCCAAAATTTTATTCTCATACATTTTGTTTTTATTCAATTACATAGTAATAGAAAGGAACTGAAGGGGTACAAAAACATCAAGGTGAAAATTGAAGAATGCAAATCAAGTGGTCTTGACGACATTCATGATAGGCTATCACAACTGTGACGGCTTATCACCAATGTCGTTAGAAAGACCAGCAATGGATACCTTCTCTGTTAAGGCTGACGACCTCCGTGATAGGCTATCACATTTGTGATGGCTTATCACAAGTTGTCGTCAGCAATCATTTTGTTTTTGAAAATCTGGGCCCAAATTGACCCGAATCTAACCCGGCCCAGATCCAAACCCTTCAGATTCCCGCTTTATTTTATTTTCTTCTTTAAGTATTATTTTATTTCCTCAGTAGGATATTTACTTCCTTTCAAAACACTCCCAAGTATACAAGGAAACCTCCTTCCTGATAGTTGTGGGATTGTAAGAAAAATTAGAGTCTATCTCTTATCTTTTCTTCTCTCTCGCGTAATCAAGTGGAGTCAACTCATCAGGTATGCTCATAACTTCATTCTCCTTTTATTGAAGTGGTAAAGTTTTTGAAAACATGATGCTCTAAAGGAAGAAACTTGAGTTCAAGTTGTAATAGCATAGAAATCAGAAATAGGGATAAGTTGTGCCTAAATTGCAAAAATTTAAAAACCCTAAGTACAAAAATAAAAATACCATGTGATTTTATAAAGAATTTGGTCCTAAAATTATGAATCCAAAATGAGTGGGGGGAAAATTCTAAGCTGACGACGTTGTTGATAGGCTATCACAAGCGTGACGCCTTCTCAGCTATATCGTCAGAAGCTTTGTAAAAGAGAGCATTCACTGTTTAAGGCTGATGACCTACCTGATGGGCTATCACAACTGTGACGCCATATCAAGAATGTCATCACAAGTTTGAAAAAAAGTATGCTAGTTCTATTTAAGGCTGACGACCTACCTGATAGGTTATTACAAATGTGCGCCTTATCAGCCACGTCGTCACAAGTTAGATAATAATGCTAAGTGAACTTGAATAACATGTTTTAACTGTTATACCTTGATCATTAACTTGTGTTTGTATTATTATCCAGGAATATTCTAATGGCACCTAAAAGCAAGAATCCTAACACTCCAAAGAAAGATGCCAAGCCTAAAGTGGTTCGAAAGCTTATTGATGAAGACTTTGATTATGAAGATGAAGAACCACTGCTCAGGTGGAGGACAAAGAAACCCAGTCTAGAGAAAACTCCTCCACCTAAACCCATTACGGTGGATAATAGTGATGATACTGAGACTACTACCCCAGCTGAGAGTGAATCCTCTGAGCAAGAAGGTTCTAAGCAAACTGAGTCCAAACAGCCTGAGTTTGAGAAGGCTGATTCTAAGAAAACATTCTCTAAAACTCTCGCGACTGAAAATCAAGCTAAGAAGGAACCCCCAGTTTGGGGAACTTTGATAAAATGCAAGAATCCGGAGGTTTGAGAGATTGCTAGATGGCATATCCCTGAAGCAGAAGACATCTTCCTCAAAGGGTTGATTAGAATAAAAAGAAGATCTACCAGAAGGCCGGTGTTTCCAGAGAAGAGACTCATCATCATAGGGTTTCCTGGGTATCCTGCAGTTGAGAAGAAATTCAGAGATTATGGGCTGGGATGGACTGCTAAGAGAGGTAGACCGTTTTGCCTTACAATAGTCCGGGAGTTCTACGCGAACTACCATGCTAGATTAGAAAGCATGTGCAAGAGTGGATAGACCACAACAGACCATCCTTTGTTGACAAGAGTTCCAGTTCGCAGGGTAAATGTAGATATTTCTGATACGACTATAAACAGGTTTCTACATGCAGCCAACTTCAATCCTCAGGACACAAATTTATATTCTACCATCGTCTGAAGAGTAAGGATGACCAACATCCTTGGTTAACTACACTTATTGCTGAGGGAGACACTTATGGCTGACCCAACCCAGTGAGCGTATTTACAAGGCTTTTTTAACTCAAGAGGCAAAATTTTGGTAGGGTGTTGTGCGCACCCATTTGATGCCGACCGACGGAGATAATATTTTAGGTGATGATCGAGTAATATTGGTTGCATGTCTTGTGGCCAACCTTAAGCTGAATTTTGGGGAGATTATTGCTGAAGAGATCAAGATTTGGGTAATGAGATCTGACACAGCTTATCCATTCCCTTGTCTGATTACCAAGCTATGCACAGAGGCAGAGGTACCATATATTCTGGGATTGATGAGACTTTGTCTGCCACCAAGACCCATAACTCTATTCACTATGAGAAAAATCAGCCAAGACTGACACTTGATAGAGAGGTAAGGGTTAAGGTGAAACCATCAGTTGTAGGCCCTAGTTTAGTACCTAAAGTTGAGGTACAAGCTTCTGAGGCTGCACAGGCAGGATCAGTCCCTGATGATGAGCCAGGTCCATTAGTTCCTATAGCACCAGCAAAAACTGTATCCTAGCCTATTAATATCAAAAAAGTAGTCAAACAGGCCAGATGGAGTGAGATGCAGCTACGTGCCTTTGCTGAGCAGTTTCTTGCTACTGTAGATAAAAGAATTAGGCCGCTCTTAAGACTTTTGCTACTTTTCCTGCACGGGTTACAGATTTGGAAAACCATTTTGATGTAAAGGCACAGGAGCTGACTAGAGCAGAGCTCGTTGAATTCAGAGTGGCCCTAGAAAAGGTAAAAGATAAGATGGTGGTAGTATAACAACACCAGTTTATGATGCCAGCAGGGCAGATAGCTAAGGAATCTGAGGATGAACCTCCAATCCTAGATCTTCTTACAGAGCCAGTAAAAATGAAAAAGAAGAAAGACAAAGACTCTGAAAAAGGAAAAAGAAAGAGACAAGAAGGTGATGAGAATGAGAGAAAGGCCAATAAAAAGGTAAAGAAGAAGAAGAAGGCAGAGAAGACACTACAGGCAGATGATGAGTTGATAGAATAGGAGAAAGCATATCTGAAAAGGGCCATGTAAGAATCCCAAGAGGACAAATAGAAATGGTAAGAAGTGCTATGAGTGAGAGCTATAGAAGCCTCATCTAGCAGAACAGCTGAACTGGAGCAAAGAGAAGCTCCTAATGAGGATAACACTACTTCAGGGTCGAGGACCCATGATTTGAGACTTGATTGACTCCTGGTATATCCTAACCCTTAGTTTCATTTGTTTTGATTTTAATTTAAGGGTGTAGGGTAGCATGTTGTTGTAGCATATTCTGTAAATAACTTGGAGTAGAGCAAGTTCTGTAGGTAGTTAACTAATTTTGTAATTTTGAACACCTCTTCGAAGGTTTCTTTTGCATGACTGTATAAATTGTACCTTAGTGTGACCACTGTGCATCTTGTCATGGCATTAGTTTAGTTACCTGATCATCACTGCTGAACAACTGCATGAACCAGATAAGCAGTAGCTAGTGATATTGCTTGTGTGCCATGTGTGTGTGAGAATATGCTGAGTTCTCTTTGTAGTGTCAAATCTAAAACTTACCCTGTTTGTCTTACCATAGTTGAAAGATAAGGGTTAGGAAAGAATCATAGGCCGTTTTTGAATTTCAAGTCACTATTAGCCTAAATGGCTTTTCTCTAATGCATGATATCCCTTGATCCTGGTTTGAGCCTTAATTGACCATTTTTCTTTCTATGATACCTATCACCTTCCCTTTTTAAATCATAATGAACCTATTTTGGCCCTGGTCCTCCTTGGACACTATTCACCTTAATGTAGGCAAATAACCTAAGTTGAGGGTGCCTATCATAGGAGTGCATGATATAAGTTGGGTATGAAGAAGGGTGGAGTAGAAGAGAAAGGATAAAATAAAAAGAATAAAAGGTTGGGTGTTGGTGAAAAAGAGCAAGAAAAGAAACTCTACTTGAATAAAAAGAAATGCACCCATCCTAAAAGTGTGATAATTAAAGAGGTTAATAAGTGGACCCGATAAGTTAAGGTAGTGCCGAGGAGGTTAGTTACTCTAAATACCGTATAATATTATACTAGCCCTAGCCTACGTTACAAACCAAAGAAAGACCTATAGTGATCCTAGCGTACCTATCTGGAAACCTTGGTAATGACGATTAGGGCAAGAATATGGTATTTGGCATACACTGGTTTGAACTTTATTCTGAGAGTAAGTGTTTTTGTAATGATCCCCGTGTTTATATTTTTGATGTCTGACATGAGAAAAAGAGGGAAATTTCTTTGTTGTGATGGCACACTAGTATCTTGCTAAGCTACTTACTTATTTGGGTATTTGGGTAGTGTACATTGACACATGCATGGTTGTTGGTACTTAGTTGATGCCATGGGTAGAAGCCTTTGTGATACATTATAGCTTTTTCATAAATTGCACAGTAATTTTAAGTTGGTTGACCTTGGAGATGGTAAACTGAGTTTTGAGCTAAATTGGTTGTTGACTGCTGAATGTTCATTGTATTCTCTTAGTTAGTGGTTGCTTGAGGACAAGCAATTATTTTAAGTTGAGGGTGTTGGTGTGTGAGTAAAAGCTAACACAGTTAATGCTTTTTAACTCAAAATAATTGTGAATTCTGAAGTAACTCTTGTTGTTTTGATGTGTTTGCTCACGATATTGCAGAAAAAGGATGAAGAAATGAGAATGAACAATAATGGAGAAAAAGAGTTAAAAATCTGAGCAAAATAGAAGAAAACATAGCTGACGACCTCTATGACAAGTCGTCAGCCTCGTGATAAGGTATCAGTATTCGCATCAGCCTTAGCCAGAGAGTTGCAATTTGAGAAGCTATTTTAACGATGCTGGTGATGTGGCATCAAAGTCGTGATAAGGCATCAAGAATGGCGTTAGCCTTAAGCAAAAAGTTAGCATGGGAAGAAGATATCTGACGACATCAGTGATACACCATCAGATCCTTGACGCAACTTCAGCCACATCATCATCCTAAGATAGAACCTGAAGGCAACTGAAGCCTCTCTGACACCATCCGTAATAGGGCGTCAACTTCTTGACGCAGCATCAGTCTAAGCGTCACCTATTCTGGATAATTTTATCAATTTTGTTATTTTATTTCCTTAATTAGGATTTAGTATAAATAGCATCTTTTAGGGTTTTTGAAAAAAAGAGAAATCACTTATCAAACATCAACTCTAAGAAGAGAGACACGTATTTTTACTCTCTTTCATAAATTATTCTTGTGTTTTCGTATCAACTATTTTTGGGGTTTCTACCTTGTGATTAAATCGGAGGAACTACTTGTTGTTTTGTACCCATTATTAAGTTTATCATTATAATCATGAATTCAACTAGTTATTTTGTTCATCAAATCATGAGCGGCTAATTTCATTAGCCAGAGTTATGGGATCCATGGATTAGGGTTTGATATGATACTAGATGTTTAACGGATTCAAAGAGTAGTAAAACATCCTGAGATTATGTTGTTTTAACTAAAATCTAGTGGTTACAAACATTAGGTTATGCCTTAGTTTTTATTTTCTTCTACCGGAGAAATAGACTAGAGGACGTGAATCATCAATAGGGACTCAGAAGCTACCAACCTTATGTTTAATGATTAATGCTGTAACTGGATTAATCTACCTGAGATAACATCCTATTAGAAATAGCTAAGTTATCTAAGTTTGAGAGAATTAGTTAATAAATTATCTGGTGAGGTCGAGAACTAAGTCAGATAGTATAATCGTTAGGGATATTCTACTGTTCTACTCATTTCAAGAATCTCTAGCATTACCTAGTATCTGTCAATTCTCGAAATCCTTAGTGAACATAGCTCTGGTTTTCCATTTATCTTGATTACAAATATTGAAGTATTGAAAGTGATATTTAACACACCGTGAACTTAAACCCCCATCTTCCGGAAGCAGTAAACTACCAGTAAAATCTTTCATAAATAAATTAAAGTTCACACCCTATTCCCTGTGGGATTCGACCCCAACCTAGTTGGATTTTATATTGATAACAATTGTTTACACCTATTTAAGAGTGTAATTTAAGCGTTATCAACAGACGAATATAGGGGAAAGAAAGAGTAAGAAGTTATGTTTTTTAGATCAGGGTAGAGGTTTGCAGTAGAGTGGTAGAGATGGAAAATGGTATAAGATGAAGTGGGGGAGTTTGGGTTCTTAGTCTATGACTAGTGTTCCTTATTCAAAGTCGTCGGGTAATTATTGTTCTCAGCATGATAGTGGGTTTAGGAACAGGGTGCACAATCTAAGGCTGCTGGGGCTTTGTACATTCCATTATATCCTCCTTGTAGATTCCATAGGCAGGTGTACCATGGGTTTTATAAAGAAGAGAGGAATAGGTGTTTTAAATTTGGTCAGATTGGTCACTTGCAGAGGGATTGTCCTTTAATGGTTTTGTTAAGAGAAAATAAAATTCCTGTTGCCACTTTATCAGCTCTTTCACCAAAGGGTCCCGCTTCTGTTTTGAGTACCAGCACTAGCCAAAATTATTTGTATGCTCTTGCTACCTACCAGGACTAGAAGGCATCCTCCAATATTGTTATTGGTATGTTATGACTATTTTCTCATGATATAGATTGCTTTCTTGATCAGGGGTGGACTCATTCTTATGTGCCCCCATTTATGGTTGTGCATTTTGGTTTTGGTCTCAAGTTTATCCCAAATCCTTTTTCTGTTTCAACCCCGATGGATGACTATTTTATTGCTAGAAAAGTCTATAGGAGTTGTGTGGTATCTGTTGGTGGTAGAGAAACTCTGGTAGATCTGATAGAGTTAGGCATGGTTTCTTTTGATGTCATACTGGGAATGGATTGGTTGTATTTGTGCTATGCCTCTTTAGATTGTCATACCCATAAGGTCATGTTCAAATTCCCTAATGAGCCAGACATTGAGTGGGAAGGGGGTTCTCTAGTGCCTAAGGGAAAATTCACATCATATCTTAGAGACTAATAGTTTATTTCCAAGGGAAGTCTTTATTATTTGGTCCTAGTTAAGGATTCTAACTCAGAGGGTCTTTCATTGACATCCATTGCCATAGTTAATGAATTCCCCATGATTTTTCATGATGATCTTCCTAATATTCCTTTTGATAGGGAGATAGATTTTGGGATTAACCTTGTTCCGAACACCCACCCTATCTTTATCCTTCCCTAAAGAATGACTTTCTTCGAGTTGAAAAAGCTTAAGGAACAGTTGAAAAACCTTCTTGACAAAAGTTTTATTCATCCTAGTGTGTCATCGTAGGGTTCTTCTATTTTCTTTGTATGTAATAAGGATGGTTCTCTTTGAATGTGCATCGGTTACCATTAGTTGAATAAGATTAAGGCGAAGAATAAGTATATGCTTCCTTGGATTGACAACTTATTTATCCAACTTTAGGGTGCTAGATATTTCTCTAAGATTGACCTTATGTCGGGTTATCATCAGTTAAAGATTAGGGAGGTAGATATCCCTAAGAATGCCTTCCTAACTCGGTATGGTCATAATGAATTCTTATTCATGTCTTTTAGTTTGACTAATGCCCCAACAACATTTATGGACTTGATGAATAAGGTCTTTCATCAATATCTAAATTTGTTTGTTATCGTGTTTATAAATGATATCCTGGTCTATTCCTAGAATAAGGTAGGTTATGCCAATCACCTTCGTATTGTGTTGCAAACCTTGAAAGATCAATATTTGTATGCTAAGTTTTAGAAGTGCGAATTCTGGTTGAAGTTTATTACTTTTCTGGGTCATGTCATTTCTAGTGAAGGAATCATGGTGGATCCACAAAAATTTATAGTGGTTAAGAAGTGGCCTAGGCCCACGACTCCAAGTGAATTTGGAGCTTCTAAGGTTTAGAATAATATTATATGAGATTTATAGAGAGTTTCTCAACTATAGCTGCTCCATTGACTAAGTTGACCTAAACGAAGGTAAAGTTCTTGTGGCCTGATGCTTGTGAGGGTAGTTTTGAGAAGCTAAAAGATAAGTTCACTCCAATTCCATTTTGACTCTACCCGAGGGTACTGATAGTTTTGTTGTCTATTGTGATATATCCCACGTGGGACTTGGTTTTTTGTTGATGCAACGTGGCAGGGTGCTGGCCTACGCTTCTAGTAAGTTGAATGTTCATGAACGGAATTATCTGACTCATGACTTGGAGTTGTTGGTTGTGGTATTCGAATTAAATATTTGGCATCACTATTTGTATAGAGTCTATGTAGATATCTTTTTTGATCATAAGAGCCTGCAATATGTGTTCACCTAGAAGAAGTTGAATCTCAGGTATAGGAGGTGGCTTGAGTTGCTGAAAGACTACGACATGAGTCTCCTCTATCACCTAGGTAAAGCTAATATGGTTTTTGATTCTTAGCAGATTAGCCATGGGGAGTATAACTCAAATGGATGAGGATAAGAAGGAGTTAGTGAAAGATATTCACCATTTGGCTAACCTTGGAGTTCGTCTCTTAGACTTTGAGGATGGTGGTGTATTTGTGCAGGAAGTGGCAAAGTCATCCCTTGTTGCTGAAATAAAAGAGAAGCAGGTACTGGATCTTGTCATAATAAAGATTTGGGAGATGTGGGTCAACAAGAGGTTATAGCTTTTGAGATCAGTAGTGATGGTATCTTGAGGTACCAAGGCAGATTTTGTGTTCCCGATGTAGATAGTTGAGGGAGAGGATCTTGGCTGAGGCACATGAGTTTTGTTATGACATTCATCCTGGTTCGATGAAGATGTATCATGATCTTAAGGATATTTATTGATGAAACAATATGAAATAAGATTTGGTCAGTTTTGTGGATAAATGCATGGTGTGTCAACAGGTGAAGATTAAGCACTTGAAGCCCGATGGGTTGACTTAAGAGATTGAACTACCGGTGTGGAAATAGGAGATAATTAATATGGATTTTGTCACCAATTTTTCTCTATCTCGAAATCAGTTTGATGCGGTTTGATTCATTGCGGATAGGATTACTAAGTCTGCTCACTTCTTACTAGTGAGGACTAATTATTTGGCAGATCATTATGCGAAGTTATTCCTCCAAGAGATTTTGAAGTTGCATAGGGAGCTTGTTTCTATCATGTCATATCGCGGTACTCAGTTCTCATCACATTTTTAGCATTTATTTCAGAGAGGTTTGGAAACTAAGGTGAGCTTTAGTACTGCTTTCCACCCGCAGCTGGATGGGTAAGTATAAAGGACTATCCAAATATTAGAAGAAATGTTTTGATCTTGCATAATTGACTATGGTAGTAGTTAAGTTGATCATTTTTCTCTTATAGAGTTTATGTATAATAATAGGTACCACTCTTGTATCGAGATGGATCCGTTTGAGGCATTGTATGGTAGGAGGTGTAGATCTCCTATTGGGTAGTTTAAGCTCGGTGAGGTGGAGTTGTTTTGCCTGAATTTAGTTTACCAAGAAATGGCAAAGGTGATGGTGATTCGGGATAGAGTTTGAGGTTGGCGATTGGGTGTTCTTGAAGGAATCTCCCATGAAGGGAGTAATGCAGTTTGGGAAGAAGAGGAAGCTTAGTCCCCGCTATGTCAGCCCATACTTTGTCTTGAAAAGGGTTGGTAAATTTGCCTATGAATTGGAGTTGCCTCCTAGTTTGAGCTCCATTCATCTGGTGTTTTATGTTTTGATGTTGAGAAAGTTCTTGGGTGATCCTTCGATGGTTATTCCTTTAGAGGAAGTGGGTATTTCAGACTCCTTATCGTATGAGGAAGTTACAGTTGAAATTTTGAATCGGCAAGTTCATCAGTTGCGGACGAAGGACGTAGCTTCAGTAAAGGTTCTACGGAGGAACCACAAGGTTGAAGAGGCTACTTGGAAAGCCGAAGAGGACATGAAGTCCAAGTATCCATTCTTATTTTCTACTCTGGATAATCGTGTGTAAGGTATATGCTACTGTTAATATCTTTATTTTATGACTTTGTTAAAGAAAAGGGTGATTTTCTTGGTATCTTTATTTTTTGAGTTTGTGAAAGGTAAGAGTAGTGGTATATGAAGTCAAATATTGCTACCAATTGCCTTGTCCCATCATTCGAGGATGAAAGATCCAAGTGGGGGAGAATTAAAACACCCTGGGTTTTTGCCCTTAAAAATTTCCGGAGCTTTGAGCTCACTGCCCTGGTTACGACAGGACCCCATGAGTCGTAGGGTGTCTTGACGAGTCATTTGGACGAGTCATAACCAAATCGGTAAGTTTGTGGCTTGATTCTACTCTGAGTACGAGTGGTTCTCTAAGATCCGTAATGAGATATGACAAGTAATTAGGTGTAATCATAGTGTGTCTAGTGTAAGTCCCAAATTGGGTTCTGTGCTGAATACGAATAGACTCTACGATTCATAGGGTCATATTGCAATTGGTTCCATTGAGTTATAATGATAACAATGTAGGTTGCCTTGGTGGTACTGCCTTGGTTACGACTCGTGGTGACGAGTAGTAAGGAGTGGTTACAAGTTAAGGGGTTGACTTGTAATCAAAGGTGGTACTTTTCAGATATTAAGTTGAGGGCATTATAGATATTTCCCCTCTTAACTAAATAGAACCCGATGACTTGTAACCTCTTTTAGGGTATCATTATCTCTTAGAAACATCTAAGTAACTCCTCAAATTCTCCAAAATCCTCAAGGTCAAGAACACTTAGGGTTTCTAAAGGTTGATCAATTAGAGCTCTCAAGTGTGATTTCTCTTTCTTCCCTTATTGTTAACCTTATAAAAGCATGTGATTTAAAGTATTGTTCATGAGATTATTGTGATGGTTTTGAAACAAGGGTTTGGGTTTTTTGAATGTTTATGAAGTGAGCAATGTTTCTCATGATTTATATATGATTTTTATGCTTTAAATATGGTTTTGAACTTGTGGTTGCATGGGTATGGTCATTGAACAAGGGAATTGTGACTTTGCCAAACTTGTGGATTTTGAAGTGGTTATAACCCCAACCCTGTAATATGAAATTGGTTTTAGATATGAGAACTGTGGGAATTTATAAAGTTAAACTAGTCTCAAACTATTGCATGATATAAAAGGGTATTTGAAATACAATGGTATGATGTAATGAACAAAGGGAGTCAGTGTTCCCCAATGTGTAATAATGAACAAAGGAAGTTGTTCTCCCCAAGTTAATGGAAATTATTTTGGAAAGATGTGTTACTTTGTAATTGTAGTTAGTATGACGATATCCACTTTATATGCCTTAACATCGAATGTGGTTAAATGAATAGGAATGTGTGATACTTGTTTTAATTAAGCTATAATAAGGGTTGTGTAGTTTAGTCGTGAAAGTGGAAGTTCGAATGACTGACACTGGAAGCCTCATTTCCTGATGCGGGGGTCAAAGTGACCAAGGAGGTTCGAGTCCCCTTCTTATTATTATTTCATGATTAGTGAAGTTCGAGTCCCCATAAATCATTATATGATCAGGTTCATAAGTCACCTTGGTATATGTTGGAGGGTTAGAGTCCCCTATGTGCATATGTATGAGATTATTCTCCATTTGTTAGCTACATGTACTATGGCCCTACTAGGGGTAAGAGCTAGGGCCCATATAGATCGTGGGTAGTATTATATGACGGTTGAGCTACACAATCCATGCTAAGGTTTTGATAGTTTATGCTAAGCCTTGTTCTCTATCACGACATATGATATATATATATATATATATGTGTGTGTGTGTGTGTTTATGCATTGATTATGAACATTGGTTTTGAATGATTTTAAAATGTTGATCATTTTATTATGTTATCCTTACCACTGAGTTACATGCTAGCGTTCACCCCGCTAACCTTCTTAGGATGTTATATCCCCACACGATGTAGGAATAGGTCATACTTCTTCTACTCTTTCTTAGTGACTTGGCTTAGGGATTAGTTGGTGAGTCAGATTGAAGTGGTGAGCTTCCATTCTTTGGAAGACCCTATTTCATGATTATGGTTTTCGTTACATTTTGACTATTCCCTTGGATTTGGTTTTGGATATTGTCAGGGGCATCTCCCAACACCTTATTGATATTTAGTTTTAGATCATAGTTTAGAAGGATTTATTTGGACCACTATGGCTATTGGACGGTGTCAGTTGGTCGTTGGGCCAGTCGTCAGTTGTTGTTATGGATGTGCATTTAAAAATCGCTTATTCTATTGTAGGTATCTTGTTATATGCTTGAAATTCAACCGACTTTAGGGTGTGATGTGTTTTGTTTTTTTTAGGTACAGAGGGTGATATCCGGTCCATGTGGGACTTGAGATACCAATCACGGCCATGCCCTTGTTCGGGTTGTGACAACTTGGCACCTACGGCCCATAAGTGGCCTAGTAGGTGGCAACCAACTCCAATTTTCCTTCTTTGCTTTGGGTTTGTTTCCTAGGGTTTCCATGTATTCTATAAATAACATTTTTTATGTTTTTAGTTAGTTTATGTACTCTTACTACTTACAAATATATATTTGATTTTGAGATTTGATTTTGATCTTGACATTGCTTTGTTCTTAACTTTGGTTGATTTTTTAATTCGAAACCTTTGATTTTATTTGTTAATTATTGTGAAATTGATTTGATGATTCCAAATATGAATTCCATTTATTATTTCACAATAATGAGAGGCTAATCTCCTTAGCTAGGGTTGTGGGAACCCTGGCGAATTAAAGAAGTAGGGGAAGTGTTCAATCCTACTAGATCATTATAGCTGCATGTATTGTGGTTTTCTTTCCACTTATTGATTTCTTAATGGTTACAAACGTTAGGATCCCGTCTATATTCACTATGAACCTGAGCGGGACGTAGAGACTAGGAAAAGGAAACAACGATAGTGATTTGGAGTTAATTGTTGAAATAAGCGTATCATCTTTATCTACTTAAGATAGTTATCTTTATCTAATCAACTTGAGCCCGAGAGGAGAGTAGAAACTGTGGCCCAAAGAAAGGATTAGTAAGGTGACACTCTGAGACCGAGAGGAGATGAGTGAGATTTACCAAAGTGTGTCGAGAGGCTGTTGGTGATACATAACTTGCCAGATTCTACTTGCGCAACAGTCTCATAGTTGGATTGAGCACGATCAACTTATAGAGTTAGAAACGATAGTTAGATTGAGCATGATAAACTTACAGAGTTAGAAACTGGGGGAACACAAACCTAGTGTTCATTTCTGACTGTATTAAAACCGAAGCATTCCATATCTTGTTACTTTTAACAGTTTACAACTACAATCCCCTTATTTACTTTTTCGTACTGCACGTTGATTTCAGTAAAGTTGAGAGATAGTTCACGTATTCCCTATGGGTTCGAACCCAACATGAGTTAGGTTACTATATTTTCCATCGACCACTTTAACTTCAATTTGAGGTAGCTTTAGGCTATATAAAAATTTAGCGTAGTTGACGGGGAATACCGTGTGATTATTGATCGAAGTTGTTGAAGGTTTTGGGTCTTTGTTTGCTGTTTTTAATTGGGTGTACGCCGGTGTATGCCTAACACAAGGAGTAAAGCTAATCCCTTATTCTCACTTAATCCGAAAATAGAGAGAATCCAACATCTGAATCTTATGATGATAAAATAAGTACGTGAAGGCCATCTTAAAGGAGTTCGAGATGATCCTAATGTTGTGCCTCCCCCTCCTCCTGGAGATGTTCAAAACATTGTTGATGAAAGAATGGAGCAGTTATTAGTAGAAGAAACTGATAACCAGAGGAGGGAAGCAGAAGCTCGTAGAGTAGCTCCGGAGGCAGAGCTGGGAAGACAGAGGCTAGTAGTTGATCATCGAGCAACACTTAACGGAAATCAAGATAGAGTTAGAGGTGGTAGAGCTCAAGTACTCCCATCCTATTAGTACTTACCGCCATATGATGATCCAGAAGAGGATTTGGAATACATTGAGCCTATCAAGACAGGAGCTATCATTTCTCCTACATTTCCACCAAATGTGAAGTTTAACAACAGCAGTTCTATGATCCAGCTATTGAATCTGAATGGTGTATTTGGGGGCTTACCGACAGTTGACACAAACATGTACCTTACAAACTTCATTGGGATTCGTACTTCATATACCATACCGGAGGTAGATTAGGAGGTTATTAGACTTAGGTTATTCCCTTTTTCCTTTAACCGGTGAAGCTACATTGTTGTTAGGGGAACTTCTTCGAGGATCAATCACCACTTGGAATGAGTTACGAAGGCATTTTTTTGATAGTTTATTTCCACTATCCAGAATGCTTCAGTTGAAGGATGAGATATATAATTTCTGGCAGTTACACTTTAAATTGATGTATGAGGCATGGTATCAATTTAAAAAGAAATTGATGATGGTTCCTAACCACAGTATTTCAGTGCAGGGCCTGCTTGAGATTTCCTATCGAGCCTTTAATACTAGCAAGAGAGCTATGGCGGACGCTATTATTGGTGGAGCATTCATGTTCATAAGTTGGGAGACAACTTCAGTTATCCTTAACTAAATTACTCTCACCAACTGAGGATGAAATGCTTGGGAGGCAGAGAGAGGCGCTAGCACATATTCTATTGGTGCACAGAGTGGTTGATGACATACTGGAGCAAGAAGTTACTCATACAAGGGCAAAGGTTGGATTATTGATAAAGCAGTTTTCAATAATGAATTTTGAGAAATTGAATACAGTAGGATCGCAGGGTAAAGCCTTGAGATCTTATGATTCAGATTTATAGGAAGAGGCAAAGTACAAAGATTGAGAGTTGCCAGGTTATCGAGCCAGAGGGCAAGGAAACCAAGGTCAAAAATATTATGGGGATTGGTACAGAGATAGAAGCAGAGATAGAGATGAAGATTGGAGATGCAAGAATTATTAAAAGGAGAAGGGTGGTATGTTCCACTAGGCAGTTGTGAAATTAAGTCTAGGATGGAGGCGATGTTCTCCAAGATCGTCAAGGGCCAAGAAAATCAGGAAAATTGCCTTAACAAGATTAAGTCAGACATCTCAGGATTGACCCATTGGGTAGAGTTACGTGTAACTGCGATAAAGAAATTGAAGCATTAATTTGGAAAAATGCTTGTAACTTTGAATTAGAGGTAGCCGGGCACCCTTTTGAGCAAGACAGTGCAGAATCCTAAGAACGATAGTCATTGTCTAGCCATTACCACTCAAAGTGGTACGGAAAATATTGATCCCCCTAGGCTAACACGCCTCAAAATCGGGCCATTTCTTATGGGCACCTCAAGCTCACATGAACCGAATGACACCCCGATAGCCTAACCTAATCATCAATATAAATCACAAGGGTCGAATGAATCCCGACGATATAATATGATAGTGGAAAAAACACTATAAGTCATAACTTAAACATGTCTAAAAACTTCATTAGATTCATCAATCTAACCATTACACCCAAGTCCATAGTCATCCCCAACACCTCTATTCAAATCAATGTTTAGAAATGAATATGTAGGGACAAGCCCCCGACAAGAGCCAAACCAAGTCAGAATAAGACTAAGTCTAAAGATAGGAGACCAAGAATGAATGTCTTCCGAAATAAGGAAGCTCACAACTCTGAAGTCAATTCACGAACCGCTTAAATCACCTAATCATTGCGCAGGAAGACAAGATGATGCTCCAACCCCTATGGCGCGTGGGAACATAGCATACGGAGATGATTAGTGGTTGGAACACTAGCATGTAACTTAAAGATAAGGACAAGATAACATCATCGTTTAACAAGTTAATATATCATATTCAATCATATTCATACACTTACCCTTACATATAGGTATATCACATGCAAATCAAAGAATTATGGCTTAACAACATTCTTGAACATTCATTCATTAGACATAAAGTGGGGGACTCTGACCCTCCATACTTATAGGTTTAAACATTTCTCATTAGGCATAGAAGTTTAACCATATCGCAAACCATTAGACTAAGGACTTTGACCAGGATCACACTTTTATTAGCCAAGGACTTCAACCACATACACAATCATTCAAACAAGGGACTCTAACCATACATACATTCATCTAGGAAAGGGACTCCAACCTTATGCCCATTCATTAGACAATGGACTCTAACCTCATGCCAAGGAACTCTAACCACAAGACGTTTCATTACACAAGGTATATTAACCTCAAGAAATCTCTTCAAGAAAGCGACTTTAACCTCGAACAATTTCATTGAGCAAGAGACTCCAGCCTTAAGACATTTCATAAGGCAAGGGACTTCAACCTCAACCTATTTCATAAGGCAAGAGACTTCAACCTCAAGCCATAACAACTATCATTAGTTGGGCTTTAACCCTTTGCCAATGGATCAACATTCATTCCATACAACACTTAAGGACTTTAACCATTTAACTAATTCAACATTATTCATGACCCCATGGTCTTTATGGGAGCCTTCATTGCTCAACTATTTCAATAGGCCATTTCCTTTATTCAATTCATCATAAAATTCAATTTATGGTCATCAAGGCCCTCACAACTATTAACATTTCATTAACAACTTTATACCACATCATCACCACACTTTAGCTCAACACATAATTCAAGTTCATCTTCATATAGATGGACTTCAATCCCTTATTAGTCATTAACTCAACAAGGTCTTCATTTCACAATACATGGATCACAATACTTTTACAACATCATTTATCAATTATTCATATTTATTGGGACGTTTCCCCAGTTTAACACATCACCATATGTGACTAGACTATTCAATTAGACATTTTAACAAATACCTTATGTGCATGCCTTTATCAAGGCTGTTTTTATCGTTAAAATCATCAAAATTAGGGTTTCTCAAGACCCTCATGTTAAACCAAATACAACAAGCACCCAGATATTCATATCATCATCAATGACATGTATAAACACAATTCTAAGAAAGAAACAACATTATTCATCATTAGGCAACAAAACCGTTTTTATTTGATTTCAAAATCACCATGTACACTTACTAATCCAAATGTAAAATGCATGGGTTTAGAGTTATCTAACAAGGGGAAGAGTTACATACCTTAGAAAACTTGATTCGCTAAGAGTCTTGACTTCAACTTGCCTCTTGAAGATCACCCTTGAAACCCTAGCCTCCAATTCTTCAAATATGATTTTGAGAGAGTGTTTAGGGTGTTTGGTCCATCAAAATGGATGTTTAGGAGGCTTAAAGCACTTATATAGTGAGAGTGATTAGGTTTTAGGCATGGGAAATGAACACAAGGCCCTCAACTAAAAACTGGAAAATAGACCCGTCCAAAGGTATGACTCACTAAGGGAACCGTACCCTAGGGTGTGAGTGGTACCCTGACTCATACCCTAGGCTTCTCCTAGGTCACCTACATTGTTAAGGGTACGACCACACACCCTTGAGTCGTATCCAAAGGGTATGACTAAAACCCTAACTCATATACTTTACCCGTATCAAAAATAGTCTACTCAAAGTTCAAATCCAAACTCTATACCACTCACTTGGTATGATTCGTACCCTTTGGTACGATTGAGGAAGGGGTCACTCGTACCTAGGATAGTGAGTAACCCTCACCACACTTCTTAGAATATGAGTGGGGAGGGGAAGGAGGATAAAACTTGTATCCAACGGTTATAACTCATAGCCCCCAGTCATACCCAACTTAGAGACGCCCAATGAAGAAGTTTTTCTCATGGTTCAAAACTGAGGTGTTTCAATTCTCCCTCACTTGGATCATTTGTCCGTGGACAGGTAATGAAAGCAATAAACACAACTTAATGCATTATCACATATCAAACCAACCCTTGAACAATTTAGAACATGTATACAATAAAGGTACAACACACATCATGCTCATTATCAATCAACCATTCACTTCATCGACTTTGGGACTTAAACCTATTATTTATCAAAGACACTTGTTCATTTCAAAGCTTAGGGATTTAGACACCTTAATTATCAATGCTTACTCATTTAACAACTTAGGGACTTCAACCCATCTACTTATCAAGGATACTTACTCAATTCAATGATTAGGGACTCGAACCCATCTTTTAACCAAGGACATGTTTCAACTCAATATACTAGGGACTTAAACCCATCACAACAAGGACACATATAGTTTCGAAGCATTAGGGACTTGAGCCTATGGTCAAACAAACAATAGATCAATTTCAACCATTGGGGACTTCAACCCATTGTCTATCAAAGACATAAATCAAAGCAAGGAAATTAACACATACCTCTATCACAAGTTTCCAAAATGGGAAGCAAATGCAGATACTTGGACTTCATGTCCTCTTCTGCTTCCCACGAACTTCCTCGGACTTTTGGTTCCTCCATAGAACCTTCACCGAAGCTACCTTTTTAGTTCACAACCGACGAATTTGTCGATCCAAGTTCCTCATTGGGAACTCCCCATAGGACAAAGAGTCTGAGATATCAACATCCCTCAAGGAAACAACTAACGAAGGATCACCCACATATTTTTTCAATATAGAGACAAGGATAACTGGTGAATGGAGTTCATACTAGAAGGAAACTCCAAATCTTAGGAAACATTGCCAACCCCCTTCATAACCAAGTAGGTACCAATATACCAGGGACAAAGCTTTCCTTTTTTACAAAACTGCTTCACTCCCTTCATGGAAGATAACTTCAAAAATACCCAATCACCACACTAAACTCTAAGTCCCTACACCTTACATCCACATAAGACATTTTTTGACTTTCAGCGGTTTTTAATCTATCATGATTTAACTTAACTTTCTCTAAGTCTTGGTGAACTAAATTGGGGCCAAGCAACTTACCCTCACCGACTTCATACCACCCAATAAGAGATCGACATCTCCTACCATACAATGCATCAAAAGGGGCTATGCCAATGCTAGAGTGGGAACTATTATTATAGGCGAAGTTAATCAAAGGAAAGTGGTCATACCAACTATCACCATAATCAATCACACAAGCTCGCAACATATCCTCCAATATTTGGGTCATCCTCTCTGCTTGGCCATCTGTTTGCGGGTTTAAGGCACACTCTAGTACCCAAACCTTTTTGAAATGACTTCCAAAAGTGGAAAGAAAATGAAGGACCATGATCTGAGATGATTAAAATCAAAGCACAGTGCAACTTCATGATTTCCACAAGATACAAGTTTGCATAATCTTCCGTGAAGTAATTAGTCTTCACGGGAAAGAAGTGAGTGGACTTGGTCATTCTATAAATAAGGAACCAAATGGAATCACATTGATTCCAATATCTAGAAAGATAGCTAGAGAAATCTATATTAATTGCCTTCCACTTCAATTCAGGCAATACAACTTCTTGGTACAACCCACCTAGCCTCATGTGCTCAACCTTCAATTGTTGACACACCATACCTTTGGCTACATATCTAGCCACATCACGTTTCATATTACCACACCAATAGAACTCTCTAAGATCATGATACATCTTGGTTGAACCGGGATGTATAGCATACCGAGATTCACGAGCCTCGGCTATGACCCTTTCCCTCAATCCATCGACGTCGGAAACACATAGTCTATCTTAGTATCTCAAGATACCATCACCACCAATCACAAAGTCCACAACTTTTTACTAACCCATATTACCCTTGATCTTCATCAAGTCGGAGTCCAATACTTGCTTCTCTTTCATCTCAACAACAAGGGATGACTGAGATACCAAAAAAACAAATACACCACCATTTTTAAAGTCCGCAAGTCAAACTCCATGGTTAGCTAAATGGTAAATGTCCTTCACCAATTCCCGCGTATCCTCATCTACATGAGCCAAACATCCCATAGACATTCTACTAAGAGCATCATCGACTATATTCGCCTTACCGGGATGGTAATGAAAACTCTTATCATAGTCTTTCAACAACTCAAGCCACCTCCTTTGCCGTAGGTTCAACTCCTTTTGAGTAAACACATATTGAAGACTCTTATGATCGAAAAAGATATCAACATGAACCCCATAAATATAATATTGCCAATTCTTTAACGCGAAAACCATGGCTAAAAACTCTAAGTCATGAGTAGGGTAGTTCTTCTCATGAACTTTTAATTCCCTAGAAGCATAGGCCACCACCCTATAATGTTGCGTCAATACGCAACCGATACCAATACGAGAAGTATCACAATACAATACAAAACCATCATTAACTTTAGGCAAGGTCAAAACTGGAGCTGAAGTCAACTTAGCTTTCAACTTTTCAAAACTACCCTCATACGCATTAGACCACGAGAGCTTGACCTTCTTCTAGGTCAACTTGGTCAATGAGGTAGCTATAAATGCGAAACTCTATACAAATATTATATAGTAACAGGCTAGAACCAGGAAGCTCCAAATATCAGTTGGAGTCGTAGGTCTAGGCCACTTCTTAACAACTAAAACCTTTTAGGGATCCACCATGATCCCTTCAAGAGATGATATGACCAAGAAAAGCTACAACTTTTAACCAAAATTTACCTATGGAGAACTTGGCATACATACGTTGATCCTTCAAAGTTTGCAACACGGCCCGGATATTATTTACATAATTCGCGTAACTCTTAGAATAAACTAAGATGTCATCAATGAAGACAATTACAAACATGTCCAAGAACAAATGGAAGACCCTATTCATTAAGTCCATGAAAGCCACTGATACATTGATCAACCCAAAAGACATGACAAGAAAATCATAGTGACCATACCGGGTTCTAAAGGAAGTCTTAGGGATATTTACATCCCTAATTTTAAGCTGATGATAACCCGATCTAAGATCATTCTTTGAGAAGTACTTCTCACCCTGAATTGATCAAACAAATCATCTATCCTAGGAAGAGGATACTTAATCTTTATGGTCACTTTGTTCAACTGACGATAATCAATGTACATATGAAGGGAACCATCTTTCTTGCGCATGAACAATATGAGAGAACCCTACGGAGATGCACAAAGAAGGATAAAACCTTTATCTAAGAGGTCTTTCAATTGCTCCTTGAGCTCTTCAAACTCCACTAGAGCCATTTTATTAGGAAGGATAGAAATTGGATGAGTGTCTGAAACAAGATCAATCCAAAATCAATTTTCCTATTAGGAGGAATACCGAGAATATCATTGAGAAACACCTCAGAAAATTGATTAACCACGGGAATAGACTCTAGAGAAGGCTCTACCGAGTTAGAATCTTTAACTCGAACCAAGTGATACAAACACCCCTTTGAAATAAACTTTTTGGTTTTAAGATAAGAAATGAATCTTCCCCTAGGAACCAAAGAACACCCTTCCCATACAATGACCAGCTCATTAAGGAATTTGAACAAGACCCTACGGGTCCGATGATTTAAGGAAGAATAACATGAATGCAACCAATCCATCCCAAAATGACATCAAAATTGATTATATCCAACTCTATCAAGTCTACAAAATTATCTCTACCACCCACAGATACCACACACCCTCTATAGACCCTTCTAGCAAGCACAGAGTCTCTCGGAACCGTAATCAAGATGGACATCCACATACGGGGTCACATAAGAAAGAGTAGACCTTAGATCAATCAAATAATACACATCACGGGAGAAAAGTGTCAACATACTCTTGACAACATCAGAGATGCCTTAGAATGCTGGCGAGTCGCAAGTGCATACAAATGGTTTTGGCGACTACCGATGCCAGAAATAGAAGCAGAAATAGACATAGCATCCTTTGGTATAGGAGTAGGTGGAGTAGCAATAGGAGCTCTATTGGCCCAAAAAGTTGCTGGAGAGGGCACTCATACTATATGTGACCAATCTAACCATAACTAAAATATCTATTTCTCTCCTTATACTAACCACGATAACTCTGACCACAAATTTTGCAAGGAGGGTGGGGTGGACCCAACTAGGCACTACTAGCCTGGAATTGGTCACCCTATGCTCGAAACCCATAAATAAACTGAGACCAACGATCACCCAAAAACTTTAGGTAAGGAGAGTAAACACTAGCTGGGGAGAAGGAACTCAAATTCCCCACTTCTTCCATAGCCACTTACCATTATCTCCATCACTATGATCAGAAGGCCTAAATTTCTTTATCAGCTTCTCGCTAAGCTTAACTTTCTTCCTTTTTTTGTTCTTCCATTTGTTATATATACACAATCAATCTAGAAATATCCATGCTCTCAATTAACAAGGCCTCTTTGCTCTCAAGGACTAACTGACGAACAATTTTGAGACAAACTTAAGCATTCTAGGCCTCATGCTAGAAACCATCTAGAGAGCATACCTTGACAATTTGTTGAATTTCAAGGAAACTCTTGAACAGACATCCTCCTTTTCTTCAAGTTCACAAACTCTTTCTTCTTTGCTTCCCTCAACTCTTGATGAAAGAAGAGATCTAAGAAAGCCTCAGAGAAATCTTTCCATATGGAAGGACTAGTATCAACACCTATAGACAACTCCCATCCCTCGTACCATTGGTATGCAACATCTTTCAATTGGTTGGAAGCAAACTCAACAACCTCAATCTTTGAAGCGTGCATGATTCGAAAATCTTCTCTATTTCATCAACGAAGCCTTGAGGATCTTCCTCAACCTTCATATCGGAGAACATAGGAGGGCTCAACCACATAAATTGTCTATTTTTATGGCTTCAGAAGAAATGGTAGACGGAGCACCACACTTCAATTGAGAGGCTACCAATTGAGTCAAGAGGTTGAAAGAGCAACAAAAATCGACACTAGTAGTATTCTTTTGAGGCAACAAAATAGGAAGGTTACTCTTATAGTTAGGGTTGGTGGGGATAGGTGGAACCCCACAAAAATGGTTGGATGCCACAACCCTAGATAGGGTACAAACACTAAAAGTTTGATGACCTTCATCCATAGGGCCCTCAAAGGGGTTTGCCTGAGTCTCAGATCTCCTTGGAGGCATGATCTAAAAAAAAGCAAATAGAAATCAAAGGAATCCAAGACCTTTGACTCTATAGCTTGAGATTACAACACAAAAAAGTGAAATATTTCCTAAGATGTCTCATAGCCCGTCTTTTATAAGTGTGGCGTGCTTCACACCCATAAAAGAGACTCTATTTGACACGGCATTGTGGAAACCCAAAAGACCATGAACCTAGGCTTTGATACCAACTTGACATGCCCCAAATTGGGACATGTTATATGGGTACCTCCATCCCACATAAATCGGAGGTCACCTCGATAACCCAATCTAATCATTAATATAAATCACAAGGGTTGGATGAATCTCAACTATATAATGGAATAGTGGAAACACATTATAAGCCATAAATTAAACATGTCTAAAACTTCATTAGATTCATCAATCTAACCATTACACCCAAGTCCACAGTCATCCACAACACCTCTATTCAAACCAATATTTAGAAATGAATATGTCAAGACAAGCCCCCGACAATAGCCAAACTAAGTTAAAATAAGACTAAGTCTGAGGATAGGAGACCAAGAATGAATGTCTTTCAAAATAAGAAAGCTCACGACTCTGAAATCAATATACGAACCACTTCGATCTCCTAATCACTATGCAGAAAGAGAAGATGATACTCCGATACCTAAGTCGCGTGGGGACATAGTGTCCGAAGACGGTTAGCAGTTGGAACGCTAGCATGTAACTCAAGGATAAGGATATAATAGAATCATCATTTAACAAAAAGTTAACATATCATATTCATACACTTACTCTTATATATAGGTATATCACATGCAAATCAAAGAATCAAGGCTTAACAACATTCTTGAAAATTCATTCATTAGATATGAAATAGGGAACTCTGACCCTCCATACTTATAGAATTAAGTATTTCTCATTAAGCATGGGACTTTAACCATGTTTGCAAACAATTAGATATGATAGGCTGACTGAGAAAAGTTGATAATAAGGCATATAAATTATGCACTAAGGGCACATCACCTGCAATAAAAAAAAAATCCCACAATGGTAGCCTATAATGTTTGCACTAACAATTCCATAATATCCATATATAACACAACAAAACACCAAAAATTAATAAAAGTATATATTTATACCAAATATAAGTAAGGAAAAGAGAACAACATATGTATATCATATATAAGAAAGAAAAAGAGAACAACATATGTATATCACATGTAAGCGAAGAAACGAGAACAACATATATGGAAACATCAAGTAGAAGTAAGGAAAGATAGCACAATGGATAGGTAACAAGTCAAAAAGAATATACAATTACATCACAAGCAATATAAAGTAGAAATAATTAGAATGATGATGATGATGATGTAATGCACGAGGTTGTTGCACAATCTCTGAGACCGCCACACGATCTTCGTATATACCTACGAAGATAAAGCTATAAGACATAGCACCCATGGGTGGTTTGTAAAGTCATATACAATCTATATATCCATATCTCCTTGTCGGCATATCCCTCAAGGAGGGTTTTATAAGATGTTATATTTTCTGTCATAAAAATGTGTTGCTAGTGATTCTCAGTATTTCCATGATGGTACCATTGTTTCATGAATGAGTATGAGGATGCAATGCTCACAACCAACCACAATGAGTATTTATACAACCAAACACAATGAGTATTTACACAACAAACCTATTTACTATTCATTCATTAGAAGATATGTCTTTGTCTATTCATAATCCATGGTTAGTAGGTAGAGATTTCAATGTCATCATTAGTGAGGAAGAAAAATTAGGAGAATTACCAGTTACTGTGGTTGAAAATGAAGATTTCAAACATTTCTTAAACATATGCAATCTGGAGGATGCTGGGTTCAAAGAAAATAAATTCACATGGTGGAATGGGAGAACGAATGATGACTGTATATTCAAAAAATTGGATATAGTGTTGTGTAATGAAAGAATGAAGCACTTATTTCTAGTATTGGAGGTGGAACACTTATTTAGAAGTGTGTCAGACCATACACCAATGCAGATCAAGTTCAGCACCATTAATGAATAGATCACTAAGTCATTTAAATTTCTAAATATGTGGCTGAAAGAAGACACTTGTCTGGAGGTCATAAGATATAATTGTCAAACTCAAGTTCATGGTAATCCCTTTCTTATATTCCATTATAAGTTAAAGCAAGTTAAATATGCATTAACTAAATGGAGTAAAGAATAGTTTGGAAATATTTTTCAAGAGATTGCTACACTAAAGGAGATCATAGAGGCAAAGAAAAAGCAATTTGAGGAATATCCAATTGGTATAAATAGGGAACTATTGTTTAAAGCATAGGCACAGTTGAATATTCAACTCAGGAGAGAAGAAGAGTTTTGGTAGCAGAAAGTCGGTTTTCAATGGTTCAAGGATAGATAAAGAAACACCAATTCTTTTATGTAATAGTAAAGGGTAGAAGCAACAGATTGAAGGTGAAAAAGATTCAAAATGAATAGGGGGAATGGGTAGAGGATCAAAATGATATTGCTAAAGCAGATGTTTATTTTTTTCAGAAACAATTCTCAAAAGAGAGTGAAATTGATGATTTCACTATGTTGGAAGAATTACCAATATTAGCGAATGAAGAATACAATGTACAGCTAAACAAGATTCATGAAATTCAAGAGGTCAAGGAAGCAGTCATAGGATTGAGTACACATAGTACTGGAGGAACAGATGGAATACATAAGCTTTCTTCCAGGATGCGTAGAATATTATTGGAGAAGATGTTCATCAAATGGTGGCAGCATTCTTTTGTGGACATGAATTACCAAGATTTGTAACATATACAAACTTGGTTCTTCTTCCAAAAAAACTAGTGTTGAACATTTTCTCTAATATAAGGCCTATTTCTTTGAGTAATTTTGTCAACAAAATTTTCTTTAGAATTTTACTAACAATATTAAGAAGCTTCTGCTAGACATTATATCAGATGAGCATCCTGGATTTATTCAAGGAAGAAGTATTGTAGAAAATATTTTTTTGGTGCAAGATATTTTTTTGAGATAAGAAAGAGAGGTAAACCACCTAACATGGTGATTAATATAGATATGATGAAGTCATATAATAGAGTGGATTAGTTATACCTAACTAAAGTTTTGAGAAAATTGGATTTTAATAAAACCACTATTGATATGGTATATTTTAGTGGGTATCTACTGGTATTCAATCCAATTGAATGAAGAGCCAAAATGATTCTTTAGATCTTATAGAGGCTTAAAATAAGGGGATCCTTTATCCCCACTCTATTCATACTAGTGTAGAACTAATGTCTAGAGCCCTAAAATATTTGGTGTTTAAAATAGAATTCAAGTTATTTGGAATGCCAAGAGGAATTCCAAAAATTAATCATCTAGATTTTGCTGATAATATGATCATACTTTGTAGCGTTAATCTGGTTACATTGCAAAATATTATATCTACACTAGAGAGGTATGAAAAAATCTCTAGGTAAGAGTTTAATAGGGAGAAAAGTGCAATATATTTGCACAAAGAGGTATCACAGGCTGTGGTTGTAATAGCTGAAGCTACTATAGGGATCCTAAGAAAAGGATTTCCTTTTACTTATCTTGGATGCCCTATATTTCATATAATGAAGAAAAAGGATTTTTACCAGTATATCATAAACAAAATCAGTAGTAAGATGCAAATTAGGAAAGGGAAAGTGTTATCATATAGGGGAAGGACTGATCTTATCAACCATGTGTTACAAAGCATTCCTATTCACTGTCTATTAGTAATGAACCCCCCAACAAATGTAATGAATTTAATTAATAGAATGGTTGCTCAATTTTTTTGGATCAATCATATAAGAGGAAAAAGCAGACACTAGGTAAAATGGAAGTTGTTATGTTTACCAAAAGAGGAAGGATGGTTTGGCTTTAAAGTGGTATAGGATACGAGCATGGCTCTTTTTCACAAACTGTGGTGGAATTTTAGAACCAATTTATTTATCTAGAGTGAGTATATGCATAACAAGTACTATAAAAAAAAGCATCCTAACATAGTTATGTGGAAGATAGGAGTGGGGTCTTAGGTGTAGAAGAAGATGTTGCAGGCTAGAGATCTAATAAAGCACCAGATTCTATGGAAAACAGGGAAGAGGAATTCTAATATATGGTTTGATAATTGGACAACATATGGAAGTTTGTATAGTATTGTCCAGAATTACAGAGAGTGGGATCAGAGGTATCTAGAGGTAAGGGATTTGGTACAATAGGGAACATGGAATTCTCAGTTGCTAAATTAGCTATTTCCACAAGAGATAGTCGGCTATATTATAAGTATTGTAGGTCCCCCATTGCAGTTCAAAAGGAGTAGATAAACCTATCTAGATGCTAGAATCTAAAGAAAATTTTTCAGTGAGATCAGCTTGGCAGTACATTAGACAAAGAGAGGCCAAAAATGCAATTTTCAAGGAGATGTGGATTAAAGAAATATCTTTCAAAATGGTATTCTTCATGTGGAAATTATAGAAAGGAAAGGTACAAGTGGAGGAAAATATAAGAAGATGGGGATTACAGGGTCCATCAAGATGCTGGTGTTGTAAAACCCCAGATCGAGAAACTATATCTCATGTGTTTCAAAGATCGCCTATTGCTAACATGACTTGGTCCTATTTCTCCTCTTTTGTAGGTATTAACATTAGAGGAATGAGCCTCAGGAAAACTATTATGTCCTGGTGGAATACAAAAGTGAGGAGCAGAGATAAAGCATATTATCTTGCCTTACCCAGCATATTAGCATAAAGCATGATGGATGTACATTATCTAACAAAAGAGTAATTTTCAATATTTCTAGGCAATTTGGAATGTTACTCAAAGTCAGAAAGCCAAATAAAGTCTTTCCTCATAAATGGCCAGATATTTTGAAAGAGTTTGAACATAGCAGACCAAAAGTGAAAGTAACTAAAGTTATTTGGAAATTTCTTATGGAAGTATGTGTTAAGTATAATTCGGATGTTGCATCTAGGGGAAATCTAGGTATTAGTTTTAATACCTATTGTTTAAGAGATAAGAGAGGTGACTTGATATATGCAAAAGGTTCTATGATAGAAGACATAATTAATGTTGAGGCAGAGGTTTTTTCCATGTTACAAGAAGAAATACATTATTCTTCTACTCAATATAATAAGGTAATATTTCAAACGGACTCTACTATTTTGAAGATTCTAATTAAAGAATGGAGTTGTCCCTGGAACATATTAGAACATATCTAGCAAATATGTACATTGACATTAAACAAGAAAATGCAGTTCCAACACATCATGAGGGAAGACAATCAATTGGCAGATTATTTAACAAGCTTAGGAATTGATAAAGGCGAACTCATAGTTATATCATTCCAACAGTTGGAAGTTAAACGCAAGAAGATTCTAAATAGTGATAAATTACAATGTCCCTACTTAAGAGTGTCACCATTGAGAGGGTGAGGGGCTGGGAAGGCTACAACTTGCAGTGTTCACATGCAAATATTTACAAGCCTTTAAGGCATCAAAAAGACTGAAAAAAGGTACTCAGCCTGTACTACATCAACCAACAAAAAGGACTCACAACAAAAGAGGAGGGTTATAAGGAGATTCTGCATTTCATACACCTAGGAGATTGTTACTATCCTATTACTTACGATTCCAAGCATCCCAGTATCTTTTTACTATGTATAACTACAAAAACAAAATATTTAAGAAGTCAAAGCATAAGAGAAATACGGAAAATCAGGGGCTATGTGCTTACTTGGAGTTGTAACATCTCTCAGGGGCCTGAAACCCTTGGCAAAGCACAAAAAGGAGTTGATTTTGCCATCCATCGGAGAGCACAACTAGGACGAACAAATCGAGAGTTAGATGAGACACAAAGACAGAAAACAATATAGGGAGAAAGTTGTTTACTTCTCCATGCTGAAATAATCAGCAGAAACACTCCACAAAGGCAGGGTATTGATTACCTAAAGTTGGTACATCAAGAATCATAAGTTCTAAAAAAGGAAATAAGCTCATTTCTCAAGTGAATTGAAACTGATGCGGCGGAAACAAAAGAGGTTTCAATTTGGAAACCCTACAAAAGTGGATATATGTAATAGAATAAACAGGTTTGGGCTGAATCAGGTTTTCGATTGGGCTATTTTTATTTTTACAATTTTTAGCATGGGTCGGCCCATAATTGTGTAAGGACTAAGTTTTATTTGCCTTTATTTATAAAATCCTACAATTTAATTAAAAAAACCATTTCAACACCTGAAACCCCGCCCAATCTTATCAAAATATAAAAGTCAAATTTATAATAAAGCTCAATCTAACAAGAAGTAAGCCTAGCCTACCTCAAATCCAAATATAGCTCAAGAATCGATAAACTTTGCTTTTCTTTTCCTCGAAGCTTCTTTAATGAACCAAGCTATCAAATATACAAACTATGCATTATTACGAGAATATCAATACCCATATTACATCATTGTGCTTTGGTTCCAAAATGACACCCAAAACCACTAAGTGGGTCTCACTCATAAAAACCAAGTTTTGGAGACCAACCCATTGTCCAAATACCATTAGACAGTTATATCCCTCAAGAAATTGGTGCAAATCGAGCCTATTTGGGATAAAATCAAGCCCTCAATTCATTTGGGCTTTTGGGTCAAATAATCTAGAATTCAACACTATAATTGAAGGATTCATATCTTAGATTTGTTGTTAATCAGGAATATGCAAGTTATTCAACCTCCCAATCAACACCCAAGACTTAATTTGTGGACTACACACTCTATTAGGGTTTATGAGACTAAAGGTAATAGAGAAATGCCCAATTCTAGGCTAAAAGGGAATGTAAATATCCCTTCCCAGTCCCTCGGTTTAGGAGATCACAAACACATGGCTGCAATTTTGATACACCCTCCATGATCGCAGTACTTTAGCTGCACCAGATGACAGCTAAAACTTGGAATAATTTCCATATTTCGGCTAATGCCTCGGGATGCATTTGTAATCCAATATGAGCAAACAAAATATGCAAACACACTGATTTCAGCATTCTAAACTCGTTGGATAATTTGGATTCTCCATTCGATGTTGTTTCGACCAAATATAGGGCCCACACCCAATAGGTCAAAATAAGTTTGGGTGTAGTGGGACCCGAACCAAAGGTTTACCCAACCTAAAATCGATATTTTGGAACTGCTGGCATAGTTAGAATTTACATTTCATATTATTTTCCTAGAGTTTTCTCTCGGTGGCAATTTGGAATCAATAAAGATATCTAAATAGGGAAATCATTCTAAAAACTAAACAAACTGCCTGGTAACCAAACTATCAGTTCCAAAAAGTTCTAAATGACTTGGGGCAGCTACGAAAAAGCTCTAAGGGCAAAAATTAGTGGATTCAGCAAAAATGACCTGACGGGTCACTACAACATCCAATACTATGAAACTTTCATCCCTGAAAGTTAATGATGAAGAAAATACCCAAAGTCTCAAACCGGTGAGGATACTGGGCTCGTATCTCACTCTCAATATCCCAAGTGGCCTCCTCAACTAAGAGGTGCTTACACTGAACCTTAACTAGAGGAATCTCTCTGGTATACAACTGCATCATATCACTAGCCAACATAAGCACGGGCTCCTCTACAAAAGTCAATTTCTCATCCAACAGGACTGAGTCCCACCTAAGTACATGAGATTGATCAGGAATATACTTTTTCAACATGGAGATATAGAAAATTAGATCAACAACATCAAAGTGGGAGGCAAGCTAACTCATAGGCCACCTCACCAACAGTGTGGATAATCTCAAAAGGATAAATATATCAAGGGCTGAGCTTACCCTTCCTTCTAAACCTCATCACACCCTTCATAGAAGAAACATAAGGAACACATGGTTACCAACTCAAAATCTCAAGGCACGGAACATAAGGGTTGATATAGGCCTTTTTCCTACTCTGGGCTGCTCTCAGCCTATCCTAAATTACCCTGACTCTATCCAATGAGTCTTGAAGCAAATTCATACCACGAGGTCTTACCTCAGAGGTCTCAAACCATCCTATTATAGAGCGATATATTCTACCATACAAAGCCTCAAAAGGTGTCATCTTAATACTCGAATGATAGCTATTATTATATGCAAACACTGCTAATTCTAAGTGTTGACTTCACTGTGCTCCAAAATCGATAACATGGGCTTGAACTATATCCTTAAGCACCTGAATAGCCCACTCGGACTAACCATCTATCTGCAGATGAAAAACTATACTCAAATCCACTCAAGTACCCTAATCCTCCTAAAATGCTCTCTAAAATCGTAAAGTAAACATAGAACCATAGTGTTATATGATAGAAATGGGCACCCCAAGCAAATGAACTATCTCCCAAACATAAATATGGGTTAATATTTATGCACTGAAGGTCATTTGAATAGCAATAAAATGTTTTGACTTAGTCAAATGATCCATAATAACCTATATACCATCAAGACCATGGGAAGTATGAGAAAAATTACTAATGAAGTCTATAGTAATCCGTTCCTATTTCTACTCGAGGATGGGCAACCTATGAGTCAATCCTCCTGGATGTTGATGCTTGACCTTAACCTACTGACAAAATAGGCAATAAGCCACAAAGTCTACCACATCTCTCTTCATCCTATCCCACCAATATTGTTGCCTCAAATCACTATACATCTTAGTTGTCCCAGGGTGTAGGGCTATTCAAAACTGAACCGTATCCAATAAGCCAATCGTAAAATTAGCTTATTGGCTTATTAGTGTTGGCTTATCGGATAAACGGTTGGTGAAGGATTGAAATTTTATAATTAATAAATTATCATTTTGGGGGTGGATTACTTAATTTCCTTATTGGATAAACCATTAACCCATTAAGAATTACCTAATATACTTATACTTTTTCACCTAGATATATAAAAATTAAAATATATATTATTTTATTATAAAATATAAAATCTAAACCGAATATATCTGAA
The DNA here is from genome assembly GCF_002878395.1 of Capsicum annuum. NCBI lineage: Eukaryota > Viridiplantae > Streptophyta > Magnoliopsida > Solanales > Solanaceae > Capsicum > Capsicum annuum. The sequence goes on from NC_061116.1 coordinate 120,182,499, forward strand.
TTCTAGTGTAATAACCTAAAGCCCATTACTAATTAACCTTAATGAAAACTAAAGAGAAGTTATTAGAAGTAAAAGTAATATAATATATTCGGCATTTGGACTTTCAGAGCTTTGTAAAGCAAAGGCTCCAATTGACTGCTAGTGCTTTCGGCTTTGTTCTTCTACCGGTATGTCATCTTTATTTCTTTTAGAAAGAAAACCATTTCTTAGAATATATCGTGATTTATGAAGTTCCCTCTGTATCTATTTTGGCAATAGTGAATAGATATTTATCATGTATTCGTAGTGACTAGTCATTCTTCTTGATACATGTTTAGAAATTAACAAAACCAAAGCTCTACTATGCTTTTCTCTTAGAGGTTCCAGCTATAAGTAGTCGAATGGCTCAGTAGGCTCTTCCTTGCACAACCATGTTGCATAGAAGGTTAGAAGAACTTTCTCTTTATCACAATATAGTACTATCATTTGACTATTTTTGTAGTCAAATTATGGAGGGCCGATACACTGCGTGATAACTGTCTGATAATTATTTATCTGTTACCGAACTAATTGATATATTATTAGTTGGCTAGTGAATTTATATATTTTAAAACCGATATTAGATAAGCCATACCGTTAAGTGTAATAGTCCATCTGATCTATCCGATAAGCAGCCCTACCAGGGTGAATGGAATATCTAGAGTTGTAAGCCTCATAAAGAATATACTGAATTAAGTCATCAAGCCGAGGAAGATAAAGGTGACCCTAAAATTTCAAAATATCCTTAGAATTGATAGTGTGCCTCTCAGACTCACCACTCACTACCTAATGATGAAGAAAAAAAAATTGTTGTCCTCATACTAGCGATTACGAATCTGCTTAAATAGGGAGGACCTCGCCTCTACACAAGCCAAAATCCTTGCAAGATCCAAAATATCAAGAAAAACCATATAATTAGATAAGGACTGAATGTCCCATTCCATAGGCCTCTGAGAAACTGATATAAATGCTAAGCTACCTATACTCACTACCTAGCGACTCAATGCATCAGTTACTATATTTGCCTTACCCGGATGATACAAGATGGAATTATCATAATTCTTTAGCAACTCCATCTATATATGCTCATGATAATTAAGCTCTCGCTGGGTTATACAATGCTGAAGGATGCGATGATCGGTGAAAATCTCACAATGCGCTCAATACAAATAATGCCACCAAATCATGAGCACAAAAACTACCGCCGCCAACTCCAAATCATGAGTAGGGTAGTTGTAGTCACTCACCTTAAAATCTTGAAGAGCATAAGCAATGACATGACCTTTCTACATCAAAACACAACCAAGACAAACATTCAAAGTGTCACCAAACATGGTGAATCCCTCACCCTCAATAGGAAGAGCTAACACTGGGATGAAATAAGGCAATCCTTGACCTTTCCAAAGCTCAACTCACACTCCTCGGACCATCGGAAAGGAACTTCCTTTAGAGTCAACCTAGTTATAGGGGCTTTAATAATAGCAAAGCTCTTAACAAAGCACCTATAATAACCGGACAAACCAATAAAACTATGAACCTCAGTCAGAAACGTAGGCCTATCCCTATCACAAATCACTAAAATCTTAGATGGTTCACCATGATATCGACTTTAGATACGACATGTCCAAGGAATGATACTAACTTAAGCGAAAAGTCACACTTGGATAAACTGTCAAAAAGCACATGATCTCACAAGGTCCATAGCACTATCTTCAAGTTTGTAAGATGAAAAACAAAGTAGTTTATTTAGTGAAAGTTCTTTGGAGGAATCACTTAGTTGAGAGAGATACTTGGAATTATTTATTGATATGATGACCAATTACCTTCACCTATACCCTTCTAGTTTAGTTCCAGCTGAAGGTACTAGTTTCTTTCTTAGTATTCCTATTGATTTCATATCCATTAGCTGCCCTCGTGTCATAGCGTACATACATGTTTCATGATTTTAGTTTAGCTTATATTCAGTAAAATGGTTTAGTTATCATGTTAGTAATAGGATTTTAGAACTCAATTTTGGGATTGCAGCTCTTTCCCTATCTATTTAGCCTAGTTAGTCTCATTTGAGGATGAATATTCCTAAGGGGAGATAATAACATCCTAAAAATCCCTAAGATCATTTCTCTGATTAATCATAGAAAAATAGTCAAAAACTAAAAAATTCCTCACAAAATACATAAATAATGAGTCATCCTTGGTGGCAACAACTCATTTCATCCTAAGTATCTATCCTTAAGCCTTGAAAGTTTGCCTTTTATCCCATTTACTATGACTCCTGATGATGAGTCATTGTTAGTAGTAATGAGTCAACCCAACACTTTTTTAGTGAATCTCCACAAAGTCCTAAAGATTGATATTCCTCCCAATGAAAACAACTCCACACAATGAATCATCATCGGTGATGACGAGCCATTGTGACCAGTCGTACCCAGGCCCATGAAAAAATATACAGTCACAATATTCTAATGAAGATTCTGACATGATTACTCATCTTGGTGACCCATGAAAACTGGTGTTGCAAAATTAGCTATATATTTATTGGGTTTTTTTTGTATTTTCCACTTTCCTAACTTGCTATATTATTTTGTTTAAGACTTTTTTTGGGGGGGAGGGGGGGGGTTAAAGGGACTTAGAAATTTCTCACCCTCATTATCTCCCAAATCATTTAGTGAACAAAACAGAAAAGTTATTCTTTTCTCTTAAGACCCCAAAAGCTAGGGTTTTTTCTAAATCTCCAAGTCCAAGTTCTTAGCAATAATTCTTTGAATTCTAGGTATATGGGTATTCCATAAGGGTCTTATTTCACCCTCATTCCCAAAGCTATTTACCAAGTTGAGTTTTTTATGAAATTTATGAAATAAGGCAAGTTCCCATGTATTCTAATTTTATGATTTCCTTTAGTATTTATATATCTAAACATCTTTTAACCATGAATATCAGTTTATGGATGTTTTAATCGTGACTTTCATATATGGTGGTGTGTTGTGAACACACGATCCTAGATTCTTATAAAATTTGCATGAAATATCCAATTGAAGCATAATTTTAGATGAGTATTCAGTAAATCATTTTTATCATGATTCTCAAAGATAGTAAAATTACCTATAACTAGTCCTATGATTTTCACCATCTTCATTTACAACAAATTGAACTAGTTTATGTATTTTACTTATTTTTTAGTATTATTATGAGCATATGATCATTGGAGTAGTACTTAGCATCGAGAAAACATAGATTCAAATAACCCAAATGCTAAAATATGTGCCACCATTGGTGTAAGAGGTCCTCGCAAGTTGAGAGTATCTCTCTTAGACCAAATTGGATCATGAGTGAATTTTTACACCAATCATGATTCTTACCTTTGGCAAGGTATAAAATACACTCCTAACTTAGGTTACAGGTTAGACTCCATGTTGTTCATATGGTTTATGTTAGTTACGAGAACCTCCCATAACTTCAAATCAACATACTACATGACACTTAGTTTAGTTGTATTATGTAAGCTCATGAATTTTCTAATTATAACTTTATATAAGTTTTTATATGTATGTTTATGTATTTCAGATAGTCATCTTATATCAGATAAATTTTATGTCTTAGCATACTCTTTTAGTAAATACAGTCCTATTCTTTTTTTGTTGACCCTTATTTCAATTGATTAGATACTTGAGCACTCAGAGATTTTCATGAGTTCCTCGTATATAAGAAAGTATCTTCTGCCCCCTTCCACAACTATTTATATTTCCTATCGGGCTTTTCAATCTAACCCAAGGTCCAGTCATTATATAATGGAATATTGGGATAGGTGAATTCTTATAGATCCATCCCCCGAGGGATTCCTGTGAAAAGTTTCATTAACACGAAATTCCACATTGTTCACAAATATTCATTTTTTATTTAAAAATTTCTAATAATTTAATCCATAATAATTCTCGCATTGAACCCACTTTGTTTTCTTTATTATTGATAGAAATTCTCTTATTAAGACCTTATAAATTGATTAAAACCTCAGATTCATACTAGAACCACGATGATTCAATAAAAAACCCATCATATTTATAATTCCATATCTCACATAGTAAGTACATTCAAAGAACCAATCACATACACTTTCTTATGTAGTATCATATCAATGATATAGGTTCAGATCTTAAGTATTAGCCTAGCAATTGATCCATCCTAGTGACACCTTCACAACTTAAAATAGTGAGTCTTTATCAGCCGAGGACGAGGGTTCATGTTTGTTTTAGTATTTCTTTCTAGCTTTTGGACAACTTAGAGTTATCTAGGGACTTGTGCCAATAACTCATCTTCTAGTAAAGGCTTTCTGTCGGATAGTTGGTTATTTTATCTTTATGGTTTAGCCTAGTTATTTTTGTTTTTCCTTTTTGATACTGGTATTAGTTTTTGACTATCATAATTAAGTTTTTGTTATAGCTTCAACTCAATATATTTAGTTATATTTAGTATTCTTAATTCCATACTATACCATAGGTTAGTTTGGGGTCACTTGTGGATCTAAGCATTGGTGTTATGACTAGGGTGTAGTCTCAGATTATAACACATCTAAGGTGGGAATGATTTTATTCCTATGTTTAGTACACCCCTATTTCAAGTATTGTAACTTTAGTCAAAATGGAACCTACAGCTACACTCATGTCCCTAAGTTTCTTTATGTTTAAGTGCTCTTTGATTCCATAAACTCGTATCTTACGCTATGTATATGATGTTCACACTCATAATATGTAATAACCTATTATGTTGTTACTTAAAACATCTACGATAAAGGCATAAGAACCTTATTCTTAATATTTTATTGTAACACCCCGAATCTGGTACTCGAAATGTTACGCAGTGCTCATGACCCTGAAGGACCATAAGCTAACCCATGATTGATATCTGTAACTGAGCACTGAATAATATACTGAAAATTCAAAACTAAACTAATATTGAATATAAAACAATGTCTGTAATGGGGTATAACAATACCCAAAACTGTCTGAAACATGTTATAGTCTAAAATCCTCTAAACTGTCTAAACTCTGTGGAGTTGATGGGACATGTCCCCAACTAACTCCGAACTATTGAAATAATAAAGTAATAAAATAATTATGCTATCCTCAGATGATGAGGACTCACTGTTAATCTAGCTGTTGAGTATCTAATCTACTAAGGATGCTCGGGAGCTCGTGCTTCTAAACCTATGGTATAAAACACTATAGCGCAAATGCGTCAGTACGTTGAATATGCTGGTATGCAAGTGAGGTAGGCTAAATGCAATGGTTTATATGCATAAACGATACTAACTGACTGAATAACATAAATGTAAGAATACATGCATGAATAAGAGACAGCAATTAAATTTGTGATAATATTGACTTGTGAATTCTAATAACATAGATTTACTAATATCTGAGTGCTAATACTGGGATACTGAATAAGTGAGACTATAGAGTATTGTGGAACTGATGTTATATTATTAATAAAGGAAAGACTATTTCTGACAGTTCTAATTATGAAGAACTGGTCTGATTGACTATATCTGACAGTCCTGAAACTGAATACTGATAACATGGGATATTAATAACTGTATAATTGAAATAACTGATACTGAGTTACTATTTCTTATAGTCTAGGTTCTGATGGAACTAGTTGAGTTCCGTACTATTCTGAGTTGATTGTATCTGATAGTACTGACATCTAAAGAACTTTCTAAGTTCTATTACTGAGACTGAATGACTGTATCTGACAGTCCTGATTCTATAACTAAAACTGTGGGAAGTAGTCATCTAACCGACATGCCCCTATTAAGCTATTATAGCTGAGTTGGGGTCCGATCTGTAACCCCAATTAGAAGGTGTCAATGTTGTTCCACTGGTAAGGACAAGCTGTGAGTGATCCCTCATATAGTAGGTACTCAAAGGAGAATGGTGGGACCCTCATCTGACAGTGTTTATCCATTTTATCAACCCTTATATTTCAGTGTTGTTGTCTCAACCTATGCTGGCTACATAGTTCTGGAATGTAAGGATTACTTCTAAGGATCACACCCTCAACTGTCAGTGTGTGTCCCCATCCTTAGGTTTAATCGGTGCTAAATCCTACTCTCATCTGAATAGACACTGAACATGATTAACTGAACTAAACTGGACTGAGTTCATTGAGTTTCATTGACTGATGGAATACTACTGAGATTACTGAAGTACTGAGCTTTCTAAGATTACAGAGATTACTGAATGGGACTGTACTGATAATGAGTTTACTGAGTTTTTATGAGTCAAATGATTAACTGAATTCTACTGATCATGGCTTGGCTGAAAGTATCATGAAAACATGACACTGGCTCTAGGTACACAGCTAAATTGTCGGGTACAAGTACCCCCAGGACTCGATAGTATAAAACTTATAGAACATGATACTTCTTGAAATACATGACCAATATCAACAATATATAATACATCAATTTGGGGATTTTATGAAGTACATGGTTATCGTAATCGTGTACATGAATGGAATTGCATATAAATATGTCATACTTTCATAAACATATTCTCATGGACACTCCCTCAACCATTCATATGCACACAATATCATGGAAGTCATTCTTGGTCATAGGGTAAAGCATGCATTTATCACTTGGGTCATAATTAAGCTATATTGCATAATTTCTATTCTCTTAGGCATTTTATCAAACACCTAGGATGCATGACTTAGGGCATAGGAATGACCATCAAATTAATACAGCAAAACTTTGTATTTTAACTCAATTCCATATGTTTCAAATCACATACTATCATAGGTTCATGAACAACACATAAAGATTCCAACTTGGGAATTATACAACCATAATCACATGAACATAATCAACCCACAACAAAATATTAATAATACAAGATTTAAAACTTGATTCTTGGGCTTCATGGATGAAAGGAATCCATGAATGAACACTATGCATACCTTAGTTCTTGATTCTTGAATTTGAGTATTGAATTTGAATCCCCAATTGAAAACCCTAGCTTGTTCTTGAGAGAAACTTAAGAGAAACACTATATTTTTGGTGAAAAATGGTTGAATCACGTGTTATTGAGCTTAAATATGGGTGGGAAATTGACCTTTTTAACCCTTTTACTTCTATTCTAATTTTTGTCAAAATTTCCCGATTTAGTAGGCTGGTGCGACGTGGCTCTATCACGCCAAGTCTCTAGAAAATGACAACTAGGAAATTTCATGGTGGCGCGATGTGGTGAAATTGCGTTGCAATACTGGATGGGACCTAGAAGTTCACTGCAACGCGGGGGTATCGAGTTGAGACTCTAGAAAAAGGAAAATTCTGAATTTGAGCCTTAGCGCGACGTGCCATAATCGCAAAGGCTCACTATATTTTGACGATTGCCATTTTGGCCTGCTCCACGATGTATTGATGGCTCAAATGGCACACTGTCTTACTAAAAAGACTCTAACTCTTCGCCCGGGTGTCGGATTTGGGCGAATTTGGTATCGACGAAAAGCTTATTCAATTTCTCACATGATAAAAAGTGAAAATCTTGAAAATACCACCTGTATAAAAATAGATTAATCTTTAAAACAAGTCTTTGACATCTTTGGGACAAATTTATGGTAGGTATAAGTATGGGGTATTACAGTTATAGTATCAATTTATAGTATGGGAGTGTGTTAGACAAGAAACAAGGTGATACAATACCTCTATCACAAAGTTAAGTTGGAAGCGTCCTTACCAATTGTGTTTAGGTCTAAGATTAAACTAAGGTCAACTTTAAATGAATACTTCTCCTCGAATATAAGGCATTATGAGTTCCAATCCAAAAAATTAAATATCTTTAAGTCTTCTTTCTAATACCTCCAACCGTTTATTAATCTACATTCAGAGTAAAAAGCTATGGTCATTTTACTGAAGTTGGTCTATACTAAAAAGCTGAGGTCATGTAATGACTCGAGACTACCCCCTAGTCATTACACAGTGCCTACGGTCCCAAGAGATCACAAGCTAACCCATGAGCTGGTACTTGCTGTGAGCACTGAATAATATAATCATGAATGTGGAAGAATAACTGAAGTTCCATAAGGTTTTAAATATCTAAAATCAAACTGAAATATAAATCTAGGAAAATGACTATCTGAATCTAGTAAAGTACTGATAAACTAAACAACTAAATGACTGTAATGTCTGAAAAACCTCTAAGATTGATTGACTGAGAGTTGATGGGACACACCCCCAACTAACTCTACTGACTACTAAAATAAGGACATAAAATAAGATAGCCTTTCCTCAAGTCATGAAGACTCACCACCGCTACTGTACTGCTGAGAATATGAGGGACTAAGTGTGATCTGGGAACTGAGCATCGACTCCTATGATATGAGACATCATAGTGCAAAATAAAGCTATGTGATCAGCACTTTGAATGTACTGGTATGCTAAATGAGGTAGGCTAACTTGCAAGGTTTCATGAATAAGAATAATGATCTATCTGAATATACATCTAAAGTATAGAATACTGAATAGAGAACATGAAATCTGTAGATACTGAACATACATGAAAGTTTATAAAATACTAAAAATATATGAAAATCTATTAATAATGAGGAAACATGACCAAGCATATGATATGAACTGGATGAAATCTGCAAAATGAAATACTAAAATTAACTGTAATTTGTACGCTTTGGTCAAACAATACTAACACTAAAGAACTGAACTAGAACTGTAACTGAGACTACATCTTAGACTGTGGGAGGTATCATCTAACCGTCATTCCCCAATTTGAGTAAATCGTGGTCCAACCTATAACCCCAGTTAGAAGGGTGCTAATACCATGCCACGGGTACTAACGCTGGCTGTGTGGATCCACTAAACTGATATCATGTCCAAAGGACTAAGGGTGTCAAGCCTGAATTAACGAGTGACCCCTGTGAGATAGTCAAGCCAAATCTGATGGGTTACTACTCATATCCTATGCTGGATACGTAGTTTTAAAGTATAGAGACTACTACTAACGACTCTGCCTATCTGACAGGGAAGCCGCCATCCCTACACTCGCTTGGTGCTAAATCCTACTCCCAACTGAATGACACTGAAATGCTAGACTATTCTAAGTTTAAATGACTGTTCTGATAATGCTCATGAGATAATCTAAGGTTATTCTGAAGATACTGAGACAACATTAAGTAAATAGCTATGGTTTCGGATATTCAATACCCCGAGGACTCAAAACAATAGTAGTATCATGACACTAAAACATTGAAGGGCATAGCATGAAGACTCTTATTAAATCAATTGCTCTTGTAGGCATTTTATCAAACACTTATAGTTCATGGTTTAAAATAATCATAGAATTACTAAAAATAGCATAATCGACATGAAATTATCATAGAAAACACTACATCATGATTTAATTCAACAAATGATAACACTAAAGCATGAGGAATCGAATAACAACAATAACTTCATTAAAACATGGTATTAAATCAAAGTTCATGGAGATTAATGGATTAAATCATTATCTAAAATTAAATAACTTAAAAAGATCATAACTTTATAATTAAAAAGGTTACTTGAGCTCCATGGATGAAGGAATCCATGGATGAATATCTAACATAGCTAGGATAATGAATTTGTGAGGATTGATGGAGAGTTCTTGAGAAATTTCCTTGAATTTGAGAGCTATGGTTCTTGTTTTCTAAAAGGGGATCTTCAATTTTGAACAAGAGTTGAATAATGAATGACTATTTAGGTCGATTGAGGCTAAATTTCATATTTTAGGTTAATTAGGGTCCTAGAAGAAGACCCAATTACCCTTGGACGAATTATAAAATGGAAGCTGAAAACTGAAAAACACAATTTTTTTGGCCTTGGCGTGGCGCGCCACTATCGCGCCAAGCCACTGGAAAATGGAAAACTAGTACCTAGACAAATGTCGCGATGCGGTGCCATCGCGGTTAAGGTTTGGATGTTATTTTGGCCACCTCTACGTGCGCCAGCATCGTGAAAACCCACTATAAATTGATAAACGGGAATTTAGACTACTCCATGATATGTCATGATTGCAGAGTCACACTGGAAATTGATAGTTGTCATTTGGGCTGCCTACACGACACACTGAGGGTTAAAATGATGGTGTTTAACGACTGAAACTTAAAATCGTCATAACTTCTTACTCGGTTATCGGATTTGGGTGAATTTTATATCGTGGGAAAGCTAATTGAATTTCTTACACAATGATAGGCTCTAAACTAAAAAATAATGAGCATTTCAGAAATTTTATATATGAATACTCATGCACTGGGACTTAGATTATGCTTGGGAAATACGGGCTGTTACAATATCTCCTCTTTGGAATCATTCATCCCCGAATGAAACTGGTTAAGCTGAGGGAACTGATGGACTGAGCTTACACACTGAATATGTATGCATGATTCATGGAATGCATGACTAAACTGATTCATGAATGCATGACAGATATGAACATAATGTGCTACTGAAACTGAGCATGATAGAGAAAAATCTTAAGAAAATTTGGTACCTTATACTGAATTTAGATTTGCAAAAAAAAGATGAGGGTACTTGATCCTCATATCTTCTTCTGCCTCCCAAGTGGCTCTCTCAATGGATTGATTCCACCAAAGAACTTTGACTAGTGGAACTTCTTTTTTCCTTAGTCTACAAACTCGATGATCAAGAATTTCTATTGGAGCTTCCTCAAAGGAAAGATTTTTCTGAATATATATACTTTCTAATGGAACAACTACAGCTGGATCACCAATACACTTTTTCAACAATGAGACATTTAACACTGGGTGTATTGAGGTTAAATCTAAAGGCAACTCTAGCTCGTAAGCAACCTTTCTGAAATGACTGAGAATTCTAAAAGGACAAATATATCAGGGACTGAGTTTGCCTTTCTTGCTGAATCTCTTCACTCCCTTCATGAGAGAGATTTTCAAGAACACAAGATCACCAACCTAAAACTTGAGATCCTTTCTCCTCACTTCTGCATACAATTTCTATCATCTCTAGGCAGCCTTAAGTCTTTCTCTAATCAACTGAACCATTTCCAAAGCATCAAACACTAAGTTAGGCCCTACTACTGCAGCCTCACCTTCTTCAAACCAACCAATTAGAGAATAGAGAGCCTCAAATGGAGCCTTATGAATACTGGAATGATAGTTGTTATTGTATGTGAATTCAATCAGAGGAAAATGGTCATCCCAACTACCTTTAAAATCAACAATGCATGTTCTCAGCATATCCTGAAGAGTCTAAATGGTCCTTTCTGCTTGACCGTCTATCTGAGGGTGGAAGGCTATACTGAGGTGGACTTAGGTACCAAGACCCTTTTAGAACGCTTTCCAGAAGTGAAAAGTAAACTAAGTACCTCTATCTAAGATGATAGATAAGGGGACACCGTTCAATCTAACCAACTCTTTGAGATAGAGATTAGAATAGTCCTTGCTTGAGTAAGAGGTATGGACTGGCAAGAAATGAGTTGATTTGGTCATCATGTCTATGATAACCTAAATAGAGTTATGCTAACGATGGGTACGAGGCAAACTTTTCATAAAGTCTATTTTCACTTTCTCCCGTTTCCACATAGGAATACTGAACTTCTGCATAGACCCACTAGGGTTCTGGTGATCAACCTTAACTTGCTGGCATGTAAAGCACTTAGCTACAAACTCTGCAATATCTTTCTTCATCCCACTCCATAAATAGATCTCCCACAAATTGCGGTACATCTTAATGGACCCTAGATGAATAGAGTAACCTGTACCATGAGCTTTTGCAAGAATTTATTGACTCAACTCATCTACACCAGCCACACACAATCTACCCTGACAACTCAAAACACCATCTCCTCCCTTGAGAGAAAACCTCCACTTTCTAATCTCTAACTAAATCTTTTAACTTAAATAGACTGGGATCTCTATTCTTCTTTTCCTTCACCTCAGAAACTAGAGATGACTCTGAGCTACTCTACACCCATATACTACTTTCTGCTGAATCAAGTAAATGGACACCTAGCCGGGTAAGCTAATGAACTTCCTGCGCTAACTTCTTCTTACCATACTCAACATAAGTTACACTACCCATAGACATTCTACTGAGAGCATCATCCACTACATTGGCCTTTCCCAAATGATACAGAAAGCTCATGTCATAATCCTTCAATAACTCTAACCATCTTCTCTGGCATAAATTCAAATCTTTCTAAGAGAACACATACTGAAGGCTTTTGTGATCTGTGAACACATCTACATGCACCCCATACAAGTAATGCCTCTAAATCTTTAAGGCGAATACTACTACTGCTAACTTAAGATCATGAGGTTTAACTTGTCTGGAAGCGTAGGCTATGACCTTACCTCTCTAACTGAGGACACAACCCAAATCTACTCTGGATGAATCATAGTACACAAAAAAACCATATGAACCTTCTGGTAGAGTAAGAACTAAGGCTGAGGTGAGTCGAGTCTTCAACTCCTAAATCTAACCACTGAAACTTAACTTTCTTCTGAGTCAATCTGGACATGGGGGATACAATAAAATAAAACCCTTTAACAAACCAATGGTAATAGCCAGCTAAACCTAAGAAACTCTTGATATCTGATGGAGAGATGGGTCTAGGCCAGTTTCTCACCACTTCAGTCTTTTGAGGATCAACTCTAATGCCATCACCAGAAATAATATGGCCCAAAAAAGCTACTAATCTTAGCCAGAATTCACACTTACTGACTTTAGCAAACAACTGACGAGCTCTAAGAGTATGAAGTACTACTCTGAGGTGGTTTGTATGCTTATTTTCGCTACGGGAGTAAACAAGGATGTCATCAATAAAGACTATGAAAAACATGTCCAATTACTACTTGAATACTTGGTTCATCAAGTACATGAAGGTTGTTGGGGTATTTGTAAGACCAAAGGTCATGACTAGAAATTCGAAGTGACTATACTGAGTTTAAAAAGCTATTTTTCAGAATATCACATTCTTTGACTCTAAGCTGATGATAGCCTGATCTATGGTCTATCTTGGAAAAGTAACTGGCACCATGAAGTTGGTAGAACAAATCATTGATTATAGGAAGTGGGTATTTATTCTTGACTGTGACTTTGTTCAATTGACGGTAGTCTATGCACATTCTGAGAGACCTGTCTTTCTTACACACGAATAGAATAGGTACGCCCTATGGAGAGATGTCGGGTATAATGAATCCCTTCTCTAGGAGATCCTTTAACAGTTCTTTTAGTTCTTTGAGTTCAGCTGGAGCCATTCTGTATGGCAGAATAGATATGGGTTATGTATCTGAGAGAAGGTCTATTCCAAAGTCAATTTCTCTTTTGGGATGAACTCCGGGAAGATCTTCAAGAAACACATCTAATAATTTTTTTACTACTGGGACTAACTAAAGAGTAGGTCGCACGAGATGGTAAATACACCCCTTCGATATCATCTTTATAGCTCTAAAGTACAAAATTAACTGACCCCTAAGAGTTGTATCACTATCCCTCCATTCAAGGACTGGTTCATTTGGAAACTAAAAATGAACTATTCTATTTCTAAAATAAACTGAGGCATAGCATGAGTGGAGCCAATCTATGCTGAGAATGACATCAAAATCCATCATCTCTAACTCTATGAGATCAACTAAGGTAACTTTTTGAGATATTATGACTGGACAATTCCTGTATACCTGCCTGGCTATAATGGAAACACCTATTGGGGTAGACACTGAAAAGGGCTCTGCTAGAGTTTTAGGACTGACTCTGAAATTGACAGTTATATATGGAGTTACAAAAGAAAGATAATCTCCGGGGTCTAGCAAAGCATAAACATATAAGTGAAAGACCTGCAACATACCAGTAACTACGTCAAGAGAATTTTCTTAATCTTAGCAGGACTGAAGAGCATATAATCTGTTCAGACATTGACCACTGGTAGCATTGGAAGCGGCACCCTGCTGAGTTGGGCGGCCGGATGGAACTGACGACTGATGGAACTGGCCCTATTGGCGTGCATCCCTACCTTTATAAGAAACTACCCGACACTCCCGAATCCGATGGCCTGGCTTACCATACCCAAAGCACACATCACTACCCGCTCTACACTCACCCTGATAGTGTCTGCCGTACTTCTGACATAAAGGATTGGTACAAGCACTACTAACACTGACCTGGGACTTAGAGCCTGGTGCCCTATCCCTATTATCGTTTCTGAATTTGGGTACTGGGGCACTATCTAAAAAAAGTACTGGGGCTGAAGACCTATGATGAAACTGAGGATGGTTACCACCTTCTGACTTGGGTTGATTGAAATTAAAACTACCCATCCTAGCTCTCTTGTTTCCTCTCTCCTTCTCTTTAATCTTTTTCTCCTATATTTGTTTAGCATGGACCATCAGTCTAGACAAGTTCATCTCACTAATCATCATTATGGTCCTACACTCATTGACCATACTATTAGACATGCTAGACATAAACTTACTCATCTTGGACCTACTGTCAGCCACCACATAAGGAGAATATCTAGCTAACTGAGTGAACTTGAGAGAATACTCCCTCACACTCATGCTTCCTTGCCTCAAATTAATAAATTCTAACACTTTGGCATCCCTCAACTCTAATGGAAAGAATCTGTCCAAGAAAGATATCGAAAACTCTTCCCATTCTATAGGCCCTGCATCAATACCTTTATTAACTTTCCACTGCTTAAACCAAGTATGGGCTATATCCTGCAATTGATTGCAGCTAACTCGACACTCTGACTAAACGTCCCCCCCCCATAGCATCCATGACCTTCTGAACCATATCAAAGAATTCTTGTGGATCCTCTTCAGACTTGGATCCCATGAAAGAATGAGGATTCATCTGGGTAAAATCCCAAATTCTAGGTGCAGCAGTATTGGCCACTGGGTTGGCTGGAAAAGAAACTGGCCATTCATTTCATGCTACTACAGAGTTTGCTAGAGTAGTGAACACAGCGCTGAATTCTACGTAAGAGACATGCTCGTCTAGAGGATATGCCTGAATGGGCTAAGGGGCTGGATGAGTTCCTGTTCTTCTTCCATTTTTCTTAGGAGTCATGTACTTTGAATAAAAGGAGGAAACAAATTAGACATAGAGTTTAACTTGAGCTCATGCTCACTCACATGACATGAATACTGAAAGAAGGGAAACTTTTTCCTAAACGCCTTGTAGCCTCTCATCCATAAGTATGGCATGCTACGCACCCATGCACAAGACTCTCTCAATGTGGCTTTCAGACTTTCTAGTTTACTTTAAAATGTTAGGCTCTGATACCAAGTTTTTAACAACCCAAGACTACCCCCTAATAGTTACACGGTGCTTACAGTCTCGAGAGACCACAAGCTAAACTACGAACTGGTACCTGCTGTGAGCACTGAATAATATAATCATGAATATGAAAGAATAACTAAAGTGCCATAAGGTTTTAAATATTTGAATCAGAAAGTGGTAATTATCCTCAGTTTCATCAGAGGTCTTCAGCCCCAGGGGTCCATTTGGACTACCTACGCGACACGCTGAGGGTTAAAATGACGGTGTTTAACGATTGAAACTTAAAATCATCATAACTTCTTACCTGGTTATTGGATTTGGGAGAATATTATATCATTGGAAAGTTAATTGAATTTGCTACGCAATGGAAGGATCTAAACTGAAAAATAATGAGTGTTTTAGAAATTTATATATGAATACTCATGCACTGGGACTTAGATTATGCTAGGGAAATACGGGGTGTTACAGTTCACTGCAACAAAATTTCTATTGGGATATCGAGTTGTTGCAATGACTCTCAGGGAAAGCTTATTTTTATGGATTCTTGGTTTGAACTCACAAAACTTATTCAAAAGCCCTAGAAGGGTAATTTTATCATCTTTAGGATGGAAATTCTTCTAGAAATTCTTCTTTTAGGTAAGAATTTATGCCCTTTAACATCAAATAGTCTATTCTTTTTCTAGATCATTAGAATGAGGATTTATGGTAAATTCTTGGGTATTAGAACCCTGGGTTCATGAGACATTTGAAAAAAAACTATATGTTGGCACCATATCACCTAGAATTACTTCAAGATTGTTAACTAATGATTTGTAGCATTTGTTTGTTATTCTATTACATAAGAGTTTGATTGTTAGGAACTTTGAATTCAATAAAATTGATATCGTTAGCTTAAAACACCATTAATGGCGGTGGTTTAAGTATTAAAGAAGTAGTCAATGATTAGTTGACCATTGGATTATGTTTTAGACTATGAATAAGTATAGAATTAGTGGAGTGAATTCCTAAAGCAGTTATTTGAAGAGTAATTGATTAATTACACCTATAATTATTTGACATCTAGATTATTCCACTAATTAGGCATGTAGAAACGAAAAGAGCAACCTTCATATGGGTTACTTGTTAGAAGATATTTGGTTAAGGTAGTTTATGGTTTAATATGTAGTAGATTTGGGTAAGATACATGTAATAACTATAGTTTTTATGGGAGACTAATAACTCTCAACTTACACCATTAATTTGGTGCAACGCGATCGTTGTCAATATAATTACCCAACTTAGTTTGGGGTCAAATCCACAAGGAAAGTAATTTAAATTTCGCGACCTATGTACGTTGAAAGTCACTAAGTGTTGTCCCACAATGTATATTTAAAAAGCAAAACAAAATTTAAATTGGGGGAGGTATGATCTCAAACGTAGTTTAAACAAAATTTACTTATGGCACTAATTGAGAACAACAATTATAGACTAGATACCAATAAGAGAAAGGTCTTGGGATTATACTTATCCTAGGGGTCATACATGCATGAGTGATTGAGGGTTAGTCCTATTCTTAGTCAAAAACTTGGGTAGGCTAGATTTTAACTTTTAATGTGAGTCTTTCAACAACACAACAAATTTCACTCATGGATTCTTTTGAATGCCTCATGAATGTATCAATTTCACCAATCTAAAACCTCAACTTAACACTCCTATTTCTAGGATGATATCAATCAATCTAGCTACTTCATATAACATCCTTACTTCTAAGATAATTCTAAGAAAATAACTAGTATCAAATAGTTTTTCACTACTACTCATCACCCACACCACTCTTTCAAGGATGATGTGGGATCCAAGCCAATTGGGGCTTTCACCCACAATTATAAATTCAATCATGGAGTAATAGTAAAACCCAACATCAATAACTAATAATTAGGAATGACAATCAACACCTATACACTCAAGTATCCTTATCAAACATAACCCCAAGATAAATATTTAGCTACTCGTGAGATTTGAGAAAAGAGATATGCCCAAATTAGCATCGAATGGATCTATTGATAATAAATCTAGAATAATCCCAAAGCTTCAATCTCATATTACAACTAAAAATAATCTCTTGGATCTTCAGTACAATTGTTGTTTTCCAAATTGGAAGAATTTCTCCCAATACAAAATTGAAGATTAGTTGGAAGATACTCCCATTTTGCAAGCGTTTAAGCTTTTAAGTCTTCGGATTTAGCTGTGCGGATTTACAATTTCTCCCTTAGAGGATTCCCTCTACCCCATAATTATGTTCTTTGGATTGCAATCGCACTTCCACGATCGCATATCATCTTACCAATAAGGCGATCGTTGTAGCTGGGGGTTTCCTGTGCTCTAGCTTTTGTTCCTTTTCCCTATTTTTCTTTCCTTTCAACTTTATTTCTATTCATTTTCATCATAAGACCTGGAAAATCACAAAAACTAAAAACTAGTACATTCCAATGGAGAATTAGTCTTATTTTGACAATGTTAGCCTATAGTAGTGCATAAATTTGGATGGCAATAAGTGGTAAATTTGCCACTCATCAGAGACTTCATGCTGACCTATAAGCATGTAGTTTGGATGGATAAAACAATAAATTAAAGTAATGAAGATCTAATTGGGTGTTGTTATGTTTTTATGTGGATCACTCAATGGATTTTTGTATTTAGGACTTACTTTACAATTTAGAAATTTAATATGTGAATGTGGGTATGTTGAAAAAGGCCCTCTACTCATCCACAATCTTTTCCCCTACATTTATGTCACCTTGTCTAGCACATAAGATATTATAAATGGTAGTTGGTAAGTCACATTGGTGATGTTTTCAAAATGATGAATCCTCCTGGAAACCAATTTCAGCCACCACAAAACATTACTGGTGAAGCTGATACTCTTGGTGCCCCTGCGGGTGTAATTCAAGGAGTCCTCTCATTTTTTCCTCTACCACCAGCATATTTCACAACCACTGGTAGTCACTCTCCTCATTTTTCTCCCTCCAGCCATCATTTAGGGGATTTGGCACCCTAAAGCTCAATTAATGACCTCTGTCCCAACTGGAAACTCTACACCTTGAATTAAAATGGTGGTTTTGGGAGCTCCCACTTCACAACAAGAAGACTGACATAGAACTCCCTTACCCAATTTTCATTACAATCACCACCTGGCTCTACTTACAGCCCCCGACCCATCTTCTGTAGTTGTTTTATAAAAATCTGCACCTATTCTACTACTTTATTCATTAAAACCCATATTTATTCATGAGCCCTTTGAATTTTAGTTTCATAAATTTCCTATTGCATTTGTTGTTGATGAATCTATCATAATTGAGGGGAATGTTGCTACCTCTGGCCATAGTAGTAGTATCTTTAAAAGTGAAACAAAATGTGTCAGAGTGCATTTTCATTAATTTTCCATAAGAGGTTAAGCATCAAAGAACAATAATAATGGAAAGTTAATTCAGTCTTTTCCAGGCAGGGACACTACCAAACTTTTACTACAACAACACCTTCTCTACTACAATAATGTTGATGTAGTGAAAGGGATTTCACCATATTGGATAGGACCCAACACAGTGTCATAACCCGATTTATGAGTCATGATGGCACCTATTTTATCCCACCAATAAGTAAGCCAAACCATAGCCCAGAGCTATAAGCAATGGGCTAATTTGGTGGAAAGTGGCCTAAAAGACAGAAATCAACAATTAAGGACTTATAAAAATAATGAGGCAATAATGATAGTCTAAAATATAGATAAAACATCCATAACCATTGCATGACCTAGTAGTGTTGGTATAAGAGCTACTAAAAAAGGAACATCAGTACTGAAATAATCAAATACAACCTATCACAAATAATGAAAGACTAGACAGAGGTAACAGAAGGAAAAAAGGCAACTCTAACTTTGAGAACTCACCTTATCTATGAAATTAACTTAGCACGAATGTCACATCAGCGGCGGCTACTAGTACTCAGATCTTCACCAAAAAGGTACAAAAGTGTAGTATATGTACCAAAACCATGGGTACTCGAAGGCATCATTGGTCGACTGAGCTAAACCATGTTATAAATATGATAAAGATGCAAGATAAATAAGCTAAGTCAAGGTAAAAGGGAAAACCTGGAAATAAACTCCAACACTGTAAATAAATAATCAAAATAGGCAGAATATGAAAGAAAACATAATTAATAGTATAACACTAGACCCCATAAGTAAGTTAGTGAAGAAAAGTAAATAACCAATGTGTGCCACCATAAGCTCAAAGGATGCAGTCAAAGGAGAGTAAATAACCATTTTTTTATAAATTTATCGAATGTCAAGCCATAATCATAAATCCTTTGTACTGTATCATATCATACAAAAATCTTAATGTCAGACTTAAACTGGAACTCAATAGTATCAACATCATAACATTATTTGTAATACTTGAACCAAAACTCATATTTTCAATATCATCGTCAATTGTAGAATTGAATCGAAACTAAATATCAATAAACCATCGGGATTTGCCCAAAATTAGCACCAACTTCCAAATATAAATTAGCAGAATCATTAGGTATTTAATCTCCTCAAAGTCCCAAAATAAGCATTTCAAAAGGTATAACATGCATATAGAAGTCTACAAAAGCTAACACAAGTCATGGCCTAAGGTGGGCCAGAGGGGGCCTGCTTCTAATCCCCACAATTTATTCTAAGGAAAATTCTACCTCAAACTAGGATAAGGTATATAAGTTCATGTCTAGATATTAAATAATCTATAATTATCCCCAAGATAGAAATTCAACCTGAAACATGAGCAACTTAAGGCAATTTTTACTAAATTACGATTCCTTATTAGGCTAAACAGTCTAAATAATACTAATTATGTCTATCAAAATTCCAACACCTAAATCACATCCCATATATAACATAATATCATAATTACACTATCAATTAGCTCAATCTATGAAGAAGGTAAACCTAGATTACTTTGACGCTGAAGAAAACCCAAAAGAATCGACTAAACTGATGATTTTCCTTTCTAAGTAGCTTCTGCAAGATGCCACGTTATCAAAATCACAATCTACTTATCAAGAGAATAACAATGATACTCATATTGCACTATTGTACTTTGGGTCCAAAATTATGTAAAAATCCCAATGGGGTCTATTTATGGAATGACACTTTCAAAACCAACAACATGTCCCTCTATGATTAAGAAATATATACCCTAAAAAATAGGTGAATTCCAAGATCTAACGGTTCTACAATAAACCCACCAATATTTTAGGGATTTTGGAAATAGATTAAGGATTTAATCAAGTAATTAATGAAATCTTACCATAAATTCGGAGAACAAATGCATAATTTAAGTTCAAAAATGCTCCAAAATAACCCATCAATGATTCTCCCATGATTTACAATTCTTAGGGTTCTACACTCTTGGAAATTGGTAAAAAAAAATGGAAAAAATTAGGTTAAATAGGGTATTTATAGGCTTCCCAAGTGTCCAAGTGTCAGTAAATCAGACACCAAGTCGCTTAAGCGATCTTCGCTTAAGCAACCGAGTGTTGCTTTCGCAATATTGGTCACCTCTGCACATGATCTCTTAAGCAACCTTTGGACTCTTAAACGACCATCGCTTAGCACCAAAGGAATCGCTTAAGAAATACCTGTTGGGAAAGTTAGGTTGCTTAAGCGATCATATGGCCGCTTGAGTGACTCCAAGGTTGTTTCAATGAAAAGTGGGTCCTACACCATGTGCCATTTTCCTTAACATCCAACGAATAGCCCGAAATAAGTCTTGGATTCTGGGGATCCGACCAAGAGTCCACCTACCCTTAAGTCAATGTGGAATTATCATAATTGGAATACAAGGTCGTTTGACTAAAGTTTTTTCCTTGTAGCCAATTTGAACCAATGAAGACTTCAAAATAAGGAATTGGCTCTAACAAAACAAACGACCTTCCTAGTAATCAAACTATCAGCTCTGGAAAGTCATATATGACTTGGGGTAGCTATAAGAAATCTCTAAACTATGGAAATGAGTGAAAACATAGACCCAGAGGTTCATTACAATATCCACTACTAACAGAACTTTTATCTGCAAAAGTAAGGGTTCAAATGTACCTAAAGCCTCAAACAGGTGAGGATACTAGGTCTGCATCTCTGTCTTGATCTCCTAAGTAGCCTCCTCTACTCGATGGATCCTCTGTTAAACCTTAACTACTAGAATCTTTTTAGTGGCCAACCGTCTAAAATCATTGACTAATATGAGTAAAGGCTCATCCATGAAGGTCAATCGCTCATATAAATAGACTGAGTCCCATCTATGCACATAAGATGGATCAGGAATGTATCACTACAACATAGGAACATGGAAAACTAGATCGACAATAACAAAATCTAGGGGTAAGGCTAACTCATAAGCCACCTCACTAACTGTGCAATGAATCTCAAAGGGTCCAATATATTTGGGGCTAAGCTAGCCTTTCCTTTCGAACCTCATCAAACCCTTCATGGTCAATACACAGATAAATACCCGATCATAAATGCCAAATCTCAAGGAACGAAGTGCATGGTCTGTATAAGCCTTCCGCCTAATCAAACATTCCCTCAACCTATCCTGAATTACCCAGACTCTATCCAACAAGTTCTGAAGCAAGTTAGTACCATAGGGCCTAATCTCAGAGGTATAAAACCAACTAGTAGGAGAGCGACATCGCCTACCATAAAAAGACTCAAAATGTGTCATCTCAATACTTAAATTATAGTTATTATTATACTTGAACTCTGCCAAAGCTAAGTGTTTCCCCCACTAACCTCCAAAGCCTATAACATAGGCTCAGAGTATATCCTTAAGAACCTAAATAGTCCCCTTCGGCTGCCCGTTAGTCTGAGGATTAAAGGCTATTCTAAGATCCACCTAATTACCCAACTCTTCCTAAAAATCTCTCCAAAAAATAAAAGTGAATACTGAACCCAGGTCTAAAATAATAGATATAGGTGATAACGTTCAACTTGTATTTTAAATTCAATGCAAGGCAGACATTGTCAATATAATACCCAACTTTGAGTCTAGATAGAATCCACGAGGAGTGAAAACTTAGAATTCACAACTTGTAAGTGTTAAAAGTTAACTATGTGTTAAACCGTAATGCCGAATTTAACAACAAATAAAAATAATTGGGGGATTTGAATTTAACAATGTTAAAGATAATAATAATTGACAATATTGCAATATTGGAAAGTTGAGTATCATAAAATAGAGAGAAGCCTTGGAGTTACATTATCTTTGGTGAGATTTATATAAGCATTATAAATGGTTGGTCCAAGTTTAGTTAAGGGTTTTGGATAGGTTAGATTTTAGGTCTTGGTGTCAATCTTTCAATAACATACCAATTCTCACTCATGAATTCTTTAGAACACCTCATGATTTCCAATCTACTAATCTACTACCTCAATAAACAGCCTTATTTCTAAGATGATGCCATTGAATGAGCTATCTCAAATAACACCCTTAGTTCTAAGATGCCATAATTCAATAAGCTAATTCAAGTTATTATTTGCAATTACTCTTCACCTATATCCCTATTTCAAGGTTGATATGGGATCAAAGACAATTGGAGCTTTCACCCATAATTCTCAATTAAAACATAGAGTAAAAGCAAAACCCATCATAATTAATTAATTGATTGTAATCCCAAAAGATAAGTTTAGCTACTAATAAAATGAGAGGAAATAAATATACCCAACTTTTCATTCAATTCATCTATCATAAGCAAAATAAGTATAATATAAAACTTTAATTTCAATCCAAAGCCAAAATCTCTTGGAAACCCTTACAAGTTTTGTTTTTACTCAACAATATTCTTTTTAGCTCTCAAAACATAGAAATTGGATGTTGGAAATATAAAGGGTTTAGACTTTTATATCTTGGGATTGGCCCTTGTGAAACTTAAGCTTTTCCCTTGTAATTTTGCCCGATGCCTGCGATTACGACCTTTAGTCACGAGTGCAACTCTGCTATCGCGATTCTTTAGCTTATGATCGCACCACTCTGGTCTGCATGGACTTCCCTCGATCGCAGGGATTTGGGTCATGATTACATCTTTTTGACTTGTTGACTAATAGTGATTGCACACTATATGTTGTGATAGCGATAACCGGGGCCTGATTCTGTGTTGTACTTTAACCCTTGTTCCAACTCTGCTCACTTTACTTCCATTCCAACTGTGTCAACTCATTTTTATTAATTTTCCTGTATGATCAAAACACTAGTGCAATTCAATGAAGGATTAATCTCAAATATGCAATTTAATCACCATAGTGTGCAAGAAATGAGGTACGAATGAGTGGAATGTTTACCACTCATCAACACCCCCAACTTAAAGCTCTTTCTTGTCTTCAAGTGACACTACTTCAAACTTAATGAGACTATTCAACTTTGAGCCCACACTTTCAACCAAACGATCACCATGATTTTGAACTTAATTAGCAACAAAAATTAAAATCAATCACATTTTAAAGAATACAACAAACTTTTAAGAACAATCAAGTAACAACAACTAACTCTCATGAGGTGACTCTCTATCAATAGTGACAACTTTATATCTTTACCTCATTTTTGGAACATGACGATCTCACCAACCTAGATTTGTCTAAATGCCTCCTCACAAAAGGAATTCCCAACACATCATAATTTCAATCTTGCAACAAGGGACTAATGTACAAGCACTCACACTCATAAATAACTTCTCAATGCAAATAAGTATCATACCATATGCTTTCCCATATTTTCGATCATTACTAACTTGAAGACACTTGATTGGAGATATCAAAGGGATTTTTCAAGCTTGTAGCGTAGTCTCAGGGAAGGGTAGGATAATCATTTAGGATGAATGTGATTACACACTCCTTGAACTCTACATAACACACTAACTTAGATCAACTTTAGATCATTGGCCACTTAATTTAATTCTAAATCACACATGTGCCTATCTTTAACACATTAGTTCATCCATCTTTTGAAAGAATTCTTTTTCCACTTCTTTCCTTTTTATAAGTTCATGCTTTTCTTTCCTTTTGTTTCTCCTTTACATTTTCTCTTTTAATTTTCATCAATGATTTTCTCCTAGGCTTCCATTTATAAGACTATGGCCCATGATCACCTTCTTCCAAGATCCACCACCCTAACTTAGGTTTTTAGCCTCAAGTTGGTACTTTTAAAGTCAAGGGAGATAGGGTTCAAAAAAGGGACAATCTTTCAAAATGTTCAAGGTTTGTAATGCGGTTGCCAAAAAAAGTTTCATCAACTCAAAAGGGGTGGCTAGGGATACCATTCAATCATAGGAAGGCTTTTTAGGCTAAAATGGTTTTCAATAATCATAAAGATGGACTAAGATCATTTCACTAGCCACGTGTAATCAATATTAGTTTTGAAATATCAACAAGGCAAGTTCGATACGACACAAGTAAGCATGAGAGTCAATCAACTAAAGGCAAACTTTTCTTGGAGGATTAATTGGATTTCCAACTTAGGAGAAAAAGGAGTTATTCATTACATATCACAAACTAAAGAATTTGGAGGCACCAAAAGTGGTAAAGCACTGTCACCAAATCATTCAATTATATGCCCTTGATTTTTACAAAAAAAAATTGGATGGAGGAGGATGCTTGCTTCGCATTTCACCATGTAAGTTTAGCTATTGTTAGTATAAAATCAAGTTACCATCTCACATTTTAGCTGTCAAAAGAGAAAACCATATGTCTACTCAAACCTTACCATAGGAATAATGGCAATCCCAATCCATAATGCCACGAGTATTCAGACTTCTCCTACATCTATGACTCAATACCTAAACATAATAATTTTTCCTTATGAATGTCGTTACTTAATTTATCATAGGAAAAGGCTCACCCAATGCCAATATCAAAAAGAAAAATAAAAGGATAGAAATGAAAAACAAAAGCAACTAATCCATAAAATATAGACACCATCAAGGTACCAATATTATAACCCAAATTAGATTATCCATAAAAAATAAAAGCCAAATCATCCAATGAAAAACAAAATATCCAATTAATAATCCAAATAATATAGACCAAATAAAGAATAAAATATGGAAAAGTGGGCCCCCCAACTAAAAAGTTACAGTATCCTCACTGCATATAATTAAAGAATAAGAAAGTAAAAGGGGCTCCCTGAAACTGCATCATGTTGCCATCGCTCTCTATTTCCTTATCAATATCATCAACTTTATTATTATCTATCTTTTCATTGTTGGACCACCTAGCTGATACCTCATCATCAGATCCTTCTCTGGAGGAAGAAAGTCTCTCTAGTAGCTTCAGGACCTTCAATAAGCCCTTCACCCCTTTCTATATATAGGTGAAAAACTTATCTCTCTTTTTTGCCCTTCTCCTCATCTCATTATGAGAGTCTTATTGATCTTAATAGACCATACCAAAGATGTGTAGGCCTGCTCCAGCATAGATATGGTGGCCTCCTAAGACCTATAATCCTCGAGAAACTTCTTGTAATTACCTTGGGTGACATATGAAGTGTGACCTATAGAATATTCAGCCAATCTCTAAGGCAATTTAGATACCAACTCCCACACTATCTATATCTAACTAAAGATCTCCTTAAATGGCCCTGCTGAGGATGGCCTCTAAGATTCCATATCATCATCTACCTACTTACCTAGATCGATTTTTCTTTTTTTTCTCTTTGAATTTTTACCCTTACCACGCATCTTCAGTGGGAAAGTAGGTGTCTTTGGAGCTATCCAATTATCCCCCTGATACTCTTTAACTCTTGCCCAAGGCATAACTTTGTCATTAGAGATAGGAAAATCAACATAGGTCCTCATAAATTCTTGTTGTACCTCAGCTCCAAGAGCACAAATCGACCAACATTCAATGCAATGTTGTTGATGATGCATGCTAATATTTGGTCTCTCATGACAAGGATATTTATTATATTTATGGTCAGACATACATGACTACAAATAATAATTAACCAAATTTTCACCTTAGCCATGAAATCATTCAGGTAGATCCCTGTTTTCTTAGCTGCCTATGGTACTTCCCTTTCTATGCATAGTTGTGCAGCCAACAAACTCTTAGGAGCATAGTTTTTCTCCCTGAACAACCTCTTATCGGCATTCAACAACCCATACATATCATAAATCAACTCAGAGTCAAAATAAATAACTTTTGCCCTAATCGTCATGATTTGGTTGGACAGTTTTACAATAGTGATGTTTGCGTGAAACTCTGGAACACATTGTTAAATTGCTCGACATGGTTCGAGGGAAAAGAACATCCATTCGATAACCACTAGCCATTGGTGAAAGACCAGGAGTTTCTCAGGCACCTACTCCAAACAAATGCCCCTCTCAGGAAGCAACTTCTTCTTGGCTAAATCTTCATAGTAGGTGGACTAATAGTCAGCAGAGAGGAAACAATTTTGGTCCTATTCTTCCATTCTTAGACTTTCTATACCTGGAAACAATGCACAAACATTTACCATCGAGATCATTATGTGAAAACAATGTAATGTGATTGAGCTAAGCTAAAGAAATGGCTAAGGGATCAACTCAGGGTTTAGAAATAAACTTTTAGACTTTTGGGCAGACTTGCAGATAGGTCTCAGGCACTACAATCATGATTGTAATAACTGAGGGCACCTACAGGTAGGCCTCAAGTGCTGCGATCGCACTCTACTGACTTGTGATTGCGACACCTGAGCCTTCATCATCCCCAAGTTGCTTAACACTAATTTTTATAATTTCATGCCCAATCTTGCTAACACATATCAAGTAAATTACAGAACATAATCCCTAATCTAATACCAATCAACATGCCCTCTAAAATATTATAAGACTATCAAGAATTATATTTAGGTATTTTACCAAACAATTGGTGTGCATCTGAATTTAACACTTGTTTGAAAAAAATTTGGCTGCTCAAGACTTCCCTAATGATGTACAAACCAATCAACTTCAGTAACCACATAAAACATCCTTAATTTAAACACTAATTAAGCATAAAATTCACCAATTCAAGCCATGGTCCTACATATGTTTCTAAAATTCAAGGATTAGAGAGGAGATATGAAGGACATACCTGATGATTAAATGCAAATAAAAATGGTTAACACTTTAGAATCATTTAACAGTGATGAAAATTAATGGATTTTTAGGTATTTTAATGGGAGTGTGTGGAGGTACTATTTTGGAGATAGTTTATTTTTATAACTTATCCTCTCGCGATCACAACAAGGGTGTTGTGATCGCGATAGCCCAATTATACAATCACGAGTGTCTTGGTGATTGCAATACCTGTGACCAAGCTGGGCAGACCCGAATCATTAGGTCACGATTGCACTACCTAAGACCAGGTTCAATTTCTCTATTTTTTAGCTAGGGTGTCTCCAAGCTCACTCCACTGTACTTTTTGTTCTCCAAGTTGTTCAAATGCACCTTCAAAGTACCCAGATTCCAGGGATTAATCAAAAACTAAAACAAAAACTACTCTAACTATCAAAATTAAAAGAATACATGCCACATTCCTGGCAATGATAGGTTGTCTCCCATCTAGTGACAAATTTAACATCGCAACATGATATCTATCCATCATTAATTTGGATCCTTGGGCTAAATCAGCCCAAGATATATTCCTAAAGCACCTCTCACTTTGTCATCTACCATATAGAGTACCAACACTACTGTAAATCCATCGGTTTCTTCTTAATTTTGCACACCCAGAAAGAGACTTCATCATTGTGTACCCAAGGATTAAATAGAACTTTTTAATTTTCCTTAAATCCTAATCCTAAACTATAATGTTAAGTGGGATTAAAGGGGGTAGTTAACCCTTTTCCCATATCATATCACAAATAGTTTGAAATTTAATAGAAGAAGCAATTAAGCTCTTTCAAGTCAAGAATCTTAGGGTTTTTATCCAAGGTCAAGATTCAAGATCTTAGTATGAAATCTCAGACTCCAGATATCTAAGATTTCAATAATAGGTATTCTTTCACCCATGTGTCCTAAAGTAACTTAGTGAATTTTAGTTTCTCCATGAATGATAATTTATGGTTCATACTCAGTTTATGATTTCCCTAAATTTTAGTGTTATTATGATTTCTACATTCTTATGACATGTTTCCTATTATTTTACATCCAGTATGATATATTCCTATATGAATTAAATACAAGTGCAATGACCTTTTAGGTCATTTTCCATATTCTTCCTTGTTTTCTCTGATAGAGCTTCTCCATAGTCATCCCAAGTTATCAATGACTTGCAGGAACCAATAATTTGGTTACCTGATGGTTCATTTGGATTTAGAACCCCTTTTCTCAATTTGAAGTCTTTGTTGGTCCAAATAGATAACTAAGCAATAACTTTAGTACTACAGCCTCGTATGCAAAATCCAACTTTGCCAAAGTGTCCGAAATATCAAAAACTATGGGGTTTCATAAATTATTTATTCAAAATGGACCCCGAATACATCTCGAGGTATTGGCCAAAGCTCAGAACCAAGTTCCAAGCTTCATCCATGCATAGCATGCACCGAGGCACCGCAATTGTGTCCAAAGAGGTACGACCGTAAGATCGTGACTATGATGACACAGGGGCCATGAATGCTCCATCATAGGGTTGTGTGGTCCATATTTAGGTTCTATCTTGCTCGAATTTTAGCCATTATGTGCCTCTCTCTAAACCTAGAAACCCTAATAGAATGTAAAACCTTCTAAGTATGTGTTATGGGTTGAATTAGAGCTTAATCAACTTGTGTGATTGATTCTTGCTACAATCTAAGGTAAGAATTCCTCTAATTTGGTATTGATTTCATGGTTTCTTGACTCAAAACCCCTAAACCATTGAGGGTCAATTGTAGCCCCAAAATTGAGTTATTAACTCAAATTACTTAAGGGTTTTAACACCCTATAGATAGTTAGGCACAATGGGGTATTCTTCCTTGCTTCCTCTGATAGATCTTCTCCAATTGGGGTTTTGTGTCCATTTGAAACCCAGGCACAATGGTGCCATAACAGGTATTGTCATTCTTGTTGTAATGCTTTGATTGTATTATTGATACATTGCTTATGGAAGGAAGCTTCATGGAAAGAAAGAAAAAGCTCATTTTCTTGTGATTTTCTTGGATTCAAAGTAGGTTAGGCTTACCCGTAGACTATATTGAGCTTATTTATAATGTAATTATTGATATCTTTCAAGATTGGGTGGGGAATTTAGATGATTGTTGATTAAATAATGAACTTGGGGTTTATTAATTGCTATAGGCTATTGATTTGTAAGGTATGATATTTGACTCTTAGTCTAAGACCTTGGTTAGCTTAATTGTGGTCTCATGACTAGTGTGAGAACACTATAGTTGTTCTAAGTAGATATGAATGGTATGTTTCTCTATCCTTAGGGTGTATTGACCTATATAATTCCTAGATAGGATATGACCTTTGTGTTGGGATGACTTAGGATGGATTCTTGAAGAGACTTTCCCTATAGACCTAGAAAGGATTGGTAAGCCCTTATGGTGAGGTGTAGATGACAGTCTAATTTTGGGTAGAAGCTAGACTTATGTTAGTAAGCTTGGCATTCTCGAGATTTATAAGTGGGACTTGACCCACCTTAAGCTTGTACTAAGTAAATACTTAGCGACCTATATACGTGGTGATTGTCTAAACTATATATATGAAGGATTTATGATTGTCTCACTATATTATTGGATTATCTTGTGATCATAACTTGAATACCCTTGTTAATTGATTATTGTGCATGTTTGGTAAATACCTATGCTCTTGTTGATACTCATATTACGTGTGAATCTGATTAGCAAGGTAAAATGGTAAGTGTATCCTACATCCCTACTTCCTTATATTGTGAACTTTTGTGTATGTTTATTGGTTTGGTTATGCATGTGGATGTATGTTGTTGTATTTGGAGGAATATGTGATGTTATGACGATGCCCGATTTGAGTCCAGAGGAATATATGATATTATGATAATGCCCGATCCGAGTCCGAAGGAATATGTGATATTATGATGATGCCCGATAAATTCGAATGAATATGTGATATTATAATGATGCCCGGTGAATTTGGAAGAATGTGTTGATATTGTGATGATTCCCGGTGAATCCGGAGGAATATGTGATATTATGATGATGCCCGGTGAATTTGGAGGAATAGATGATATTATAATGATGCCCAATGAATCCAAAGGAATATATTGATATTGTGATAATACCCGGTGAATCCGAATGAGGTAATAACATTATGATGTTGTGTGGGGCAAATTTACTTATATGCATTGATATTGGTAAGGTTAGGTCATGTAGGGCCAACCACTTATGTTCTTGAGATATGAGGTCTCTCTTGGTATATTGTTATTCATTTCTTATTCCAAATCACTATATAGGAGGTATGACCCTTGTTGATGCTAAATTATTAACTAGAGGAAATTTATCCCTGATGTTGAGTTAAGGCTTAGTGTTATGTGTAAACTTGCATAAAAATCAAGGGCAAACCTAATATATATCCTTGACTTGAATAAGAGGTTATATTTTAAAATATTTCCTAGTAAGTTGGCTTATGTGATAACTAGTTGCTTCTAAAATATATGATTACTATTTGGAGACTACAAACCTAATAAACTAGTTGGTGGACATTACTTGATTAAAATATGGAAATTAGTCCTTAAGGTTATGACATGCTTAGTAATGATAGACCTAGTATTTCATGATGGTTAGTTAAATTATCTTCTAATGTGTGAGGATGAGATGGCTTAATTGATAACACATATCATGATGATGCTAGTTGAAGAATGGCCTTATAATAGTTGAATAACCTATAATATGAGTGGATTGTAGTTTTCCCCAATTTGATGACTAGTAATTACAAGGTTTGTAATCTATAGACTTTTGAAAAAATAAGGTTAATTAGTATCGAGTTTGTGGTGTTTATCAATGAATTATAGAATTAATGACTACATGTCTATGCAATGACAATGTTGCTTTCTTTATGTTAAATTATGATATGGGCATTTGAAAGTGGATTTCGATAATGAGTTATGGCGATGTTGTGCTACCCGCAGTTTTAGTAAATTAATGGAATAGTTGTGTTTTATTATATTATTGGATGTATTCTTTTGGTGTACTCTCCAGTGGTATGAGACACTATTATGAGTTCTTGTTTGATATTCTTTTATGTACTCTCCGGTAGTATGGGACGACGTGACGATTTCTTGTTATGCTCTCTTTCGTGTACTTCTCAGTGGTATGGGATATCGTGGTAAGTTCTTATGTTTATGTTCTAAAGATGGTTGATGATGGTTATGGCAAGTAGATGCTTTGCTATTGTGTATATGGCCTTACGTTTTTGATATGATACTCAGTTGTTATGGCGATTATGGAGTATATTGAGATAGTACGGCATGTTATTGCTTTAGTAGCATAGATGTTGTTATAGTGGTATCAAAGTAGATTCAAGTTCGATCCTATCTCTTGAATTTAAGATTATTGTATTACTTTATATCGTCTTTACATTATATTTGAGCTCAGCCGGCTGATGATGCCTACTGAGTACCAATGTTTTGGTACTCATACTACACTTCTGTTCCTTTTTTATGAAGACCTAGGTTCTAGTCGCAGCCGCTGAGCTAGTTCATACGAGTTGACTATTCGGAGTTAGGGCAAACTCATGGAGATCGAGTTGCCCTATTGTCCCTCTATCCTTGTTTGTCATCTGCTTTTGAGACAAATGTATGAGATTATTTAAGACATTTTAGATTTTGAGATTGTACATTCCTCTTGCCAAGTTTAAACGCTCTTGTATCAATACTATCAGGTTGTGGGCTTTGTGTTTAAATATTGTTGTCCTTAGTTGTGAAATATTGTTGTTACATATTGTGTTCACATATATGGTCCATGTTGGATGTTCTTACCAAGGTAACCCCTTGCAATAGCTCTGAGTTATGGTATTGGCTTATCGACCGGTGGGATGAGGTAGGTACCATCATGATTCCAAATGGGGTCGTGACAACTAGCTAGATTTCAAGTAAATTTCATACGTCTTAGTAATGTTTTCAAAGCATGTTTCAGACTACTAGAGTTTTAGTATGCACAATCATGATCAATTTTTAGTATAAAAACTTTTAGAAATCATTCAAATTAAATAAGCTCTGACCTAGTTTTTAGAACACCAATTGTATATAATCACTGAGATTAACTAAGGGCCTAGTTCATCCAAATTCTTCAAACTACTTGCCATCGTAGGTTTACTTAGCATAGAACTATGTGACATTATAAGTTTATTTAGCCCCTAGTTGGGGATCAATTTAGTAATGATGTCAAGCATGTCTTTATACCCTAGCAAGATATACTATGTCCTTTAGATGGGGCGTATACATTGGACTCCATGCTAACTCACATAAGTTATGTTGGTTAGTAGACTTTTCCAGACTCAAATTCAGTATTATTCATGCCTGACCCTCAGTTTGGTTTCATTGTATTATGGCTTCTCAGATTATCCTTATATATCAGCATATTATGTACATCATTGTTGGGTCATTGTACTATAGTTCAGTTTCTTTCCACACAGTTTGCATTCAGTACAAATATCAGTATTTTTAACATGTTCATATTATTTCCTAATTTAGATATCTCACATGCTCATTACATTCAAAATACTGATCACATACTTTCTTTTGCATTATATTGTATTATGATATGGGTTTGGGTGCTCCATCTCAGCAGCATAGATAGTACATTTTAGAGCCACATCAATGTCTACCAGTGGTGATTCCTTATCATCTAAGGACAAGTGCTCATTATGTTTATTTTTCCATATTTCAATTTTTTGTATTTAGAGTTAGTTGTGGTCTTTTCCAAGTACCTTGTCAGTAATAAATTCTTCAGACATCGAGTCAGATAGTTCAACTTAATTCAGTTGGGTATTACTTTTCAAACTTAATCTATTACCAAAGATTGTTCAAAATATATATTTAATTTAGTTTAGCTTCATCTTAGTCTTCTTTATTTTATAATGTTTAGTGTTATACCATGGCATGCCATAAGTTAGCTTAGGGTCACTTGTATCTCTTAGCATTGTGTAATGTCTAAGGTACAGGCTCGGGTTGTGATAGAAGTGGTGTTTATAGACCTGAAAACAACATGAATGAAGAGTCATTATTTTAATAACTAAATTTACTAAATTTTGATGTAAATAATGGTGATTGATTATGCAAAGGAACTTATACGACTTGATTTAGCCATTTGTATATTTTCCAAATTATATGGCTTGTTGATTGCTCTACATATTTGCAATTGATGATTGTTGGTTCATTGATACTCAAATGAATCAGTTGTTTATTTTGAAATATTGAATTAAAGATATGATTGTCAAGTGTACTTGTAAAATTAGATGCACTTGTGATATTATCCTAAGAGACAATAAAAGTAAGAATAAAGGTTAACTTGATTAATATTGAATGGGGTACCATGTGAGTACAATATTACTTTTATTATGGATCAGATACTATGCGGTATGATATTATTGTTATTACTATGGATTGGGTACCACATTAATATAGTACATGGACCCTTGTGCGTCCCCTATAAGTCATGAATATTTGGAAAAAATAAGACCTCTTAGAGTGTGTACCTATTAGAGAGTACTATAAGATAAAAGTACGATGAGACAAGAATATTATGAGTCTTAATGAATTACAGAGAGTATAAAATTATGATATCGATATAGATGAAATCCATCTATTTGTACGGTGGCTATATCTTCAGTAACTTTTTGTATGATTTCATAAGTTTAACTTAGACTTATGTTTCCTTATGTTAGTGGTATTCATTTGACTGTTGGGACTATCAAGTTTATGATTACTCATGATGACCATTTTGGCTTATATGTCATGATCCTAGCATTATGTGACTGGTCTGAAAAGACTCTTCGATTGAGAAAACTATTTTTATTTGTTTAGATACCCATTCACATACCTTATTTGATTTGTAGGATATTACTATTGTTATGGATTGTTGTATTTTATGTGATGTTGATCTGCTTGGAGTTATGTACTATACCCTTAATTAGTTAGTCAAAGCGCTAGTTGGTTCCATGTTCTCCCAAAATGATGTAAGTATTGTATGTATAACCTTGGTGATTTTAATGATAGTAACTATGTTAGTGGTAAGTGAATTTATCATGATGAATATGAAGTGTTATAGCAACTTACACAGTTGATTGAATTTAAAAAGATAATTGGAAACCTTTTGAGATAAACTTTGAAGTAGCAGTAAGAAATTTAAATTGGATGATTAATTACTATATGATAGTTTCATGATTTAGTTTGTGGATTTTATATGGTGCTGCATGAAACTAATCTTGGTGAACTGATTATTTCTATTAGTACATGTGGTGTATTGACATTACTCTTGTTACATCCTTATTGAGGTGCAGATATGGTTAGAGGCTGACTGATGTTCCTGAGTTGAGGTGTTAAGTATCCAACATCAACTATTGTACCCCTTACTCCTCATATGGAAGTTGTGTCTTTTATTTCTTCTTCTTATTCTATTTGGAAGCTCTTGTACATGTCTAGACTAAGTCCTTAGGAAATGATGTAATTTACTAAGTTGGAGGTTGTAAATATTTATGGGATTTTAATTTTTATTACTTATTTAAATTGAGTTGCATATTGTACACATATAATTTCCAAGAATTTGGCATGACATTTAGTGGGTGGTAAGGGATTCTCATATCTAGTTAGAATAGAGTAGGTCTCGGCACGACCTCGTGACAACTAGTTTCACTCTTTTGTGCATATTTAGATCTTTGTATCATTGGATTATGCAAACCTTCTTGATTCAGTAGTTGTTCTTTAGAGATTCAAGGTGAGTTGTATGGATGATCTACAACACCAAACTTCTTCTATCTTTGTTTATTATTTCTTATTTTTCTAAACAGTTGTAATAAGTTACTGTCAGATATTATATTCATATTTTTGAGGTTCTTGTACTTATGACACAAGGTTTTGGAGCTGCACTTGTTACTTTTCATGTTTTATGGTTAAGAAATTTTAGTTTAGGGCTTATGTACATTTCTCACATTTTCATGAAATACAAATGTATTATGGTTCGCCTAGTAGGATAGATGTAGATGTAGATGTTACTGTTCATTCAAATTTTCAACACACAAGTGTACACTGTCACAAGTTATAAGATTTATTTGTCAATTAGGTTTGTCGATCCACAAGAACGTAGTTGCTGATAAGCTTGCAATTATTAAAACTAGTGTTGTCCATTTTCATCGAAGTTAAGGTTGTTGTCAGTATTCTACTAACTATTTCTACTAATTAAATTCGACAAAGCAAGAGAGTTATAGCAGAGAGTTAATGCAGGAGTTTTTTTATAGAAATTAAAGACCTTCGTCTATGTACTTTTGTAATTTCCATTATATTTAATAAGTTTATCTAAGATATATACCTAATTGTTGAATCATAAGGTTGATAATATGTTTTTCATCTTGAGAGCCATACAATCAGCTATACAGATTGATCTCATATTTATTTGTGGAGCGGGATATGGTAGGTGTCTCCTTATGCATTTATGTATCATGTATCTAATCCAATAAGGGAAAACTAGACATGTTTCTGTCCTAGCCGCTAATCCATCGGCATATAAATCATATTCCTATTAACCCATATTCTTTTCCTAGCTTTCTCATGTCCAGTTCCACTAGTAATTATCAATTTATTTTATTGGTAGTGACACGACAAATAGTTGATTATAAGATTAAGATAAAAAATTATATGAGGGGAATCCTCTAAATAATCATATAATTAGATGAAGATGTTCATAAGATGACCATATCCCTAGAATGATAGATTTTAGCAACTCATTATTCGATTACACATGAAGAATTCATAAACAACAAATAAATAATAAACGAATGATAAAATTTAGGAAAAAATCCTAGAATTGTTTTCAATATACTTTCTCTATACTCCTGAGATGTTTCTCTATTCTAGAATATCGAACTCTAGAAAAAATTTCCAAGAATGAGCTTATTCTTTTTAAAATTACCTTAGAGGGGCCACCAAGTCGGAATAGAAGAGGGCCAAAATTTTGGCCCTAGAGCTCAAGGAGTGTTGATAGCTCCACGACATGGGATTTGCATTGCGAGATGTTCTACTTTTCTTTGGTTTTGACTCCATCAAGGCCCAAACTTTAGAAGGGGTGTATTTCTTACCCCCTTGCTTTCTAGCTTGCCTAGTGACCCTCATACCTTTCTTTAGACTTTGTTTTGTGAGTTATTTCAACTCTAAGTTCGATACTTGATCAAATTTTGAATCCTCTCACCTATTTAGCATAAAACATTATCCATAATCTCAAGATCATGTAACTAAGGGAAAAAAGCTGTATCAAGCTAGAAAACACATAAAAAATCTCAAATATGGGTGTAAAACGACTAAAAAGACCACAAATTCACCAAACATTACGACCTTAGACTTGAACCTTTGATCATCCTCAAATAACAAACAAGAAAACTAACTCACCTTCACCAACTGCAAACTTTTAAGAAGTCTGTAGGATCACAAAAGATAATTTAAATATAAAGACTATTGTCATACATAGTCCTTATATTTACTTAAAAGAATATAGTTCATTTAAACAGGTTTAGCCTCCTAAATTGACTCACTATCAAAATATATAGGTCAATTTCAACTATATGATAAATCAAAGAAATTGAATAGTTCACCAAGTACAAACTATCTATGTGTCCTTACTTTGTATGAGAGATTCCCTTTTACCTAATTCACAATTTTTTAGGAATATGGTAAGATAAATACACTCACTCTCATAAATAACTTCATAGGAATAGGCGACTTATAAGCTTTCCCGTATTTTCATGCTCTAATATCAAAAGTATTGCTAAACTTTAGATCAAAAGTTCTTTAAGGGTTGTAATATCTTCTAGGGGATGGGTAGGAATTACTTAGAAAAATAGTCAGTTCTTCACTACACACTTTTCTATTTTAAAAAACTTTTCCTTATGTCCTACCTTGAGCCAAGATCATAGACGTGGTAGGCAGCCAATACTATTACTAGCATTAGTGAATCATTTGACATATCAATTGAGTGTACAATAAACACATACAAATAAATCATAAAATGATGTGAATTCAAAAGCATGTTTCTTCAAACAAGAAATGTGTAAAACTATTTTCATCATTATGCATAAACTTTTTATTGAAAGTCCCATGTTAAAATTTCTCCTGGTTTTGAAGTTATAAATTTTAGGCTAGGTTATTTTTAAGTGAAATCAGAGCATGGTATAGTTTAGGAAAATCCAAAAATGATTTGGGTAGTTTTAATGGTGATTAATTTTATTTCTAGTTAGCTAAGAGAATAAGGAACACATAGGAACTTATGGAAACAAATTTAGGTAAGGAGAACTGTAAAAATTGATCTTAGCACAAAGGGCAGTGTTTGGAATGTCCAGGGTTTAAGATGTGTTGCAAAAATTAGGATTTTTAGGCAAAATTAGACATTCTATCTCATCAATGCTGCTATAGTGGCATGCACGCTACTATAGCAACTATCGCTATAGCAGAGAAATTTTTGCTATAGGGACGGTCAAACTCGATCATTGATCACTACAGCAGTAAGTGTATTTATAGCAATGTATGTTGATATATTAGCAAAGTTACAGCTTTAATTAATATTTCCCAAAATAGTTTATTGCTACAACTCATTTTGGGGAAAATGGGGCAATTTGGAGATATTTTCAGTAGATTTTCCTCGTCCAACTTTATTAATGTAAGAATTTCATTTTTGTTAATTATATTTAATAATTAAGCCTTAAATTGCTAAATTATGGAGTGCGGTTGAGGGATTATTTTAGTTGTCTTCTGGTGAAACGGAGAAAATTAAGTAATAAGGTAATGAATTTTGATTATTAACAAATTTATCCTTGAATTTCATTAATTCACTAATTTATTGATGAAATTGGTAGTTTTAGGTAAAATATGGTTGAAAATCCCTAGAACGGGAAGAGAATGATCTTGAACTTGAACTTAGGGGTTGGATGTGAGTTATAATTCCCAACATGGTAGGTCATTTCATTAATTTAAATGCTTATATGCGTGTTCTTGACCAAGAGCAAGCAGAAATTGCATAGAAGGGCAAAGCTTCGGCTTGGAGATGTTATGCAAGCTTGGTTTGCGGCAGGTGATGATATTGTATTTTAATCCAATTTATGCTATATGTGCATGTTAACTACCTTGTAGCATGGATTGTTAATGCATATTTTTTGTCGTGGTCAATGCAAATAATCTTACATTAATATGATTTTTCCCTACCTTATTGTTTAACGTGGCATGTTTCGATAATTGGAACGTTCTCATGGGTTATGGGAAAAACATTGATGAAATTTTTCCTCTGCAGGTCGTGGCTAAAGAGTGGATGTATTACCCATAGGGTGTATGTACGAGGGTTTGGTGAGTTTGACAGTTCCATAAGTGGGATGGGGAATATATTTATATGGTTAACAATATGTATAATTTGTTTTAACTTGTCTTGACTTGGCTTGACTAAACTTGACTTGGTGATAATATGTTCACTTGTTGATTAAAATCCTAAGTTTCTTATTTGATACTTTTCATGCTAAATTTATGTTACTTGAGGATTGATTAATTTGTTGTACTATATTTTAGTTAATTATCCATATTCTTGTCTTGGGCTGGCCAAATGGCCCTACCAGTACACTGTTATTTCTTATGTGATGATACTACAACCGCTATTATTTTTGTGAGTGTAACACATATTCCAGTAGCATCTATGAGAGCTCACTTATAATTCCATTGGTTGACTTTAGATTTCAGGTGAGCGGCATATCTGGGCTACAATGAGATCTTTCCTTTATAACATAGTCCTTTGTGTTGGACCTTATGCACTTTGTTTCAGTTTTAAGATTGCATCCCCTTCTTGATTATCTTAGATGTTTTGGTACGAATGACTTTTAGGTCCTATGGATAGTTTTATTTTTATATATATATAATATTCTACAATTAGTTGTACTTTTTGTTTTTAAGATTTGGATAGTTATTGATGGATTATCTCCATTATCTCTTAATTACTGATGTTAAGATGGTATTTTGGTTAGATGGTTCTCTCACTAGGTGAGAAGTGTAGGTGCTAGTTAGGATAGATTTAGGTCATGACAAAGTTTGTATTAAAGCCTAGGTTCACCGATCTCATCATACCAAAATAGTTCTAGTAGAGTCTTGCAGAATGGTACAAAGAGGTCTGTACTTTTCTTCAGGAGGATATAGGACTTTAGAAAATCTATCATTCTTGTTTATTTTGTGCTATAAATTGATTCCAATGGATATTTAGTGATCCAAATTTGTATTTGATTTCTTCACTCTTTTGTCTACAGTTGGTAAATACTAGGTCTAAGGAACTCGAGCAGCAACCCCTTCCTCAACCGCTTCAGTTAAGGAGCCAACCTTAAGAGGAAGAAGACGAGTGAGAGGAAGAGTAGGAAAGGAAGGGGATGAGCCACACCCCCTAGGTGTAGACCTCAAGCAGCTACTTTTCATGCTCCTAAAAGGTTAGTAATCCCTTCCTACCTCAAGATTATGTTAAGGAAAGAAAAGTAGTTGAGAAATAGGGAATGGAGCCCAAGGTGGTTGTACCAACTAGTGTTGCATCCTTACCTCCTATATCTGGTGAGGTGTTCAACATGTGTTAGCTTTTATGAGTGGGTTGGCAAGGACTGGAGTCACTTCTACTGTACTATCTTTTCAGGTTCTAATTTTTTACCCTACTGTTCTTATGGATCCTAGGATGGATGAGGATTTAGGTACTACTGCTTTTTCTTATTTATTTTTGGATTTTGTGATACCTAGTACAGAACATCATCTATTGACTAATCTCTTAAAGATGAAACCACCTGCTTTCTAGGGTACTGAGTCTGAGGATGCTTTTGAGTTCATCATTGACTGTTATGAGAAGTTGCACAAGATGGGTATTTTTTTAGTTAAATGGAGTAGAGTTTGTGACTTTTCTTGTAGAAAAGGATGCTAAGCAATGGTGGAGAGCATACGTTGAATATCGGTCATCGATTTTACCTCTATTGACTTGGGAGTAGCTTCATGCCTTATGCTTAGAGAAGTATATGCCATGGGCCCTATAATATAATAAGAAGTATTAGTTTTTGGCATTGAAGCATGGTGATATATCAGTTGCGGCCTATGGGATAAGTTCCATACCTTGTCCTGCTATACTGCTCAGTTGTTTACTATTGCTAAGAAGGGCAGTTGATGTTATGTCAAGGGTTTATATTATGATCTTAAGGTTCTACCTAGGCATATGACTTCTGCTAGGAAGGGATT
This sequence comes from Capsicum annuum, assembly GCF_002878395.1. NCBI lineage: Eukaryota > Viridiplantae > Streptophyta > Magnoliopsida > Solanales > Solanaceae > Capsicum > Capsicum annuum. The sequence goes on from NC_061116.1 coordinate 120,223,250, forward strand.
TAATAAAGTATTTGATTATGTGAAGAAGTTGGAGGAGGTTATACAAGTGGGTCAGTCCAAGATGTTAGCCAAGAAGTATCGCAATGTTGGGCATTTCAGTGGGTCTTTTCTTAAGAGCCATGATCATCAGGCCTATGCAGCTTGCCCAATTCAGTCAGCCTTACTAGCTTCTACTGTGATTATAGCTAACGTTTGTTCTTACGTACAGGTTGCCAGGGGATAAAGGGTTTCTTACTCTTCTACCAATTGACCTTATCTCGAGTAAGGATATTATTATTACAACATTGTTAGACACTTTAATAAGAAGTATCCGGTGATATAGGTGATTACCCTGACAAAATAACAGACTCGATATATAGTTCTAGTGGGTAAAGAAGGAGAAAGTAATGGGTTGTGTTCATCCACAGGGTAACTGGGGAAATCAAGCAAGTAGTTAGGGTGGTCAAAGAAATGGCGGTGTAGGGGGAAAAGCATAGTCGAGGAAGGAGTTAGCTCATACTTATGATCGGGCTCATTGTTATGCATTTTTGGAAAAGACTAATGTTAAGGCTTCTAATGCGGTGATAAGAGGTACTTTTTCTATTTATAACCGGATGGCTTCTATTTATTTAAGCGGGGTCTACCTATTCTTATGTATTTTTTCAGTTTGTGGAGGGTCTGAATCTAGTTTGTGATGTACTTGAATACCCTATTTATGTGTCTACTCTAGTTAATGAGTCTGTGGAGTGACCTATGTTTACCATTCTTGTTCTATATTGTTTATGGGTTTTCAAACTTGGATAGAATTAATTATTCTGGATATGTCATACTTTGATGTTATTCTAGGTATGACCCAATTATCTCTTTATTACATTATTTTAAATTGTAATGCTAAGATAGTGACTCTAGCTATGCTAGAAATGGATAAACTAGAGTGGAAGGGAGTGTATAAGGCTGAATTAGTGAAAATTATATCATTGTCTGGGCCATAAGGTTAGTGGAAGGGGTATTCAATGTTTTTAATGTTGTCTACAGGATATGAGTGAGGGATCCCTTTGTATAGAGTATGTTTTAGTAGTTCCTAGATGTGTTTTTTTTTAGACCTACCGGGGATGCCTCCAGATAGATATATCAATTTTTATATTGACTCAGAGTCAGTTACTCGCCCTATATCAATCCCTTCTTATCGAATGGATCCAGTAGAGTTGAAAGAGCACAAAACTCAAATGCAGGAAGTACTTGACAAGGGTATTATTCATCCAAGTGCTTCACCTTTTGGTGCTCTAGTATTTTTTGTTAAGAAAAAAGATTGTAGTATGAGGATGTGTATTTATTATAGACATGTAAATAAGGTTACTATAAGAAATAACCCTTGCCTTGCATAGATGACTTATTTGACCAGTTGCAGGATGAGGTGGTATTTTTAAAAATATATTTGCATTTAGGTTATTATTTGTTGTATCTTGTTTTGATGATGAGTAAATGACTATAAGGGACCAGATCACTAGATATTCAAGGCAACAACACAACTGGCACGCATCTGAACAGCTTGGTCCTTTTGTGAAACAACTATACAGGTGTTACTTATACTATTTAAGACACCTGGTCCAATGGAATTTCAACCCCAACCATCACTCATCTATAAAATAAATAGGATGATTCTTCATCAAGCAGCTTTTGCAAATAAAAAAGAAAGCTAAAGAGAGAAAAAAGGCAAAAACTCAACTTTCAACATTGCCCAAGTATTGTTTGTGTTCTTGTTTCTTTTGTAAGCTGAAAAATGATGGTTCTTGAGTGAATTATGATTTGTAACTAAATTACTCAGTCTATAAAAGTAATGATATTTTTTTTCTTTTCTTAGAGAGTCCGTAGGTAGAGTTACCTAAGTTTGATACTGATTAGAGTTAATTAGTTCTAAGGGAGTTTTGGCAGATTTGTCAAGCTAAGATTATGGTAGAGTTATTACAAGATGGAGGAGCCTAGATTTTGGTTCATTGGAGTATGTAATCAAGAGTTTGATTATAGTGGACTATTTGGGTGCTTATAATTATAGTGGACTATTTGGGTGCTTGTGAGGGCAAGCCATGGTTTTTTCTCCCTTGAGAAAGGGGGTTTCCATGTTAAATCATGTGTACTTTACTTTTCCTGCATTCTATAGTGTTCCTGATTACTTTACTGTGTTTTTAGTTGCGATTGACTTTAGGGACCTTGACCCTTACAGTGTGGTGCAACCCACTGGGTTTCAACAATTAGTATCAGAAGAGTCGTTTGGTTAGCATGGTTGCTCCACCTAGCTTGGAAGAGGGGCAATCTACCACTAAGCCACCTAGATTTAATGGGCAGTACTATGCGTGGTAGAAAACTAGGATGTTTGACTTTATCATAGCGGAGGACAGAGAACTTATGGACATAATTCTTGATGTTCCTTATGTTCTAGTTAAAAAAGTCAAAGAAGGAGAAATAACAAGAATGGTAGTGAAAAGTAGAAGAGAGTTTAATAATGAATATAGAAAGAAAATTGAGAAAAACTACAAGGCCAAGAAACTGTTAGTTTATGGCATAGTACCTGATGAATACAATAAGATTTAATCTTGTGAAAATGCCAAGGAGATCTGGGATTGCTTGAAAACTAATCATAAAGGTACTACTGATGTGAAGGATTCAAAATTAGACACGTTGACTACTTGGTATGAAACCTTTACCATGAATGAAGGAGAAACCATCCAACAAATACATACAAGATTCAATTCTAGTATAAATGAGCTTCACTTTTTTGGAGAAGTGATTCCATTGTACAAGCAAGTAAGAATGATTCTTGGTGTTCTTCCTAAGTCTTGGGAAAGCAAGGTAGGTGCTATAACTGAGGAATAAACCTAAAGACCCTCACTATAGATGGACTGATTAGAAATCTAAAGACCGTGAGTTAAAGAGCAGGAAGGGGTAGATAAGAATAAAGTAAAAAGAAAAAAATCCCTGGCATAGAAGGCTTTAAAACATGATTCGAGTGAAAAATACACTAAAGTTTCCTATTTGTCAAACAAGATTGTTAGATCCATGAAAAAGAGTGGTCAGTTCCAAAAAAAATAAAGTAGCAATAAAAATGAGAGCAATGCTAAGGTATGTCACAAATGTGGAAGTACTAATCATTTCATCTGGGATTGTCCAATGCACAAATTGAATTACCAGTAATACCTTAAGACTGGAGTTGACAAAGAAAAGAGTAGGTTCCAGGTCCATGAAAATTCAAGAAGAAAGGTTGCAGCTGATTATGTAGTAAAGCAAGTTGTGGTAACATGGGGAGATTTTTCAAGTGAATTTGATGATGATAAGAATCCTGGATATGTTTCTATGCTAGCAGTACAAGACATTTTGGTTATCCATGATTCCTTGTTTTCCTTCATGGAAAACACAGAATATGAAGAATAAAAGGAGGTAACTCTTTCCAACATTAAGGAAACTCTAGATAACTATTCTGCTAGGAAGATAAAAAAGCTTGCAAGTGTGTTGATAGACTCTGTATGTGAACTAACTGATGAGAAGAATGCCCTAGAGAAAAAAGTAGGGAATCAAGAGCATGATTTGATTACCATAACTCTTCAAATATATGAAACTGAAGAAATGGTCACTAAACTGAAATCTTAAAATCTATGTGGTATGAGTCAACTGAAGAAGTCAAATGATTTTGATAGAATGGGGAAGAAGGAAGCTTCAAGGATTCAGATTGATCTTGAGGAGAAACTGAGGGCTTTTCAAAAACACCTTATATCTGTACTTCACAAGAATGAAGAATTATGAAGGAATTGGTCCGTTTGAGAGAAGAACTTAACAAAGCTCTTGATTGGATTGCTCCTTCATAGATCCTTTCTAATTTGAATGGTCAGGGTGTTTATAATGGCAAAGGCCTGGGCTATCAAGGAGAATTCTAACCTACTGGGTCTCAAGAGAAACAGTTAATAAGGCCAAAAAGAAGGTTCATAAGCCTTTACATACTCACTGTGGAAGAGATGGGCACTTGAAGAAAAGATGTCAGTATTGGCTTACGGCTAAAATTAGCAGTACTAAATACATTGAGCGAAGGAATTCACATCCTAAGGGTTTCAAACTCTTGAAAAGTGTGAAAAGTAATTCTCTACCTAGATGGGCCAAGAAGGATTTGATCACACCATTGTCCTCCTACTGGGAACTCAAACTTAAGTGGGTTCCCAAATCCAACTTATGATCATGATTCCAGGTATGAGAAAAGGGATTGTAGTCAGGAATGGGTTGTTGATAATATTCTTTCTAAGCTCAATATTGGTAGATCTAACTGTATTCTCTCTCTCAAGACACTTTAAGATGGAAGTGTCTCATTTTGTAATAGTTGATTTCAAGGGACCTGGTCCTATAAGAATTCATCTTAGAAGAATAAACTTGAGGTAGTATGAGAGAATTAAAGTTTGGGACCAGTTCTAAAAATCAAGTTGAGACTGGCTTGATCAAAATGCCTTAACCTATTATTTGAGTCAGTGTCACTTCTCAAAATTTTCTATGTTAAGGAGATAGGTATCCATGATAAAGTATGGATGTTAATATAACTCAGTTCCATACCTTTGCAGGTATACACCCATTGGAAAAACTCAGGAGAAGAACAGTTAAAGCAAACACAAGTACAAAATTCAGTCAAATAGAGAGGTACTTGGTCCCATCTCTCAATTTAGTACCAAAATAATGTGCCTTAAAAATTCATTAATTTTTTGTTTAAAAAAGGCCACATGTCTTCTCATAAGATCAAAACCTGCCAATCAAATTCAAATGTGAAGAGTCACACCGTGGTCATCAGACCTATCTATTCAAAAAAGGTATCCCTTAAATGTCAAACGGTCACAACTTTAATTATAAATTCAAATTCTTTGTAATGACGCTTCATATCATTTTCTATATTTTTCTTAGCTTTACCTTGTGAGATTCTCCATAGCTTCCCCAAGTCATTTATGACTTGATGGACCAACGGTTTGATTATCGGGTAATTCATTAGGTTATAAGAATAATTCCCCATTAAGAAGTCTTTGTTGATTCCAAATGGCCACCGAGCAAAAAAATTAGTGAAATGATCTAGGATGGAAATTTCAACTACGCCAGCAGATCTAGAATATTGATTTTAGTCTAGGTAGACCTTTGGTTCAAGTCCCAGTGCACCGAGCTCATTTTGACCTATTGGTCGATAAATTAATAATTGGAAAGAATGGGTGTGGGACCAACATTTGATTAAAAGGACCTCAGATTGAAAATTTGACTTTTACATCACCTCCTTAATCTTGATTTTAGTTTAGGGAGACCCTTGGTTCAGGTCTTAAGGATCCCAAATTTATTTTGGGCTATTGAGCGGATTTTATAAAAAATAATAAAAGTATAGGTGTGGGCCCCACTTTTTTCTAATGATCTCAGACGAAATTTTTGATGATTCCAATGGATTTTAAATGTGGTTTACACTCGAAATTCACAATTGGATCAGGTTCTTTGGATTCTGTATGATTTTCGAGGGTTAAAAACTTATTTTTTATTTTGTTATCACGTAGTGCTACTATGATCACGGCAAATAGTCTAGCAATCATAGATAGCGCGATTGCAGCATGTATGACCATGATCGCGACATATCCTTAACTATACGGGATATATAAAGGCCCCAACACACATTTAGGGCATTTCTCTTTCATCAGATAGACGTAAAAACCCCAAAATAAGTGTAATAATTCAAAATTGGTCATGGTGGGTGACTTGGGAGCTTCACTACCATCTGTTATCATGATTATCTCAAATTTATGGTAAGAATACTTTGAATTCATGATTGAATTTCTTAGTTTTGACCCAAAACTCCAAATTTAGATTAGGGCTTGATTTTATCCCAAAGTATGCCTAGTTTTCACCTATCCTTTAAGGGTATTCCTTGTTCATGTGTGAACATTAGGTTGGTCTTGGAAACTTATTTTCTGTATGTGGGACCCACTTAGAGTTTTGGTGTTGTTTTGGACCCAAACACAATAGTGCAATATAGGTATCATTAGACTCGTATTGATTAGTATATTATGGTTTTGATAGTATGATGGCATTTTGGGGATGGTAAAGTAAAGATGAGTATGTGGATCATGAAGGGAGGTTTTGTGATTTTACCTTGAAGTAGGCTTTTGTCTACTTTTCTTCATAGATGATGTGTGATATATGTTGCTTGTGAATATGGATGTTAGGATTATTTAGGAGTAGGATAACTTGGCCTTGATTATTGATGTTTGGAGATTAGATGAGGGTTTTGGACCCATAAGACAATATGTTTATAACTCTTTTATATCCTATTGTCTTCCCTCTCTAGTTTAGATTAGTTATATCTTGGATATTATACAATTCTATGTTTGGAATGTGGTTTTAGTATTTGAAGCATGATTTATATATTTAGCCTTATTAGGCTAGTGTGGTATTCTTGAAAAGGTAAGTTGGGTAGATTTGACTTGAGTACCCTTATTTCTAGTTGAAGTTCCTACCTTAGGCTTGAATATGGCTTACTTGACATCTAGAGGTTGGACTAGATACCTTAACCTAGTTTGGTGCATAGTATGCATAATTATGGAAATTGAGGATTAGAAGTGGGATTGTCCGGTCCACATAGGCCTAAACTTGAGTTAAGTCTTGTGAACTTAGTTAAGGATGCTAGACATAGATGAGCCTAGTAAACCTTAGAATAAGGTTACTTCGTAACTTGGTAACTTTTATTGATGTTCTTGAATTGTGGATTTTAAGCTATGGTTATGATACTCCTTATGGAAGTGATATTGGGTATTTAGAGATAATATTCCTCCTAGATACTCTATGTGGCCTATAGAGATGTTATTTTCTCTTAGACTTGATGATTGGCCTATAGAGATGCTATTTCCTCTTAGACATGATGATTGGCCTATAGAGATGCTATTTTCTCTTAGATTTGATGATTCACCTATCGAGATGCTATTTCCTCTTAGACTTGATTATTGGCCTATAGAGATGCTATTTTCTCTTAGACTTTATGATTTGCCTATAGAATAGTTATTTCATTTAGTCATGATTTTTGGACCTATAGAGATGATGTTCCTTTTATATAGGTAAATTGGCCTAGTGATGTGATATTCTCCATAGTCATGATGTATGACCTATTAATATAAGATATCCTTTAGACGATTACTTGTCTTTCTATATTATGCCTCCTAGATGTGATATGTCTCTTGTGTGACAGATGATTACATGCTTATTGATATTATGCCTCCTATATGTGAGATGATTAGAGATATTCTACGGCTTATAAATATGATTATTGAAATGAGTTCGGATATGTGTATGGGCCTAAGGACGTGATTATGACGTTGTGATTATTTCAGATATATTAATGGGCCAAGGGCCATGTTATGATAATGATTGGATATCTGAGGAGTGTTTGTCATTGTAAATTATACGTTCATAATTTATGGATTCATATATATGTTCATATACATATCTCTCTAATATGGGATGAAGGAAGATGTGGTATATTGCTTATAACTTAATTGATTGAGTATTGGTGATGGCGTGCATAGGTTTGGCACATCCATGATTATTATATTGGTAATTTATGTGATTTTAGATGAAGTATGATATTATGCCTATTCTTCCTAAATAAGGTTTAAGCTATGTGGTAGCCAGTTGTCTATTAGGTAACTATAGAACTTGATGGCTAGGAATCTAATGTACTAGTTAATGAATCTCGCGTATTGGAAATATGGTAGCTAGTGATGGTTGATTCAAGGATAATGATGATGTTGGGTCTAGTGTAAGTGATAATTAGTTTCTATTAGTGACTAAGTTGATGATGTCAATTAGTTGTTAAATTAGGTATTGTGTACTATTGAGGCTAGATAATAAGAGATGTTGGTAGTAAGAGGTGACTAGTTCATAATGTTGAATAGTTTTCTAAATGCTTAATTAATGAATAGTTAAGCAAGGATTAGTTGGTAAGCGATGGTTAGTTAATGAATGGTGTCAGTTAATAAAAGACAGTTAGATGATAAGTAGTTCTGTGTTGTCTAATAATGATGAACGGATATAGGATGATTAGTTGATAATAATGAAAGGTGGTTTTGGTCTAGTGGTGAACCTTGACTAGATATTATATGTTGGCTATTTAATAATTAGTGGTTAGTTTCTATCCCATAAGTATGGGGTATGTAAAGGATATTGTTTAAGCTAATAACTACAGGTTATGTGATGACTAGTGAACTAGTGGTTTTGTTATAATAAGCATTAGTTAACTAATAATGAGTTGTTGGGAAGTATTGACTAGATAGATATTCCATGGTGATGTTTGTAATGCCCCAATTTTTCTTAACCGGAATGCTACACAGTGCTTATGACCCCGAAGGATCACAAGCTAACCCATGACTGATATCTGTACCTGTACACTGCAATATATAACGTAATAATATGGAAAACATGAACATATAGGCCATAAGGTTCAACTGAATAAAGAATCGATCAAAACATAACATCCATATTGGTGAAAGATACCCAAAACAACTGAAAAATGAATCAAATCTGATCATAAGTCTGAATACTGAATCTGAAAGCCTCTAAGTGATGTCTGATAAGGAGTTGAAGGAACATGTCTCCACTTATGAAATAAATTCCCAGTTGCTGAAAAATCATAGCTGACGATCTTCGTGATAGGGCGTCACAAATGTGATAAGCTATCACGAATGTCGTCACTTAGGAGCTGATTTCTACCTAAGTCTGACGACCTTCGTGATAGGGCATCACAAATGTAATGAGTTATCACGAATTTCATCACTTAGGAGCTAGTTCCTGCCTAAGGCTGACGACCTTCTTGATAGGGCGTCACAAATATGGTAAGCTATCACGAATGTCGTCACACTGTTTCCAGTCTGACATGATGGAGTAAAATAGGAATAACTCTTTGTTCTGAAATCAGATTTAGGTAAAATTGGTATTGTTGGAAAGATAATTCAATTATCTATATGTTAATAGGTTATGAGCTCAAAAATTCCAAGTATAATGAGAGACATTCTCATTTAAATTTGACTATACCAATATTCTTCTCAAGAATTCAATCGGCAAGGAATATTTTGATTCGTCTGATAGCTGGAAGTTATTTGAAGCCTTAATATACATCTAACCTACTCATAAAACTATAAAATAATTATGATGTACTATGCATGAGCTTGGTACATGGCTCTAATATTGGTTTGGATTTTTCGGGGTAGTACAATATCTCCCTCTTGGAAACATTCGTCCTCGAATGATGACTGCTTGAGAGGGGAGAAAATATAAAACAACGCATACACTGATCATGCTCAACTGGAACATGATTTTAGGATTGAATTGAATTGTAAACTGAATATAGCCCAACTGAACATGCATATCTGATGCATGACTGATAAGCTGAACTCATGAATGCATGATAAGCTATGCACTGATACTTGATACCAATTTTATACTGGAATTTTAACATGTAACTGAATAAGCTTAAGGAAAATGGTTACCTCGATCTAAGTCTGAATTAGCGGAGAAAATATGAGGGTACTTGGTTCGCATGTCTACTTCTGCTTCCCAAGTAGCTCCCTCCATGGACTGATTCCGCCAAAGAACCTTGACTAGAGGGACTTCTTTGTTCCTCATCCTACGAGTCTGATAGTCGAGGATTTCAACTGGAATCTCTTCATAAGAGAGGTTATTCTGAATTTCAATGCTCTAAATAGGGACTACAACTACTGAGTTACCTATGCACTTCTTGAGCAAAGAGACATGGAAAACTGAATGAACTGAGGCTAGATCTGAAGGAAATTCGAGCTCATAGGCTACCTTGCTGAAGTGACTGAGAATCCTGAAGGGACCGACATATCGGGGACTGATCTTTCCCTTCTTGCTGAATCTCTTCACTTCCTTCATGGGAGAGATCTTGAGATAGACATATTCATCGACCTCGAATTTAAGATCCTTTCTACAAACATCCACATAAGACTTCTGTCGGCTCTGAGTAGCACGAAGTCTTTCTCTGATCAACTGAACTTTCTCTAAGGCATCGAATAGTAAGTCAGGCCCTATGACTGCGGTCTCACTAACTTCGAACCAACCGATCGGAGACCTATATCTCATACCATAGAGAGCTTCGAATGGAGCCATCTGAATACTGGAGTGATAGCTGTTGTTGTATGCAAACTCAATCAAAGTCAAGTGGTCATCCCAACTTCCCTTGGAATCAATTGCACACACCTTTAGCATATCCTCTAGAGTCTGAATAGTCCTTTCTGGTTGACCATCTGTCTGAGGATAAAATGTTGTACTGAGATGAACTTGGGTACCAAGACCCTTTTGGAATGCTTTCCAAAAGTGAGAGGTAAACTGGGTACCTCTGTCTGAGATGATAGATAGTGGAACATCGAATCTGACCAACTCCCTGATATAGAGTTTGGCATAATCCTCGGCTGATTAAGAGGTACGAAATATAAGAAAATGAGCTGACTTGGTTATTCTGTGTACAATGACCCAAACTGAATCATGTTGATGACGTGTTCTAGTAAAACCCATCACGAAGTCCATGTTCACTTCTTCCCACTTCCAAGTAGGAATAGTGAACTCCTGCATGGAACCACTAGGTTTTTGATGCTCTATCTTAAACTGCTGACATGTAGAGCACTTAGCCACAAACTCTGTAACATCCCTCTTCATCCCACTCCACCAATAGATCTCCCACAAGTCATGGTACATCTTAGTGGCCCCTGGATGAATAGAGTATCGCGCACCATGCGCTTCTGCGAGAATTTGCTGCCTCAAGTCATCTACATCGAGAACACATAGATGACCCTGACAACGAAGAACACCATCTCCCCCTTGGGAGAAAACCTCTACTTCCTAACTCTGAACTGACTCTTTTAGCTTGACAAGGCTAGGATCCCTGTCTTGCTTCTCTTTCACCTCGGAAACTAAAAATGACTCTGAACTACTCTAAATACATACACCACCCTCTGAAGAGTCGACTAAGCGAACGCCTAGTCTGGCAAGCTGATGAATGTCCTGAGCTAATTTCTTCTTACTATCCTCAACATGGGAAACACTACCCATGGACAGTTTACTGAGTGAGTCGGCCACTACATTGGCCTTGCCAGGATGATAAAGGACACTCATGTCATAATCTTTCAAGAGCTCTAACCACCTTCTCTGATGAAGATTAAGATCTCTCTGGGAAAAGACATACTGAAGGCTCTTATGATCTGTGAAGACGTCTATATGAACACCGTATAGATAATGCCTCCAAATTTTTAAGGCAAAGACAACTGCTGCTAACTCAAGGTCATAAATAGGATAATTCTTTTCATGGGGCTTTAACTGTCTGGAAGTATAGGCTATGAATCTACCATGCTGCATGAGGACACAACCGAAACCTACTCTGGATGCATCACAATATACTACAAATCCATCAGAACCATCGGGAAGTGCTAAAACTGGAGCTGAGGTGAGTCGAGTCTTCAACTCCTGAAAAACTCTTCTCGAAAGGTTCTGACCACTGAAACTTGACTTTCTTCTGAGTCAATCTAGACATAAGAGATGTAATAGAAGAAAATCCCTCGACAAACCATCGGTAATAGCTAGCCAAACCTAAGAAACTCCTGATATCTGATGTATAGACAGGGCGAGGCCAGTTTCTTACCGCTTTGGTTTTTTGAGAATCTACTCTAATGCCATCATCGGAAATAATGTGGCCAATGAATGCTACTGATCTTAGCCAAAATTTGCACTTACTGAACTTGGCGAACAACTGGTGATCCCTGAGAGTCTGAAGAACAATTATGAGATAGTTTGAATGATCACGCTCTGAGTGAGAATAGATAGTTTTAATGATCACACTCTGTGCGAGAATAGACCAGAATATCATCTATGAAGACTATGATGAATGTGTTCAAGTACTGCTTGAACACCCAGTTCATCAAGTCCATGAAAGCTGCAGGGGCATTGGTAAGACCAAAGGACATAACTAGAAATTCAAAGTGACCATACCGAGTATGAAAAGCTGTCTTTGAAATGTCACATTCTCTAACTCTGAGCTAATGATAGCCTGATCTGAGGTCTATCTTGGAGAAATAACTGGCACCCTGAAATTGGTCAAACAAGTCATTTATCCTAGGTAGCAGATACGTGTTCTTGACCGTGACTTTGTTGAGCTAACGGTAATCAATACACATTTTGATAGAACTATCTTTCTTGCACACGAATAAGACTGGGGCACCCCATGGGGATACACTGGGCCTGATAAATCCCTTATCTAAGAGATACTTCAACTGATATTTTAGTTTCTTGAGTTTTGTCGGTGCCATTCTATATGGAAGAATAGAAATAAGCTGAGTATCTAGGAAAAGGTCTACGCCGAACTCTATTTCCCTTTCAGGAGGAATGCGTAGAAGATCTTCAGGAAAGACATCTGAATATTCATTAACTACTGGGACTGATTCGCGACTTGGAGATTCAGAACTGGAATCCTTAACATGCACGAGATGATACACACACCCCTTAGAAATTATTTTCCTTGCCTGAAGGTAGGAAACAAGCTGACCCCTGAAAGACAAAGTGCTACCCTTCCACTCTAGGTCGGGCTCATTCGGGAATAGAAACTAAAATATCTTGTTTCTGCAGTCGACTATGGCATAGCAGGAATGAAGACAATCCATGTCGAGAATGACATCAAAATCAATCATCTCTAACTCGACTAAATCTGCTGACGTGGGTTTCTAAAATATCATAATCGAGCAGTTCTTGTATACCCACAGAGCTATGATGGTTTTACCCACTGGGGTAGAGACTGAAAAGGGCTCTGCTAAAATTTTGGGACTGATTCTAAAATCGCTTGCTATGTATGGAGTAACAAAAGACAAAGATTCACCTGGTTCTAGTAAAGCATAAATATGAACATGGAAAATATGTAATGTACCAATAACGACATCAAGAGAATTTTCCTGATCCTATTAGGTCAGAAGAGCATAGAGTCTATTTGGGCGTTGCCCACTAGTAGCACTGAAAGTGCCACCCTGCTGGTTCGGGCGGCCTAACTGATTCGTGGAACGATTCTGCTGACCTTGAGGTCCTGGCTGAGGAAACTCCCTAATCCTGTGGCCTGTCTTACCACAACCAAAACAAACATCACTACCGGCTCTATAAATACCCTTGTGGTTCTTACCACAAGTCTGACAAAGGGGGTTTCTTTGGGCACTGCTAATATTGCCCTGAGATTTAGAGCCTGGTGCTCTGTCTCTGTTGCCGTCCCTAAACTTCGACACTGGGGCACTAGCGGAGGAAGGGGCAGGAATTGCTGACTTAGGATAAAACTGTGAATGATTTCCTCCCTCTGATTTGGGCTGAGTAAAACTGAAACTGCCTGCTCTTGATCTTTTGTTCTGCCTCTCCCTAGTCTTAACATTCTGCTCCTCTATCTATTGAGCGTGGGTCATGAGCCTAGCTAAAGTCATATCACTGTTCAGATTCGCATACCTACACTCATTTACCACGCTATCATTCACCCCTGACATGAACTTGTTCATCTTAGCCCTATTGTCTGCAACCACATGAGGGGCATATCTTGTTAGTTGAGTAAATCTAAGAGAATAGTCTCTAACTATCATATTTCCCTACCTAAGATTGATGAACTCAAGAACTTTTGCCTCTCTCAGCTCTTGGGGAAAAAATCTGTCTAAGAAAGCCGTGACAAATTCTTCCTACTCAACAGGACTTGTATCCTCTAACCTTTCTGCTAACCACTGCTTGTACAAAATGTAAGCGACAGTCTTCAATTGTAGCTAACTTGGCACTCTGAGAAGAAGTGACTCCCATTATATCAATGACCTTCTGGACTTGGTCAACGAATTCCTAAGGATCCTCGTCTGGCTTAGACCCAAGAAGGATGGAGGGTTCATTCGGGTGAAGTCCCAAATCCTAGCTGTTGCTGAATTGGAAACTGGGTTGGCCAAAATGACTATTAGTCATTTATTCTGGGCAGCTACACACTAATCAAGAGTGGTAAATATAGTCCTGAACTCCGCATGAGAAACATGTTCGCCCAAAGGATCTTCGGGCTGAGGAGCTAGTTGATTTCTTCTCTTTGGAGGTATATTTCCGAAATAAGAGAAGAGTGGATCAGACTGAGAGACTGACTTGAAATTATGTTTACTAGCACGACATAAATATTGAAGAAAGCAAACGATTCCTAAAACATCTCATAACCTCCTGTACAAAAATATGGCATGCAACACACCCATGTACAAGATTCTACTAGATGCGGCTTTCAGACTTCCTAGGACTCTATCGAACCTTAGGCTCTGATACCAAGTTTGTAACGCCCCAATTTTTCTGAACTAGAATGCTACACGGTGCTTATGACCCCGAAGGATCACAAGCTAACCCATGACTGATATCTATACCTGTAAACTATAATATATAACATAATAATGGTGAAAACACGAACATATAGGCCATAAGGTTCAACAGAATAAAGAATCTATCAAAACATAACATCCATATGGGTGAAAGATACCCAAAATAACTGAAAACTGAATCAAATCTTAACATAAGTCTGAATATTGAATCTGAAATCCTCTAAGTGATGTCTGAATAAGGAGTTAAAGGAACATATCTCTAAATAACTCTGTAAACTGATAACTGGCTAAAATAATAATGAATAAATCAAATCATATTGTCCTTGAATGAAGAGGACTCATTGAATCTCTGCGACTAGAAATGTTACCGCTATTGTTGATCTGGAGCTCGTGTCTTTGAACCTATGGTGTAACATGAAAAGAAAGCACCATAGCACAAATGCATCAGTATGAGGGAATGTACTGAGTATACAAGTGAGGTAGGCTAAATATAAATAGGGTTTACATGCATGAACAATACTAACTGTCTGACTGACATGAACGTAAGAGTACAAACATGCACACATAGTAACTAAAATCATGGGTGCATGATAGCTATTTCTGTATGCTAATACATGGTTTATTGATGGCTAACATGACTGATACTGAAATTTTGATAACATGGGCGACTATATCTGACAATCCTGAATCTGATGGAACTATCTGAGTTCTGTATTGTAACTGAGTCTGACTGTATCTGACAGTCCTGATATACTAAAATTTGAAGACCTATCTGAGTTCTTTTATTGAGAATAATTCTAAAACTATGGGAAGTAGTTGTTTAACCGATATGCCCTAATAATGCATATAGCTAAGTTGGGATCCAATCTCTGCCCCGACTGAAGGGGTGTCAATACCGCACCATTGGTAAGGACAGTTGTGGGTGACCCTTAGCTGGCAGGTATTTGAAAGGAGAATGATGGGAACCCTAAATTAACAGGTTAATCCACCTCATCAACCCTAATCTTACAGGTTAAGATATCTCAACCTACGCTGGCTACGTAGTTCTAGAACATAAGGATGATTGCTAAGAATCACACCCTAAACTGGTAGGTGAGTCCCCATCCTTGAGTTCACTTGGTGATAACTTCTACTCCCATTTGAAGAGACTAAAAATGATTCAACTGACTGTACATAGATAGATTAACTGACTTTCGTTGACTGACGGAGTAGTACTATTATCTGAGAGTTAATTGAGATCATGAGATTTTTGAGGTTTTCCTGAGTCACATGACTGACTGAGTTCTTAGATTATAGCTTGACTGAGATTATCGTGACAACATGATATGGATCTAGGCATACAGCTATTTTTTTGGGTACGAATACCCTCAGGACTCGATAGAAGGAAACTGACACACATGACATGACTTGATCACAAGATTTGAGTCCACAATTCATAATATCATAAGTAGGGGATATCATATTTCATATAGTTATTCAATATCTTAAACATTGTAGGGAATACAAGGATATATTTCATGTATATATTGTATATCTCCATTATCTTACATGTTTCATACCACCACAATAGCAACACATAAAAAACATGGGATTCATATTGAAGTATATAGCTAACATAGACATCATAGAACCATACAAACATAAATTTCTAGCATCCTAAGCATTTTATCAAACACCTTGCGTGCATTTTTTAAGGCACGGGTGAGTTTCATTCTTGCACCATATTAAACCACCTACAGTTTATGATTTTCAATTAACAAACATATATATTCCATGAAAACACCTTTAGACATCACATCGAAACTTAAACAACAATCGTCAACATGTATATACTCATATCACCACAAAAAATTTACAAAATAATATTTAAAACATGGTTCTTGAGCTCTATGAAAAGATTGGATCCATAGATAAACACTACGCTACCTTAGAAAGGAAACCTTGATGATTTGCTGGAGAGTTCTTGGATTGGGAAACTTAATTCTCAATTATCTTGGAAAAAGGCTTGAATCTTGCTTTTGAGAGATGAGTTTAATGGAAACCCTAATCTTGTGGTTGAGAGCGTAAGAGAGAGTTTTTGAGATGCTTCACTGAAGAAAAAATAGGAAAAATTATGCCTCTTTAGGGTTATAAGTCGTTGAAGGATGAAGAAAATGACCAAAATACCCTTATGAAATAAATTCCCAATTGCTAAAATATCATAGATGATGACCTTTGTGATAGGGCATCACAAATATGATAATTAGTCATGAATGTCATCACTTAGGAGCTGGTTTCTACCCAAGGCTGATGACCTTCGTGATAGGGCATTACAAATGTGATAAGCTATCACGAATGTCGTCACTTAGGAGCTAGTTTCTGCCTAAGGCTGATGACCTTTATGATAGGACATCATAAATGTGATATGCTATCATAAATGTCATCACTTAGGAGATGTTAAACCTTTGGGCACTGACATAGAAAAAGAGGCTCAAGGGAAAGTAAGATTCATTCAAACCAAGTTGTTGTCTTCTCAATGTAGGAAAAAAAGAATGTAGACCGCAAGGAAAGAGACATGGACTTAAAGGTTAGTGAGCAAGTTTTGCTTAAAGTGTCTCCTATGAAGGGAGACATAATGTTTGAAAAGCGGAGAAAGTTAAACCCACGATATATTTGTCCCTTCGAGGTTCATGAAAATATGGTCCAATTGCATTCAGGCTAGGTCTAGCATCGGGATTATCAAGATCTCATCTAGTATTTCATGTCTTTATGCTCTGTAGATACTATGGTATGGGGACTACATTATTAAGTATGACTCAGTTCTTTTAGATAAGGACTAGGCTTATGAAGAAGAACCAGTAATGATTTTATATTAAGATGTTTGGAATTTAAAGACAAAGGAGATTTGTTTGGTTAAGGTTCAATGGAAACATTATTTGATTGAGGAATCCACTTGGAAAATCAACAAAATTTGGGACAAGAACCCTCAATTGTTTTAGGATTTAGGCACTCTCTTCTCGCCTTATTTTAGCCTATTTATTTTTTCCCCGTTTGATAATTTAGGGATGAATGATGGGTAACTTGATATCATTTTTAATGACCATTTCCATCGTTATGTATAAACCTTCCATTGAAAGTCCCATCTTAAAATTCCTCCCGATTTTGAATTTATAAATTTTAAGCTAGGCTAGTTTCAAGCGAAATAAAAGAAACGCATAATCTAGGGAAACCTGGGTAAGTAGAACTCTTGAAATTGATCTTAGCGCAAAATGCATTTTTTGGAATGTCCCAAGTTTAAGGTGTGTTGCAAAAATTGGGATTTTTGGGTGAAATTAGGCATTCTATACCATCGACACTACTATAGTAACATGCACACAGCTATAGCTACCATCGCTATAGCAAAGAAATTTCTACTATAGTGATGGTCAAACTCAATCAAAAACTTCTATAGTGGGTGCTACTATAGCGACATTATGTCGCTATAGCGACAAAAGTCGTAGATATATTTAATATTTTCCTAAAATAATTTATTTTTCTAAAACTCATTTTGGGGCAATTGAGAGGCTATTTCACCAAATTTTCATTGTTCGGCTTTGCTAAGGTTAGAATTTCATCCCTATTAACTAGTATTTAATAATTAAGCCCTAGAACTACTAAACTATGGAGTTTGGGAGGGTTTTAGGGATGATTTTAGTTATCTTCTAGTACAATGGAGAAAATCAAGTAATAAGTTAATGGGTTTTGATTACTAATAGTTAATTTACCCTTCTATTTTGTTAATTCACTAATTTATCCATGAAATTGGTAGGTTAGGTGAATTACGATAGAATAGCCCTAGAATGGTAACGGAATTATCGTGAACTTGACAATTGGGGTTGGGTGTGAGTTATAATTTCCAAAATGGTTTGTCATTTCTTTAATTATGTGTTTATATGCATGTTTTAGATCAAGAGCAAGCGAAAGTTACATGGAAGGATAAAGCTTCGGCTTAGAGGAGTTATGCAAGCTTGGATCCAGGTAGGTGATGGCATTGTTGTTTAATCCAATTTGTGCTATATTTTCATGTTAACTACCTTATAGTATGGCTTGTTAATGCATGTTGTTTGGTATGGTAAATGCAAATATTCTTATGTTATTGTATGAGTTTCCATGCTTTATTATTTAATGTGAAATGTTTCGTTAATTGGAATGTTCTTATGGGTTATCAGTGAAACAAGGTTGGCAGACACTTGTTTCCGTGGTTTTAATACATGGACGGAATTTTTCCCTAGCAGGTCATGGCAAAATGGTGGATGTATTACCCATAGCATGTATATATGAGGGTCACGTGAGTTTGACAGTTCCATGAGTGGACCGAGGAATACATTTATACAGATAACAATTTGAATAATTTGTCTTGATACATCTCAACTTAGATTGGCTGTACTTGAATCGGTGATAATATGTCGACTTGTTTATTGAAATTCTAAGTTTCTCATTTGCTACTTGTTTTTCTAACTTTATGTTTGTTGAGGATGGAAAAATTTATCGTACTATATTTTAGTTAAGTTTCAATATTCTCATCCTAGTTGGCCACATAACCCTATAAAGTACACTTTTTTTATTGTGTCTTGATACTTCACCTTCTCTTATTTTTATAGTGAAGCACATATTCCAGTGGCTCCTACGAGACCTCACTTGTGATTCCAGTAGTTGACTTTAGATTTCATGGTAAGCGGCATATCCGAGCTATCATGAGATCTTTCCTTTATGAAATAGTCCTTTATGTTGGACATTATGCACTTTCTTTTAGTTTTGGAGCTGCATCCCCTTCTTGACAATCTTAGATGTTTTGGTATGAACGACTTTCGGGTCCTAAGGATTGTTTTATTCTGTTTATGTAGAATGTTCCGTAATTAGTTAAACTTTAGATTGTTATTTAGACTTGGATAATTATTGGTGGATTAGTTCTATTATCTCTTAACATTTGATTTTAAGATGATATTTTAGGTAGATGGTTATCCTACCAGGTGACTAGTGTGGGTGCCACTCACAACGTGCTTGGGTTGTGACAATAAAGATCATCAACATTCATTAAAAATAACATAATATTTGATTGGATTGATTGTCAACCTTTTTGGTACTTTCGTTATGTCATGAGATTTTAAGCTCAAGTCCATGATTTAGAATTGGTTGGATTAACCAACATGCTATTTATATCATACATATCTACCAAACCCAAGTCTAAAGAAAGGAGAAGTTGTAATGTACCTCAGGGTTGAACAACAAGCCTCACACTATCATGAAGATGACTACTCGTTTTACAAGTCCTTGGAGCTCATTGATAAAATTAATTTTTTTATTCAAAAGTACTCCACCCATAGGGTAAGAACGCATACCTAAAAGTTGGGTGAAGATGAAATCTAACTAGGGCATCAAATCACCCTAGAAAACTATAATGAAGAGGGAAATTTCATGAATTTGAGGTTCAAATTTGATGGAAATAAGCATAATATCAATGGGAAATACACGAAGGTGGTAAATAGAACTTAACCAAACACTTAAATGGAGAAAATAGAGGGCGACTCAATCAAATCTTAACCCAATTCAACACTTTATCAATATTTCCAAAAATCTAACTACACATCAGGAATGAGTACAAAAGACCCAGAATCTAAAACCAAGGTCCCACTAACTCAAAAAATACCTTTTGGAGCTAAGGGGATTTATATAATTCCCATCCCATTTTCCCAAAATGTTGACCCAAATTAACCCTTACCAACTTAAAAGCTCCATAATAGAATAACTCACCAAAAACTCAATCGATTTCCTTGGGAATTGATCCACCCATCCATATAGACCACATACTCTTAAAAACTACGGGGAAGATAGAAATAGTAAGAACAGGAAAAAAATAAAAAAGACTAGAAGGGTCATTACATGAACTTAGTGATGCATTTTCTCACAGGCCTGTGTACTTGAGCATGTAACATGAAACAATGCAACACCAAAGACATCAATACATGAAATATATGGTATATAAAACCACATGAAGATACATAGCAAAATATGTAAAATACATTTAAAATAAGTACAACTAAGAGATTAAGACTTGAATAAGACATAAGTTATGTAACTTAGTTCCCTTTTAATTCTGTTTGGGAGAAAATGGAGAATCGAAATAAAACACCATGTGAATGCATTAAATATAATCTTGGATCATTCAAATAATCTATCCTATACCATGCTAGGCATAGTACATACATGACATGATATGGCAAGGACCCATAGTAAGCCCTTTTGGGGACACATGAAAAGAGTTGTCCCACTTGTGAAAATGATCTCTATCTTACGTCAGCAAATGTAGTTTAAAAATTTTTTCATCTATGCATATTCATTCTTGGTCATCCATATAACTCCTTTAATCTCAAAAGGTTAATCATTCTTATTGGTTCATGTTCACAGATTAGCCTTAGTAGGATCATGTTCATAGAATTAGCCAATTTAGGCTCATAAGTTATGAATTAACCACTTTAGAGCTCATGTCCAAGAATTAAAAAAATCTTAGGTTCATAAGTCATGTTATTTAGTATTCACAACATCATTAAAGAGTCATGTAAGGTAAGATAGCATGATACGTTATTTCATAGTTCATTGTTAAAGCTAGCATGGCATAAATGGGAGTTAAGGATATAACTTTGGAGTATTCTAATTGTAGAATATAATTTTTAGTGAAAATAATCAAGTAATAATTCCAAATAAAATCAAGAAAAAAATCACATCTTTTAGTTAAGAAGTAGAACAAAAGGGTTCAAATAAAAAAATATATAAATTTTATTTATTTAGGAAATTTGATGTGTCATGGTTTCATGTCTATTTTGATGTTTAAAATGAGTAAAATATGCAAGAACTTAGGTATATTTGGTGGATTTGATGTTTTTTTATGATTCTATGTAGAAGAATAGGGGTTGAAGGCAAAATGAAGGAGAACGGATCAATATTTATCAAGTAAGAAAGAAGGTTGACATCCATGGGTATGGTCCAGGACCCGTAAATTGGACCCACGACCCTTGGAAGTCATTCATGAAGAAGGTTTTGTGGATTAAAGAAAAGAATGAGTTCCACTGGTGTGATCCATTATTCGTGGACTTGATCCACGACTCATGGAACTAAGTCATGAATGAGAAGTTATAGGTGCTGACGAGTCTAATTCCTATGGAGGGGATCTATGATTCATGAATCCAACCTACGACCCATGTTAACCAAATACTAATAAGAGAAGCAAAATGTGATTTCCACGAGAGAGGCCTACGACTAGTAAACTGATCCATGACTCCAGTCTATGAGTCATAAGAAGTTGTTGATCTATTACTCCTACATAGTTTAGGATAGGATTCTTTTTGTATCTACAAATACTCCTATTGTGTTTTATGATTATTTTATGCACTATTATAGTATTTTAAGGTTCTTAGACACATTCATGGTCTTGTAATCATAACATTAATTTCTATGATTTTAATTCAAAGTGAGATTTTGGAATTTTTTATCTTATTATTGTAAGTGCATGATTATGCTTTCTTATCAGAATTCTTATTGTGTTCTTGAAATTATGAGTATTTGAACACCACAACTAGGTTTCGAGAAACATAACAGATTAATAAAGTAGTGTTCAAAGTACAAGAAGGTTCTCGAAGGTTAGTTGGATATGTATTGTTGTTTCTTTTGATTTGATTGCTTTTCAGTGAGTGCAGATGTTAGGACTTGTCCTATATCTACCTTGGATTATAGCAATGGTAGCCGAATCAAAATAGAGAATCAACAACAAGACATAGAGTTGTCTTCATTTAATTAGCCTTGAGCCAATAAATTGGAAATACTATATTGGGATCATGGATAGGAAATTGAAACACTCATGACTCATTAATATTTTTGCTTGGGGATAGTTATCTACAAGGGGAAAAAATAGTTAGTTAGATAATACATAGCCTATCAATTCTGCATGCCAAATACTATAAGATATCACTAAAGTACAGTGAACCCATGGAGTTATGATATTATTAGGGAACACAGTCCTAATGCCTTTCTCATACTGATTTCAAATCTAACAAATCAATACTTTTTATTACTGATACTTTGTTTCACAAAACCCCCCTCTTTTACTTACTTGCCAATTACCTAGACAAATACTTAGTCAATTTTTGACTTTTTTCTAGTGGCATCAATCTCAACCTAGTTAGGTTATATATTTGATCAGCGATCGCTTTATACTTCTAGGAGGTGTAATTTGAGCGACATCGAATTTCAACACCGTCATCAGGAAATACAATTATGGTATTGAATTATTATGTTTGTCGAGTTATTGGTTTTGTTTGCTGATTTTACTTTACTACTAATTCTAGGGCACAACAAGTGTATACCCAGTACTTGGAGTCCAAGAAATCTCCTGATTCCATTTAATTCTAAACTTGAGAGAACTTTGAGACAAAATCAAAGAATAAAGAGAAAAGGAGTCCATGATCAAGGAGCCCTATTCGAAGGGGTTTATGATGAACCACTGTTATAAATTGGCCACTCCATCATAATGTTTAGAAAACTATTGAATAGGTCACTGCTCAGTTAATGGCTGAGGAAAATGCTAGACAAGCAGCTGCCTGACGAGAAACAAGTAAAGAAAGGGCTAGACAAGAAGAGGTGGAGCATATAGCTGCATTTGATGTGATGGAAAAATTAAGAAAAAATAGTGTACAACAACCCATCCAAAAATATCTGCCAGTTTATGATAATCCGAAAAAAGATTTGGGGTATGTTGAGCCTATTAAAATAGGTGTAATAACTCCTCCAGAATTTCTTGAAGGCACCAAGTTTGATACCATAAGTGCGATGATCTAACAACTGGATTTGAAGGACGTGTTTTTTAGCCTACCTAAGGATAATGCAAATATGCATATTATGAACTTTATAGGGTTTTGAACTTTATATAATCTACTTGTGTGGGTCAAAAGGAAATAAGACTAAGATTATTCCCATTCTCTTTGATAGGGGTAGCTACTCTATGGTTAGGTGAGTTTCCTAGTAGATCTATCACTATTTGGAATGAGCTGAGGACTCAGTTCTTGGACTGATTTTTCTTACCATCTAAAATAATGCAATTGAAATATGAAATATATAACTTCCAATAGTTGTATTTAGAGGCACCAAAAAAGACATGGTTGAGGTTCAAGAAAAGCTACAAAATATGCCAAATCATAGGATTATAGGTAAAAACTTAATTGAGATCTTCTTTAGAGCTTTGAATGCTAATATTAATGTCATAGAAGAAACTATCACCGGTGAAGCCTTCATGGGTCTAAGGTGAGAGTATGTTTCTAAAATCTTTGATTAGATTATGAAAACCAATCGAGTGTGGCGTACTTGGGAGGTGGACAAATCAGTCGGTACTAATGTAATCGAAGCCTTAAATAAGAAGCGAATACTAGAAGAGATAGTGGCTCAATATATGGCGCAACTGAGGACTGAGATTATCCTTTTTACTAAGCAATTTGAGGCAACTGGAGGGGAAAATTTTAATATAGTGGGTGCATGAATTAAGGCTTCTAGATATACAGATTTAGATTTTGATGAAGGAGCTAAGTATGTTCATAGAGAGATGATGGTTTCTGAGCCAAGGGACAAGGGATTGAATAAGATAATTAGAACTCTAAGAAAGGGAATAAAAGTAAGAACTATTATGGAGACAACAACACGTATAGATACAAGAGTACGGATCATGATGATGACTAGAAGCGGAAAAAGATGGTAACTAGGGGAGGAAAGATGACTACAAGGACAAGGGTGGTCTTTTGTTCTTCCAAGGAACTGCGATGCTGATTCTACAAATTCTAGTATGGAAGTTTTACGGGCAAAACTGGTTAAGGGGTAGAAGAGCCAAGAGAGCTACTTGAAGGAAATTAAGGCAGGATTTTAGGTTTGAGCCAAAAGATAGTGTCATACGTAGCTGCTATTAAATATCTTGAGTAGCAATTTGGGTAGATATTTGCCACATTGAACTAGTGTATCGAGCACACTTTCAAGAAACACCATTCAAAATCCTAAAAATGACAGTCATTGTCTATGTATTACTACTTAGAGCGGTAAGGCTACTATTGATTAACCTCTGCCTGTAGTTGATAACATAAGAAATGACCCCATAAGCATTGATGATGTAGAAGAAATAGAGAGTCTGATGATTATTGATAAGGCATGTCAAAAGACTCTATTTACTGAGAAGGAAACTAATGCTGATGAAGGGAAAGGCAAGGAGATCACACCATTATTGAAGCCCATTCCCCGACCTCCTCCACTTTTTACCCAAAGATTGAATTAAGAAGAAAATAGAGAATATCAAAAGTTTATTTATGTGATAAAGAAGTATTCTATGAAAATCCCTCTTGTAGAAGTCCTAGAGTAGATTTTAGGTAATGTAAAGTTCATAAAAGATTTGGTAACAAAAAAAGGGATAGTGAGTTTTGAACCTGCTGATAGAGTTCACCATTGTAGCACCATTGCCTCTCGATCTTTAGTTAAAAAGAACAAAGATTCAGGAATGTTCACCATTCCTTGTACTATTGGATCTATAAATTTGGCACAGTCCTTATGTGAACTAGGTTCTATCATTAACTTAATACTGCTAGTCATCTCTAATCAGTTGGTCATGGGGTCACCTAAACCGACCCTAGCCTCTCAAGGCTCCCTTCCAATAATGGGAAGAGTAATAATAATAAGTCCTAGTTCATACAAGAGATAAATATAAAAGTCATCACATAAATGCGGTTCATGCAAGGAACCAATATATCAAATAACACATAAGCTTGGTTCACCCAAGAAACCAATAGAATACACTACAACATTTTAATCTCTTGACCACCTTTGAAAAGTGTGTCCTAAAGTAGCAAAAAATGTGTCCTTTGATCAATGGCGACGCTTTCGTCCTTTAGGACACACTTTTCAGGGGGTAGGATAAAATGGTGTAACTTTTGACTTTAGTCCACGTTTTTTAAGTGTGGCCATAGAAGCTATGCTTAAAAAGCGTAGCCTATGAGTTACAAAGACCACAATTTGTATCATTCCTTTGGCAACAACTTTATTTGATAATTCTTCACCTGGGAAGCGTGACCTTAGCTTTGTTGTTGGCCACAATTTAAAAGTGCATCCTTTGATACCTCTTTTACAATAACACTTATAAAGTGTAACCTTTTCTTATGTACATACACACAATTGACATTCATATTTCTACACTTTTAAAGTGTGGCAACATTGTATAAAGGAAAAATAATGATTTTAGTTTGCATGTATATAACTTAAAATTATATATATATATATATATATATATACATACACACACACATAAATGATCTCAAACACCAACTAATCCATATATATTGTAACTTGGTATCAAATACCAAACACCCCCCCTCCCACACACACACATATATATATATCTCGAAATATGTACATAATGGATTCCAATACACCATCCAAAGCTTTGAACAATTAGTAGTCATGTTCATGTCTTGGGAACTAAAGAAAATTAATTCCTACTCTTCTTAGTCAAAAGCAAGAAACAAAACAAAAATAATTAACTTCAGGTTGATGACTATTTTATTAGAGGCTGAAAAGTTTTCCGAAATTCGTGATTAGGTGAAATTTTCACATTAATAAGAAGTGCAACATTTTATTCATTGATTAGCCCATCTGCATACTCCAACAAGCTCAGCATAAAGGGCCCTTCTTACATCTTTTTGGTTCAAGTGATTGACGAATTCATCTTCCACACACACATCTAACATCTTGGTATTTTCCTGGTAATTAGTAGCACTTTAGATAGTCAATTTAATCTGGTAAGAACATGAAAGAGAAGCCTAACAAAGAACGGGGAACATAGACTTACATGGGGACTTACAATCTTTGATTGGGAAAGCATAAATGAAATACAAAATCAAGAGTTATATCATACTTGTGCACAAACTTACTAGTTTCTCTACTTACCAAGCTCATGACTCTCAAACAGATTTGCAATAAAGAGTCCATGTAGTACTCACTAACATATCGGGAATAATTACAAGCAGAACTAAACATTTTGTATGTAGGATCTAATATTAAACCATGAAACCAGAAGTACTCTGACCTTGAGTTAAAAGTCATTAGCGAATTCAAGGACCGGATTACCTAGTTGCGACAAAACACAAAAAAGGATTAAATAGAACTTTTCTTCTAAATACCTTAATAACATGTACTCCCTCCATTTCAAAAGGAATTTCTCTTTAATTTTTTTGGCAATTCTTTAATTCTAACTATCCACATGGTATGTTTAAGATCACAAGATTAAAGGATATTTTGGTACGTTCTACCTATCTATAATTTAAGACTATAAGATTCAAAAGTCTTCAATACTTTATAAAACTCCGTCCCAAGTCAAAAACAGACACAAATTGAAATAGAGGAAGTAATGTCAAACACATTGCATAGAAGCAACAAAGAAATACTTATGACATAAAACTTACTTTGATACTTTCGGATAAAACTTACTGCAACTCTTTTTAGATTAAACAATTGTTACTTCTTGTTATATGCCACCATGAGCTTAGCTAGTTGAGGTACATAATGTCCTGTGATCAAACAACCCAAAATATGATTAACCAAGAACAAAATTAATAAAAAAAACAAAACCACATGTGTCACTTAAAAAGAATAAAATAATTTTACCTGCGTAACTTGCGTAACTTTCACCAATTAAAAGCAAATTACTTTTGTTGTACAATGGAGATTTATGGAACCAACATAATAAGAACACAACACTGTCCCTCGCTTAAAAATACAGAAAGACAAAAGGCAAACAACATTAGAAGCTTTAGAATTCAAGACATGTAAATCAAGAATTATAAAATTAACAAACGCAAAGTGCAATTAGGACAAAAAACATGGACAAAATAATTAGAAAGTTACTGGAATCCACATTAACATTAAAGAAGATAAGATTTTCCTTTCCATAAAGTTGTACGTTATTATATTACTTATTAAGATCAATCACTTGACCACCTAAAATCATTTCGTCTAGAATATTGTGTATCTGCAGAAGACAATCATCCATCATATATATGTCTGACCTTTAAAACACATACAATTTGTCCTATGTGCATTCAGAAATAAATCATATTAAAAAATAATGCATATGATTTTGGATAAAGTCATCAACATTCCATTAAGAAAAATAAAATACCTTTATCAAGTTTATGCAATTGATCTTTTGGACAAAGTCCAAACATCTCATTTATCTATCTGTCATGCACTTCTAGCTAAAAGAGACAACCAAAACACTCAACACAAATAAAGATAATGTTACCCCTACCTTAGTATGTAGAGAGGTTTCTTTTGATATACCCTCGGTTTAGGAGAATTTCACTGAGAGGTTTTGGACCTAAAAAATATTCTCTTTCACTTTCTCATCTTATCTTCTTTCCTCTTTTCTTCTATATTATAAGCTAGAGTCGTGGGTTCACTAAGCATCTCATATCGTAGAAATAGAACATAAGGGCCGCAAACACAACAACGACAAAGTTAATATTCTAAGGAAAAATTTATTCACAGGTAAAATGATGAATACACAATATATAAATATGTATGCGTAAAGAGCAGTGTTTTGAAAAGTGGGAGGTGAAAAAAAAGAGATGAGGGCTCGCTTCACAGAAGCGAGAAGCATGATGTGAAGTGCACGCTTTTTTCCATTAAAGCGCTATTTAGTACAAAATTTAAAAATATTAAACATGCATAAATAAATAACCAAGAGCTTAATAAATAACATAATCTTTCAATACTCAAATTAAAAAGAGAATAGATAATCATAACAAGCATTCAAGCAAACTACTAAAATACTAAAAATCAGTCTTGCATCTTAATCAACCAACAAAAACAGAGAAGCCAATAATTAGAGAAAAGTTTGAAACTTCCATTCTACATACTATTCCTCAACAAGGATATACTGATAACAAAATTCAGATTACATGCAGCAAAAAGTTTAGAACTTCTATTCTAAAAATATATACTGATAAACAGAATTCAGATTACATACAGCAAAAAAATAGTAAAAAGAAGAAAAACAAAGCTGGAATTCAGATTACATACAACCAAAAAAAAAGTAAAAAGAAAAAAAAAAGTTGGAAGTCAGATTACATACTACCAAAAAAAAGTAAAATAGAACTGGAAAACATTGAAGAAGAAGAGAATAGAGAAGAAGAAAAGAAAAAAATAGCAAAAAAAAATTAGAAAACCCTAACAGGAAAAGAAGAAGAAGAAAAGAAGAAGAAGAGAAATAGAGGAGAAGAAGAAGTCGTATACCTTCAACAGTTGTTCCAGAAAAGTTGCAGCAGCAGCAATGCAGTCGTATAGTCACTTAAGGGTTTTAACTAAAATAAATTAAATAAAGCGATAAAACCCTAAAAAAAAACCTTAAATATCCACTTAAGCGAGCTTTTCTGTGCTTTTTTTGCTTCAGCACTTCTCGCTTCTAGAACTAAAGCGAGAGCTTTTTTCTCGCCCCAACGCTTCAAGTGTAAAAAGCGACCCACTGTCGCTTCACTTCGCTTCACGCTTAAAGCGAGCGCTTCAGCGCTTTTCACAACACTGGTAAAGAGTAACTAAGATGTTAGAGATAGACTAACCTTCTATTAGGGTTCGCTCATATATCAGAGCACATTTTTCATTTGACATATAATGCCCTGAGTCTGTACCCTGGATGCTGCACGATACTCATAATCTCGAGAGATCCCAAGCTAACTCATGACTGGTACCTGCTGTAATAACTAAATAGTAATACTGTAATTATGCAGAAATCAGGTGGAAATCTTCCATAAAGTTCAAATCTAAAATAAATACTGAGTACGGTTCATCAATACCAAAACTAAACATCTGTCTATAAATACTCTAGTCTGAAAAGTCTCTACTATCTGAACAAAAAATTGATGGAAAAAGTCCCCAACTAACTCCAACTACTGAAATAAACTGAGTACTGAAATACTGGAATAATAAATTTATTCTCTAGCAATGAGGACTCACCACTAGTCTGCTACTGGTGGATCGGGTTGCTAACTATAATCGAGAACCAGTATGTCTGAACCTATGATATACGATATCATAGCATAAAAAGAAGGTATGCATCAGTATTTTGAATGTACTGGTATGCTAAGTGAGGTAGGCTGAGATGCATGGGTTCATATGCATAAATAATATCAACTGAATAACATGAGTATAACTGAATGAGAGTACATGCATAAAATATGTAAACTGTATCTAAGGTCGTGATAATACTGGATACTGAGTTTTGAATTATTGGTTTACTAATATCTAAGTTTACTAATACTGTATTACTGTTAACTGGGTGACTGTATCTGACAATCCTGACTCTTGTGGAACTATTCTGAGTTTTGTGCTAAATTGAGTAACTGTGAAAACTAAAACTGAGACTGTAGGATGTAATCATCTAACTTATATGCCCATTTCTGAATGAATTAGGGTCCAACCTATAACCTCAGTTGGAAGGGTGTCAGTACCATGCCACGGGTAAACACAAGTTGTGTCACCCTTATCTGGCAGGTGCTCTGAATGAAAATAGTGGTACCCTCAACTGGCAAGTAAGATACCTCATCAACCCTCAACTGGTAGGTTGATGTCTCAACCTACGCTGGCTACGCAGTTTTGGAACACAAGGACTATTTTTAAGGATCACACCCTCTGCTGGCAGGTAAGTCCCCATCCTTAGGTTCACTCGGTGTTGAATCCTACTCCCAACTAAATAGACACCGAACTGAATTCTAAACTCTGCTAGGCTGGACTGATCTGTTACTGATTCATATTGTCTGACTGAACTGAACTTAACTGAGTTCTTTGGATTTTGCTAACTGACAGAATACTACTGAATTTTGTTAACTGATAGAACTCTACTGGGTTTCGAACTAATTACTAAATTACAGATCATGATACTACCGAGTCTATTCTGTAGCTACTATAGCTCTAGGAAAATAAGTAGATTTTTGGGTATTAAATACCCCCAGGACGCGATAGCATAGACTATAAGACATAGCACTATCTTGACATATGATAACTAATTACTTGATCACCATCCATTCATTGGAGCATTTTGACAAACACATGCATAACATGAACTTGTATACATGCTAATATGATTGGACTTAACTATTCAACTCACATGAACAATCCACCAAACACTTGGAGGGCATAGTATATGCACACAATACTAAACAACATGGGGGCATTACAATTTCAAATACCAAATTCATAATTCAAAGGTTTTAACTTGAATTCTCAAGATGAAAACATATATAACAAACAATTTCATACAAATCTTGCAACTAATTATGGATTAGGAACTCCGTTAACATGGAAATCATGATCACATTCAAATCCAACCATGAAATTCATCAAACTCATGAACTTGTAGTAAAAAGGATTTCTTGAACTCCAAGGGTGGAAGGAAACCCTTGGATGAACACTTGACATACCTCAATGCCTAGATTCTTGAAGATTGGTGGTGCAATCCTTAGGAATTGAATCTTGGGTTGATAGCCCTAGGGTTTGTTCTTGAATGATTTTGAGAGAAAAGAGTGTAAATTGCGTTGTGAGGGCTGAATTTCGTATTTTAGGGGCTAATTCAAAATGGAAAAATGTCTCAAATACCCTTCTAGATGTTGTTTTTAATTACTGAAAAACATGCCTAGCGATGCGCAGACTGACACATCCCATCGATAGGGTTGACGCTATGGCTGACTCGCCGCATCAAGTCCACGTTGACTCACTGGAATTTGCACTAGGAGCTGGAGAAAATACTCATCAATGCGATAGGTGATGTGGCACGTCAAGATCCCATCGATCCACTAGTTTAGACTTCTAAATGTGCCTCAAACGAAGTTTGAAAAATCCGAAACTTATCCGTGAACACCTACTGACATTTCGATCATGAATTAACCTAAAAATCAATATTTAAAGGTCATAAGGGTCATGAAAAAGGATCGCCAACTTTCAAAGGCTAAAATAACTATAAGTATGAACACTTAGCTGAATTTTTCCAAGTCTGGGACCCCTTACTAGCTTTTACAGGATTGAATCAAGCTTAGGATTTTGCGAGGTCTTACGATATCTTCCTCTTGGGAACATTCGTCCTTGAATAAGACTGATGTGGCTGGGAATACTAACAGACTAAACTTGCTTGCTGGACATACATAATTGTAACATGATTTCATGACTGACACTACTGATATGATGAAATTCCATAATGAACATGAATATCTGATGCATGAGTATGTGGTTGAACATAATTCATGAATGTATTATTAGGATCGCCGATAAGTTGAGTTTCTAATGCTGAACATGAATATCTGATGCATGAATACATAACTGAATATGCTATGGTAACTAATACCAATTCTATAAAGGGAAATCTGAGTGTGGAACTGAGTAAGATCAAGGAAAACTATTATCTTGGGCTGAGCATGATTTTGCGGAGAAGAGGTGAGGCTACTTGGTCTGCATATCTGCTTCTGCTTCCCAAGTAGCTTCCTCAATGGACTAATTCTGCCAAAGAATTTTGACTAAAGGAACTTCTTTGCTCCTCAGTATGTGAATCTGATAATCTAGGGTTTTTGACTGGGATCTCTTCATAGGAGAGACTGGTCTGAACATCTATACCCTCTATAGGGACTACAACTGTTGGGTCACCTATGCACTTCTTTAGCAAGGGGACATGGAATACTGAGTGTACTGAGTCTAGATCTGAAGGCAACCCAAGCTCGAAAGCTACCTTTCTGAAATAACTGAGAAGTTTGTGAGGATCGGTATATCGGGGACTGAACTTCCCCTCCTTGCCAAACCTCTTTACCCCCTTCTTGGGAGATATTTTCAAGAATATAAAATTACCAATCTCAAACTCGAGATCCTTTACTAAACACACATGAATGGGAACATGAGGACATAACTGAGCCTGAAATATGATACGTGAACTGAATATCATGAACTGAATTGAGCCCCTGGATACATGGCGTACGACTGAGATTGGAACTCCGGAGTCATTTTATAATCACCCACTACTCAAACTAGATTAGTTAGGTAAATAGAAGATGGAAGGTTTAGGATATGAAAGCTTGGGGAATTATAGTACATCTCCCCCTTGGGATAATACGTCCCCTGAAGGATACTGATTTGTCTAAGCTACTGAGGAAAGATGGAGACGATGCATAGGTCACCTACGAACTAAATCATGACTGTATATCTGGGATCTGAAATTGAGCCATGATACATAAACTGAGCTAAACTCTCAACTACCTAGCTGCTCCATCTTGGAATAGTTACATTTATGAGACTTCAGATACTGCGACTAGATGGAAAGATGGGAAACCAAACCATATGAACTTATTTGCCTAAATACTAAACTGAATTCCTGGTTTTGTGGGCTAACTCACGCTAGGAAACTTATACTCGATTGAGCCTTTCTTTAACACTCTTTCTTTAGAGCTTTAATGGCTTTAGGGAGAAGGAATCTTGGCATAGGCTGAATAAAAAAACTGAATAAGAAATCACATCTTAGCAAAAATTCTGTAGTGTGAGGAGAGGCCTACGAACATCATCTAAGATAGAGTGATCAAGCCTTATGCACTGCAACTACAAATCTTTAAGCTTAGACATATTCCTCGAACACTCTCCTGACTATACTCTCCACCTTAGTACGTACTTCACCTGAGACTGCTGAAATTATTCACATGGGCATTGAGCATGAATGCATAAGCATACTAACATGTCTAATTAATTGAGTGACTGATAGCTAAATACTGGTCATGTAAGATTGAACGGCACTTATTCTGAATAACTGGACTGAAACTATAGAGTATTATGCATATCTGAGAATAGACCAAGCGTGAAAACTAAATTATCTGAGAATGCAAGACCAAGCATATAACATGATTTTAAAATAGTCTGTAAATTAAGGTACTAAAATACTGATAACTATGTGATAGGGATTGAAATAAATCAAGGATCTGAATAGACACTTACACTCTGTATTTTCTTAATTTCTCATCTCATGAAAAATTCTGATTTCCCCCCGTCAGTAACTAAATACAACTCCTTGCTAACCATTTACTTGCACACTAACCTGACTTTCAAGCCTATCTTCATAACTACGGCCTCGTGTAAAACAAGTATCCAAAAATCTTTTCTTAATATGAAACATTTACTCTCTCCCATCAAAGCAATCGTTTATCACTACATCATTTCATAAGGAGGGTTCACTGAAGGGTTAAGACATGAGAGCCTGATGTGTGAATGAATACTATACCAAACTCAACACTTAACTGGGGCCTGAAGAATAGGATATCAACATCATGAATTTATTAAAAAATATAAACTGAGGATATACATGATATAATCTGAATTCAGTCGATCTTTAGAAGTGTAGCATGAGTTATGGGAATTGAGCATAGTGTAAAGCACGACATGAGTACATGAGTCATGAGCTGCATGACCTGAGTCTGGAGTTTCTGTATTCATGGAACATGATTTGTAACAATGAGTGAACTGGAAATCCTTATACTAGGATATCTTTCAACTGTTCTTTTAATTCTTTGAGTTCTGTTGGAGCCATTTTGTATGGTAGAATAAATATGGGCTGAGTATCTGGAAGAAGTCCTATTCCAAAGTCAACTTCCCTTTTGGGAGAAACTCCGAGAAGATCTTCGGGAAATACGTCAGGGAATTCACATGCTACTAACACTGATTCAAGATTAGGGGTTTCTGAACTAGAGTCTTGGACTCGAACGAGATGGTAGGCATATCCCTTAGATATCATTTTTCTTGCCCTAAGGTAGGAACAAGTTGACCCCTAAGTGCTGAAGTACTACCCCTCTACTCTAGGACAGGCTCATTCAGAAATTGAAATTGGACAATTCTATTTTTGCAGTCAACTGAGGCATAGCATAAATGAATCTAATTCATGCCAAGAATGACATCAAAATTAGTCATCTCTAATTCTACTAAGTTTGCTGAAGTGACTCTCTGAGATACCATAACAGGACAGTTCCTGTATACCCGCCGGGCTATGATGGATTTACCCACTGATAAGGCAAAGACTAAGGTAATTGAGAAATTGCCTCCACCAATTTTTGTGAAGGGCATACGTAGCATTTTAGGGCATACAGGTTTCTACCAAAGATTCATTACGTATTTTTCTAAAAAAGTAAATCTATTATGCAAGTTGTTGGAAAAGGACGTAAATTTTTTGTTTGATGAGTGTCTAAAGGCATCAAGTGT
The DNA here is from genome assembly GCF_002878395.1 of Capsicum annuum. Classification (NCBI taxonomy): domain Eukaryota; kingdom Viridiplantae; phylum Streptophyta; class Magnoliopsida; order Solanales; family Solanaceae; genus Capsicum; species Capsicum annuum. The sequence continues at coordinate 120,257,944 of NC_061116.1, forward strand.
CTTAAAGAGAAGTTGATTTTAGCCCCTATTATTATGTATCCCGATTGAACATTTTTATTTGAGTTTATATGTGATGCTAGTGTCATGGCATTAGATGCAGTCCTAGGCCAAAGGCGAAAGAAGATCTTACATCCCATCTATTATGCTAGCAAACCACTTAACCCTGTTCAGAAGAATCATACTGACTAAACAAGAGTTGTTTGTTGTTGTGCTTGTATTCGAAACATTTCAAACTTACTTGCTTGGCATAAAAGTGATTGTGCATACTGACCATGCAGCTCTTAGATATCTTATTTCAAAGAAGATGTAAGTTTGAGGTTGATTAGATTAAAAGGGAACTGAGAATCAAGTGAACTGAGAATCAAGTGAACTGATTAGATTAAAAGGGAATTGAGAAGGAGGCATGTTAAAATTAGGGGATGAGCTGAAATTGATGATACTTTTCCAGACGAGCAGGTGTTGGTAGCATCATAAGATTTAATTCCATGGTTTACAGACTTTGCTAATTATTTGGCAAGTGATCTAGTTTTGAAAGATATGTTATGTCAACAGTGAAAGAGGTACATGCATGAGGTGAGAAAATTTTTTGTGGTTAAGTCATGCTTGTTTTGGGTTTGTGCAGATGGTGTAATTCAAAGATATGTTCCTGAGGTAAAAATGATGAGTATCTTAGAAATATATCAGTAGTCACAACTTGGGAGTCATCATAGAGGTGTATGAACCACACATAAGATCTTGAAATGTGGTTTATATTGGTCCACTATTTCAAATATGCACATGACTATGCTAGGGCTTGTGACCAATGTCAAAAGCAATGGAAAATCTCGCGCAGGCATTAACTTCCAGTAATGACTATCCTTGAGCTTGAGTTACTTGATATTTGGGGCATTGACTTCATGGGTCCATTTGTGAGCTCATATGGAATAAAATACACTATGGTGGTCATTGACTATTCCAAATTAGTAGAGGTGATTGCTCTTTAAAACAACCAGAGTAGGAGTGTCACAACTTTATTGAATAAACATATCTTCTCTATATTTGGTACACCCCAAGCTATCATTATTGATGGAAGCTCACACTTTTAAAATAGAATCTTCAAAACTTTGCTTGAAAAATGATGTTAAACATAAGGTGGCAACACCTTACAATCCTTAAATAAGCGAGCAAGTTGAGGTCTTAAATCAAGATATCAAGTTTATATTGGCAAAAATTATGAATACAATATGATAAACTTGGCTAGAAGGTTGTATGATATATGTGGGCCTACCATACAACATTCAATACCCCTATAAGAGCTTTCCCATATCAGCTTGTATATGCAAAGCATGCCACTTGCATGTCGAACTTGAATATATGGCATTATAGGCATTGCAGAAGATGAATCTGGAATGGAGCTATGTGGTGAAACTAAGATTAGAATAGTTGAATAATATGGATGAATTCCATCTTCGCACTTATAAGATCTCAGCTTGTACAAGGAAAATATAAAGTTGTATCATGACCAACAAATTGAATGTAGAGAATTTCACCCGGGATACTTGGTCTTGTTATATAATTCATGGCTTTGCCTATTTCTTAGAAAGCTGAGTTCCAAGTAGTTTGGACTATTCACTATGGTAAAAAAAAGATAAGGGTGCACCAGTTAAGGTAAAAAGTCATGTGTGAAGCACTCTGTGGGAACTACCGAAGAGATAAGGTCATGTGAGAAAGTTAACCTTGATGAAGTCTTAGTAGTCAATAGAAATGAGTCATACAGTGACATTAAATCAGGCAATTCATGGAAGGCAATCCATGGGCTAATTGGTGAAGTCTGAATAACCAACATAGCCATGTCGTGACGCGTTGTTAAATCAAGTGCTTTTTGAGAGGCAACCCATGATTTTGTACTTATTATATTTATAAGGCAATGTGTGTTACTTGTGTAGAGATAATATAGGAAAAAGTACAGCACTAGACTCAGTACCGAACCCAAAAAAATTGTACGACCGTAGGAAGATCCCATTATCATGGGTTTAATCGTCTGAGCATATTTGACCAAAGTCCTACAAGATAAAAATTTGGGCATTATCCTATGATGGATCACCACGATCATACGTAGATGTTATAATCATGGATCCCATTATCATATCAAACTCCTACGAACCAATATTTAGAAAATTGAACTTACTATTTTAAGGAACAGCCATGGCAATATATCACGATCGTCCTTAAGCTTTGTAGGTTCCCAGGTAAGTTTTCATTGACTCTCTTATTACAAAAAAAGACACGATCATAGTTTGAAGCTACAGCCGTAGGTTGGAGTCATCTGATGGGTCCAGTTGGTTTAATGAAAACTGAACTCGACCTGACTTGACTCAAAATTTAAGTCCTAAACCCTATATTAATAACCCGATCATACATTTCACCTTATTCAAATGCTGACACTTTGCACAATCAATTACATCAAATTTTAAGAATCTATACCTCTAGTTCGAGTGTTAAGGCTACAATACGAATCTAACCCCTTCTGTGATTCCAAACAAAAGATCAAAGAAAAATAAAATTATAAGTATATTTCTAGGTCTCACTGTATATTTAAGAGAAATTACCACTTTAGGAGTAGCATCATCATGTCTATGAAATTCACTTGTGGGATTGAGTTTTGAATGATAAGCAAACATTGGGAAGTCTTAAATACCCAAATTTTTTGTCAAAAATAATGGTCAATGATGGTCATGAATAGGGTCAAGGTTTTGTTTGATTTTTATAAAGTATCAGTGCACTCCATAACACAACCCACGATCGTGGTGACAAACATACGATTGTAGATTGGATTGTTGTGGGGGTACCAGTGTCTTTAATGTAAATGCTCCTCATATAAGCATATCCCACAATTGTCCTACCAAGGTACGATCGTGGTATGTACTCATATGATGTGATATACCCCCAATACTTTGGGAGTGTTCCTATAATCGTACTTTCATTGCACGATCATAGGGACCAGTCTTCTAATGGAATGTTTCCCCAATATTTTGGGGAACCTTTCTTATGATCGGAAGGCACAATCATGCCTTTATTTCTTGATTGTAAGAAGGATTATCTAATACATCTATTGAACCTATTTCAAATTACCAAAATTAATTTTAACTTTTTTTTATGTAGGTACAATGGCACCAAAGGCACAAACAAAGATGAAGAAGAATATCTCCAAGAGAATGACACCCAAGGATACCCCTCTAGTCTCAAAGAAAGAGTAAAGTAGCACAAGTGGGACCAAGGTGGAGTTACTCTAAAATCCCATATGAGGAGCAACACTCTCCTCAAACCACGAGAGCTAAGGCAAAAGAGATGGAATAAGCCAAGGCCGCGATATCTATAGCTTTAGTCGAGGCTGCCACCCCCATAAACCTTACCCGGTATAAAAAGGTAAGGAACCAAGGGGATGACACTGAGTCTTCTGATAAGGAGATAATATCCTCGGCAAGTGAGGAGGAATTCAACTTTGAATTATTTGAGGGAGCAATTGTAGCTCCAGTTTAGAGAGCGACAGATCCAATAAAATAGAGTGTTCCAAACTTTAAGGATTATTATCTAGATGTGTAGTGTCCTTGAAGGAATATAAAAATCAAAAGAAAATTATCCAAGAGGAACCCCGACTATTTCTTGAGTCACTATAGAAAGTTACAAAGGTAGTTCAACTGTTTGACATATACAACTTAGGTTGGGTGATTAGGCCCCTCCATATCTATGGGCCAGAGCTTGTGAGGGAGTTTTATGTCAATTATACTGCAACTCTAAACAACATAATTCCCTTGGGTAAATACAAGTACATAAAAATCAGCCCCGGCTGGGTTCATTTATTGTACGGGGAAAGGAAATAGATATCTCCGTCCAATCAGTCTCAAATGTTCTGTTTAAAAAAATTTTTTACCAGTCGAGGAAACTTTAGAATATGATTTTGGATAGTTGATTTGAAAAGTGAAAAAGTTTTCCATAGATTATAAAGTTATGCACTTTACGTGGCTGGCGGTCTACATTATAAAAAAGAGAAAATACCCCATGGATTAATAGGGCATCTATTTACCAAAATATATTGAAATTCACCGCCAAGGCTTGGTGGTCTATTGTACAGCACCACATCACACCCATGACAAATGGCAATACTTTGAGTGCCATAAATGCATGTCTGCTAGTAGTTTTCTTAGAGGAGGTAAATTTAAAGCGCATCATTGCGGAAGAGATTCCAGATAGGGTCTTAGAATTCAGCACGACCTTGCTTTTCCTAAGCTTGATCATAGCTGCTGCAAAAATTAGAAGTGTAATCCATTATGGTAGTTGATACATTCATTCAACCAACAAAGACTACAAATTTGGCATTGATTAAGAATTTTAGAAACTCGGTGGCTCCAACCTGGGGTCTTTTTCCAAAAATATCACCAGGGGTTGCATGAGGTGTCCTAGCTAGTGATATACCGATGTTTGATGCTAGATTCTCTTCATCTTCTACATTATTATCCTCCATTTATAGTCGACCACTAGTTCCAATTGGATACACATTGATTTCAACTTACAAGTTGGAAGAAATTATACAAAATTTATTATTACATGATGCTTGAATTAAGAAGTTAGAGGTTGGGGTTAAGCTTATGTTATTGATGAGATTTGGGTTATGGTTAGGATAGTTCAAACCTGAATGGATAAATTTTAGAGCTGGATCATGACTAGGATTAATACAGACCAAGCTTTAAATTAACCAAGATTATGATAGACTTGACCGAGCATAAGAAAGTAGTCAAGGTTTTGATGAAGCAGATAGTTGAGGTTGCACCTCCACCACTACGTATGACTTTACTAGTAGATTTTGTGGTGGACGTGGATTCCATATTCCCATATTTCTACACTAAAACCCCAAATATTGATGAGACTAATATTGAGGAGACGGGCAAAGATTTATAGCCCTAAAAGAGGAGAAAAGGTGATGATACAGAGAAGGATAGTAAGAAGAAGAAAAGAAGAAAGAAGAAGGTGACTGAGCAGACCTTTGAAGCATTAATTTCGAAGAAGGTAAAGATACCACCTATTACAAAGGTGGTTGCACATACTGTACGGGGTATGGAGAGTGCCCATAGATATATATCATTAAGCGCACCGACCGCTATCTGTGCCAACATATCTGAGACCCATGTGATCAAAGTTCGACTGGCGTCTAGAGCACCATAAGTATGTCCTTTTTCTTGGTTTTGACTTTTCATGATTGTGTGCAATAGGGAAATTGCATAATCTCTAAGTTGGGGGTTGGGATGTACCACAATTGAGGGTTTTTATAGACGTGTTTCTCTTGTCTCAGTTGTGCTATAATAGTTAGAACTAGAATATTAGGTTGTGTTATTTAATATCTGTGTTATCCTGTTTTTGTGTATAACTTAGAGTGAAATAAGAAAACTTGGTGCAGACTAAATAAATAAAGCATGTGAACCTATTTTGAATACTTTAATTCAAAATACCCCTCCGAAAATTCTATTTTGTAGTGATGTGTGTTTGCATGTGTTGTAATCAATGTTTGGATATCAATATGGCATTAGGATTGTTAATGTGGTAAACCGACTGACCATGCATGAACTGAGTAGGTCCTAACATAGATTATAACCCCGAGCCATGAGTGAGTGAAGTTTATACCTAGTTGATGTGTGTTGAATCTAGATCTTTCTCGGCTAGTCTCGCTAAAGCTATAGGATAGGAATTTAAAATGGGACCATAGGTTACAATCTAGAACTTGCTCGGTTAGTCTTACTAAAGTTATAGGATAGGAAGTTAAGAAAGAACCATATGTTGCTTTTGAAAAAGTCCAATATAGCCTAAATAACCTACTGAATGATCATGCATCCCTTGAACCCGAGTTTTGAGCCTATTTAGACATTTTGTTTGAACTACCTAATTCACCTTGCCAATTTTTTATAATAAAACTTCTTTGGCCCTAGTTCCTCATTGGATATTGTTACCTGGACTTAGGCAAATCACCTAAGTTGGGGTGGCTATTGTGTAGGGGTACATGGAAATAGTGTCTACAGAATTTGTAGCAAAAAGAAAAAAGTATTTGCATGCGGTATGAGCAAAAGGAAAAAGGAAAAAAAGAAAAAAAAAATGTGAAAATAAAACCACACTAAGGATCCAAAAAGAAATAAAAGTGTGAAAATGGGAAAAAAATAAGGGAATGTAGTAAAATGGATCCAAATGTATTATAGTCCGAAGGAGGATGGAGTCCCTTTACCCAAATGTACGATACCCGTTCCTAAGCCTACATTATGAGCCTGTAAAAGACTCTATAGTGATCCTAACCAAACTGTCTAAAAGTTGCAGCGTAGAAAATAAGGGCAAGCCAATGGTATCAAATGCACACGACGTGACTTTATTGTGAGAGTGTGAGATTTGATTCAGTCCCAGTTAATAGATTCATTTACAAATATTGAGTGATTGGGGACTTCTTTGATGTGAGGGCATGAGGGTAATAGTCTAGTTGTTGCTTGTTTGGGTAGTGTATTGGTATAAGTATTAGGTTGTCTATTCACAATGTAATGTCATGTTCTGATTTTGTTGTGTTAAGGTACATGTCTTTCACATGCACTGCATTAGGTGATTTTGTTACTTAGAGGGTATTGAAAATAATTCTTTAGTTTGCATGCTGAAAAAGTTATTTTGCAAAAGGAATGCCATAGTGACCTTAGTTTGGCTCTAAGTTAAGTGTCTTAGTAAGTCTAGTTTATTTTGTTTGCTCGAGGATATGAAAATGTTCTAAGTTGAGGGTGTTGATTTATTGCGACTTATGACACTTAAGACGCTTAAACTATGAATATTTGCATGTACAAAGTTTTTTCTATGTTGATATGATGGGGTTTTGAGTGTTAGAAGGATAAATAGGCTCGGAGGAGGAAAATATTGAATATTGGACAAAAGGGTACCGGACGATCAAAGCTATAGCCTTGGGATATTACCACGATCGTGCCAAAGCTGTCGTGACATGATCCAGATAATGATTCTCGAGAGTCTATTAGATGAGAAGCTCCTACGATCGTACAAGGATTTCACGATCGTACAACCTGATCACGAAGGAAGACCTGAAACAAGGTTGTAGGAGTTAAGTATGGAGATCATCAGATGAAGGCTACCTATGACCGTTCTTTGAATTAACGATCGAACCATGATATTATGAGGAGGAACTCCAGATTTATAAGTTTTAAAAGTCTAAGTAAAGATCAATTAGACAACCACATTGTACAGTCGTAGGTAGAAGTGATGAAGTCGTACTGAGAGTCATACTAGTGAAGACTTGAAGTTGAAAAATTCATGAGCTAACCATGAGCACCAAAGGATGATTGTGGTTTCTAATCATGACCATACCCTTCTTTCATCTGAGGCAGCTGACCTAGATTTCCTATTTTATTCAGGATAGATTTTGTTTTGTCTATAAATACTATTATAGGGTTTTTTGTACGTTTTGACATTTTATATTTTATAATATTATATTCTGAGATTCTAAGGCATATTCTTGGAATTTTACAAGTATATTTCTAGGATTTTAATTCAAGTTGAGATTTTAGGATTTTATTCTTATTGCAAGTTCATAATCGTGTTTTCATCTATGAATTTTTCTTATTTTCTTACAATTATGAGTAGTTAAGCACCACAGCTAGGGCAGTGGAAACCACGATGAATTGACAAAGCAGGTTAAGTGTGAGGCAATTCTAGACTAGTGTGCCTGTATATATTGGTAATTTTTTCATTATGATTGCTTTCTAACGGTGCAAATGTTAGGAACTCGCCTATATTTTATACTTTCTCGAGAGAGAGGTAGAGATTATGAAAAGAAAATTAGAATAGAAATTTAAAGCTACCAACTTTCATCTAATAACTTGAGCCATAACAGGAATAGTTAATGTGAGATTAAAACAAGGGTTAAAAAGTATACACTCAAAGATCGAGAGGAGAATAGTGAAATTCATCTAACCAAGGTCAAGAAACATTGAGATAACCTATCTTGTTAGGTTTTGCATGCGATGCATAAACCTGTGTAGTTATGAAGTCATTAGGATCACAATCCTAGTGTTTTGTCGTATTGATTATAAATCCAGCAACCAACAAGTGTAACTATTTCTCTTTTATTTCAAAAAATCCCCCCTCTTTTACTTATTTGTCAGTTACTTAGACAAACATTTGATAGAATTTTGACCTATTCCCTGTTGAATTGACCCCAACCTAATTAGGTTCTATATTTGATTCAGCGACCACTTTATATTTTTTGGGAGGTTTGATTTGAGTTACATCACACATCACTCTTATATAACCTACTACCAATAATATTTCTCTCATATTCTCCATTTATAACATTCATAACATTGTCAGGATGCTTTGGTATTCTTATTCTTTTTGTCTTTCTTTTTATTTAGGTGCTTTTGCTCTTCTTCTACATTTTTTGCTGTGTTTTTGTGTGATTTAGTTTTTTCTTTACTATTCCTATTTTTAGAAGTTTATCTTTATTTGTAGATGGATCAAAATTTACGTGCATTGAGTGTTGTGGTTGACGAACTCCATTCAGTTAAGGTAACACATGCGAGAGCTGCTGCTCAAATCTAAGTGTTACTTGATGGATTCGCGCATTCGATTTTCATTATGTGTGTTCCATTAAGGATATGAAATATCTCGTTAAAATAGCTGAAGTGATACCTATCTTCAAAAGGGTAATCGCGCCAATAGTGCCCCCACCAATAGTTGATAAATTGCAAAGAAGATAGATGATAATGGGTGTGTTTATCATGAATTTGTTTAGGGGGAGAGTATGATATTTTTTTTATAATTAGTACTTGTTGATTTTGTCAGATGAATAGTTAAAGTGAGTTTTGATCACTTTGTTAATGTAGTTTTTGAATCTGAAATTGGATTGTTAAGTTGAAGGTATGTTATTGAATCGTGGTTTTTCCCGGCCATCTCTCATCCTTTTCTTCATCATTTTTGTTTCGTTGTATTTTCTGTTTTGCTTTGTTGAATACTTGAACTCACACTTGTTGGTGAGAGTTCGATTCCCCATATTATAATTCAACCCCTACTCCCATTATTTTCGTAAAAAAAAATTAATGTGGTATTTTTAGAAGATAGAAAAATTGTAACTTCACATAGTAATATTTTATTATTTATAAAAGTTAAAAGTAATTAAAGTTGATAAGATGTTACCATTTGTTTGTAATACATTAATCTAAATATTTTTGTAAAAACTTTATTTACTAATATGAAGTTTGAGTTTTTAAATTCAAAACCCAAAAATGTTTTTGGTAAAATGTAGATAATTTTTCTTTCCTTTTTATATAAATTTTATACTTTTTTTTGATAATTTTCAATATTATTTCAAGTGAAATTAAAAAACATAAATTCACTATAAAAATTTTTTAAGTCCTAAAATTTTGAAACAATTTTAGTATTATGATACCGAAATGATAAAAGTCTAAATAATGAATGTCAGACATTATTTTAGATGAAATCAAAATCATAAATTCACTAATAAATTTAAATAAAATTAAAATTATAAAATGTGTTATTAAATTTAAATAAAATTAAAATTATAAAATACGCTATTAAAATTTTGTGTGCCTCAATATGTTGGGTGTTTAAAGCAAATTCAAATTGAATATGACCTAAAGTGAGCACTATTAACATTTTTTTCCTTTTCTAAGATTTTTTTCCATAGGATTTTTCTAATCAGATTTTAACGAAGCACATTATCAGTGAACATCCAACGGCTAGTGTTATAAAATATAACATATTATGTGGATGTCCACAAAACATAATCTACCTACTACTCTTCATCATTATGTGTATCAATACTTACACCATCATTATGTGTATCAATACCTACACCTCCACTACCTCTTTTTTTATCTTCCATATTTCATAATTTTTCTTACCTTCTCAAGAATTAAATGTCATGTTTATGACACCCTTTGATGTTCCTAGAGACATAAGGTTTTCTATTGTATATACTTAAAACACATACTTGAAAGAGTAAGAAATTATCCTTTCTTGTCTACTTTCTTACTTATTTTGTTACTCTTTAGTTTAATTTTACAATATTTTTCAAATACAACTAAATTATACTCCTTGAAATTTTGATGACCAAATGCTCATCTTCATATAAAGTAATTTTTTTCAAAAATTATGATACTTTTTGTGATCAAATGGATCCTAAATATTGAATTAATCAATTCTGATTAGGAATGGCAATGGAGTGGACAAAGCGAATACAAGGCAATTTTGAGTAAACACACCCAGCATAGACTCACTCCGCCAGATCCCACTTAGGTTTTTTTTTCCCACTTATTTTACTTATATAAAAAATTTAAAATTTTACAAATCACTATTTTTATATTGAGAATAATTTAGCAATAGATCAAAAATACAAACAAATTGTTTTTAGGTTACTAGTCTATTGGTGCCATTAAATAATGGCGAACTTTCAGAAAATAACCACACTTTCAGCAAAATTACGGCACCCTAGCGTAACATTCAAAAATGATTATCTATAGCTAATATATCAAATGTATGCAACTGAATGTATTTGATATAAAATATACATACAGTAAAATTTAATTGGTTGTATTCGAAATGACTGTACTATTTACTCGATGTATCAATTGCATGCAACTGTATTTGTATATGATACATTTATAGTTGTATCATTTGATAAAAATATAAATATATCATATACAAACACAAATATATCATTTGATGCAAATTATCATTTGTAATTAGATGGTTCAATTTAAAAAAAAATACAAAAAAAGCTCTGCTCGTACAATATATACATACAAAAATTAATATATAAGCATACCAGCAACATATTCAGTATACAGAAATATATACAATACCACTAATACATTTAGTATCAATAATGAATATATACATATATAGACATACAAATATATACATAGAATAATACAAACACACACACATATATATATACAAAAAAAAGTCATGAATACAACAAATAATACTCTATTTGTTTCATTTTATGTCTTGTTATTTTACCGGACATGAAGTTTAAGAAATAAATGATGACTTTATAAAATTTACAAAATTATTCCTCTTAAAGTCACTCTAACATTTACTTTTTAGTTGTCTTATCTTATTAAGTGGAATTAACCTAATAAGGATAAAATGGGGATAACATTCATTTTAGAACGGAATAAAAAGAACACGACGACACATAAAATTGGACAAAAAAATACAAAAATATCATAAATCAGTTACAAATTCAATCAGGTAAGATGACTAGTGGTTAAGTACTCCCTAGAGGTCATTTGGTTGGAAAATAAGTTATACTAGGATAAATTATGATGAGATAAGTTATTCTAGGATTAGTTACAGTGAGATTATTTCTTATTGACTGTTTGGTTTGTTATATTCAAAATAATATGCATTACATGATTGCTAAGAATAAGTTGCTTGTTTACGAAAATACCCTCCATCTTATTTAATTTTTTTAATATTTCTTTCCAAGCTTTAGTTATTCATTCTTAAGAATAAAATTTCCATCTTATTTAGATTAAATACTTTTTATGTGCGTTTTCATGATTATGCCGTGTATTTTTAAAAATTAAATTTGTATGTTATTTATCTTAAAAATAAAAATTTCATCTTAAGTTTATTAAAATAAAAGAGATTTTATTATTTATGTTACTTCATTTAATCACATATCACTTTTTATATAGTAAAATATTAAAATTTATAAATATAAATAAACATGTGAATTAGTCAAATAAATTCAATACATTGTATATTCATAAATAAAAATTATGTTTATATAGTAGAATTTGTTAATGGGAAATATATTATCATAAAAAATTTTGCATAGTGAAGGTTGTAGTAAAAAAGTATGTGAATATACATGAATATGAAAAGTGATGTATAAAAGAGAGTTTAAGGGGATACTTTTATTAGTTCACATATTTTATTTCGGGATAAGTTATCCCGGTATTACTATTCCACACACATATAGAAATAACTTATTCCAATACTAATTAATAATTCTGAAATAAGTTATCCCACACTTTGTAACCAAACAAGGAATAAGGAGGTGCTAAAAACTTATTCAAAGATTACCTCCCCTTATCCCTCACACCAAACGATCCCTAAGTGATTAAACACGCTTGGGTTTCGATTTCATGTATAGTTTTGAATTGTTACTATTGAACTAAAAGTGTGTTTGGTAAGAAGGAAAATATTTCTCGAAAAATATTTTTTAATTTTCTCATGTTTGATTGACTTAAATATTTTGAAAAGTATTTTCAAATCAACTTATTTTCCTTAAATTTAAGAAAAATGAATTCCTCTCAAAAAGTAACAAAAACATTTTTCAAAACTCTCTTCAACCTCCTCTCAAGTTGAAATGTTCATACAACTCTCAAAATCACATACTCCTATCCCGACCTTCAATCCCTTACTATCCCTATTCAAAAAAAATATTTTGAATTTTTCTTGCCCTATTCCCTACCCTGACACCCCACCCCCTGCCAGCTCTCTATTTAAAAAAAATATTTATTTTTCTTTTAAAAAAAAATTCAAACTTTTTCTTCCCCACCCCTATCCCCCTATCAATCCCCCCTAAAAAGAAGTTTAAATTTTTTAAAAATATAATTTATTTTTTTAAAATAAATCAATATTTTTTTCTTAGCCAACTCTACCCACCTATTCTAACACCTCTCCCCCACGCTACCCACCTCCCAGCCCCTTCCCCAAAAAAATTTAATTTGTTTAATTTGATTTTGAAAAAAGTCTCAAAACTTTTTTTTTAACCCATTCTTCTTATCCTATTCATTTTTATTATTTTTTTGTTAAATATATACAAATACTTTTACAAAATATTTTTCTATTTACATAACGAATACAAAAATATAAGTTAGAGACAACTTATTTTCCTAAGAAAATATTTTTCTCCTTTATACCAGACACATCCTGAAAAAAAATAATTTTTAAAATAAAAAATTATTTTTTAAAAAGTATTTCTTTCTCTTTAACTAAACATTATAATGTATTTTTTTGAAAAAGATGTTTTCGTTCTCTAAAGAAAAATTCAAAAATATTTTATTTTTCATAAAAATATTCTCTAGAAACATTTTTATTCATGCCAAACACACCCTAAATCAAGTTTACATAGCCTTAAACCCCGTATCACCCTCACGCCACCCATTGCCATCCGGTACTTTTTCTCGGACACGCTAATTGCTGGAACGCTGTGGAAGTGCGGAACGTTATCCACGTCAATTTTTTTAGTCCTTTGTCCACAATAGTAGCGTTTTGACAGTGCTATTTCCTTTTCCCACTTGACAGAGCTGAAGTGGTATAATATAATCTGATCGGAGATGAAAGTTCTTCACATCTCATGTTTGGACGACAACTATTCCTATATGTATATTATATAATATATGTTCTCTGTTCCATATATATTTATATATGTCTATTTATTATTTCCATTTTCAGATTATTTATTATGGTTTTTGGTATTTGTATAAATTTTAGCAGGATCATAGATGAAACTACTAAGGAAGCTGCAGTGGTGGATCCCGTTGAGCCGCACAAGGTCCTTAGAGTTGCTCAAGAGAACGAAGTTGACATTAAATTTGTTCTCACCACTCATCATCACTGGTCTCTTCCCACCTCTATTTTGTCATTTTCATTTTTAAGTCTTCTTTGTAGGCATCTGACAACATTTGAGTAAAGTTGAGAAAACGAGTGCTGCATGTTGAAATTGATTAAAATGTTTCTGCAAGTTATTGATTTCTTCCCATTTGCTCTAAAGCTTTGATGGACAGAGCCAAAGTTTGGCAAAATTGTGGAGGTAATCAAAAGTGCTACTATGGCTTTTTTGGTGGCCAAGTAGTTTCTCCTATAAAAGGGAGACCTCGTCC